>NC_057810.1:341495632-341868720 GCF_018294505.1 Triticum aestivum
TTGTTGCTGTTGTTGTTGCTGTTGCTGTTGTTATTGCTGTTGTTGTTGTTGTTGTTGTTGTTGTTGTTGTTGTTGCTATTGTTGTTGTTGTTGTTGTTGTTGTTGTTGTTGTTGTTGTTGTTGTTGTTGTTGTTGTTCTGAACTACCATCTGTATCAAGGCATTCTGCTGCTGGATCAACTAAGTAAGCTCTGGTGGGAACACGAATCCATTATCACGTCTCGGAGGCATCTGATGGTTTAGAAGGGGTGAGAAAATAGAAATAGAATAAGGTCTAAGGGATATTCACTATCCATATGCACATGAGGCAAACACAATCAATTCACTTCATTTAATATACAAAGTTCAAACAAAGGATGTAACTACGATTACAAATCGATCGATGCTAACTACTTGAAAGAATACTAATAGTATCATGGTGGTCGTCTAGAAATTTTGATCGGAGGTAGACTCCATGATATCTGCTCCAACTTCATCTATGTAGTCGTCGTCACAGTGATCATTTGCATCACTGTCCGTGACGGTGTCTTCCAAGATGATGTAGTCCTCCGAATGGATCTCCTTTGCAGGTTCTTGCTTATGGTTCTCCACGGATAGTCGTAGCTTCCTCTTCAAATCTTCATGCTTCTCCAGTAGTACAACAATTTCTTCCTCATATCCATCGCGCATAAAATTGAGTTCCTCTTCTAGCTCAATATTCTTCTTCATCAGCTTCTTGATCTTCTTCATGTTGCAGCATAGTTGATTATCTTGTCGGCGAATGTGATCACCCATCTCTTGAATGTAAGCTGCAATTGATCCATCCTTCCTGGTACGAATCATCTCCCATTCTTCATCTCGGCGTCCACATATTTGATAAATGGTGTTTTCCAGCTCCTTGTGATAAACTTCGCATGTGCGTCCAAAAGTGATGTGAGCTGCCATGCTCTTTCCCAAACTCCAACTTGGTACATCTAGGTGGAAATCAATAGGCTCAGTTGTTGGCGCAAATGTCCTCCCAGGTACCCAGACTTTGATCTTCCAGGTACGAATCATCTCCCATTCTTCCGTTGTGAGCGCTCCTCTTCTGGTAAAGTTGCAGAGAAAGTCCCAGTGAAGCTTGGTAGTCCAATGTTCAAGTACTTAGTGACTTCCTTCAAGCGTCTTCCGAAAGGGGTGTTGTCATCCGGCTGAGTAAACTTGTTCCTGGGGTCCGCCATCTATAGAGTAGAAATAAAGGAGAATTTAGAAATGAGCAAAGAAGAGAAATCCTGTGGCTTATTCTAATGGTCGCGTCCTACAATCAGCGTGTGCTCTGATACCATCTTGTAGCGACCATGATCCCAATGGACCGAAGTCTTTGTGCTTAAGTGTCATCCCTGGACCGGTAATGCTGACACAGACAGTACTCGAGGAATTATAACAGAGTTCAATCACACACTTATTACATCGAGTCCTCATAAAGAGTATGATTACACAAATAATATGGCTGAAGGCCATCTAGACTAAATAACTATGGAAGTTTCAAAGGTAAATGAGTCCATCAACTCCAATAGCATAGTTGAGTGCATGACAACGACCTATCAGACCTTATTCATCGTCTGAGTAGTCTGCAACATGAGACGTTGCAGCCGTGTAGGTCAGCATATTGAATATGCTCGCAGAGTTACACTGTAAAGCAACGAATGCAAGAACTATATCTACATGCAATATTTGGCTGCTGGAGGCTCTAAGTTTATGATTTTGCATAAAGCTAGTTTTTTCCTACAACAAAGGAATAAATTTATTTAAACTACTCCCAAGTTGTACCCAATATTTGAGAAGGTTTCTCCAACTTAAATCCCAATTAAACAAGTATCATCATTAAACTCAATTCAATTAATTTAAAGAGTGACGAGATCAACAATAATATCCAATTCCAGATACTCAAGATGTCCATAACTGGGGACACAACTAACCATGATTAGTTCGTACACTCTGCAGAGGTTGCGCACTTTTCCCCACAAGACTCAACCGCATCCATGATCGGAAGATCGAGAGATAGTCTTTCTGAAGCATAAACTCTCTACTCCGGGCAGAACGGTACACCTACTTTCCCCTACATCTGCTAGTCCACCTCTTCGAGAGCTTATACAACTTACTCAACTATGCCAGAGCCCATAATGGCTTGTGGCTACACACGGAAGTTTCTAGGCATGAAATATCATATGATCCCTTTGAGCCTGGGTGGAGAACAGAGGAAAAATCACACAGGTACTCCGGGATTTCCCAAATGGACAAACACTGGATTCTCCAGGTGCCCCAACCAATCCACCAAGATGTGTATTAAAGTTGCCACCTTAATGTTATCCAAGATTAATAACTCTCATAACTTCCATGTGAATCACGATCCAATCCCCGTCTACGAGCATGGATAAGCAATAATAAAGCATAACATATATTTCCAGGGTGATCAAAAGGTACTAGGTTCCTACCTCAAGTACTACGACCAAACCACATGTTCCCAATCCTACTCATGCAATTATTTCAGGGCCATAACTAATGCATAGTAAAAACTGGGTATAGAAGGGTATGATCAAAGTGTAACTTGCCTTGCTGACGATCTGCAAACTCTAGGGATTCCTAGTAACAAGCTTCGCACTCCGGATAATCTAGCAAGACAAACAGTAGCATACATAAGAAATCACTCAAACAAAACAGAGAGAAATTGAGAAAAGATCCAAATAAAACTCAAAACAAGCAAATGACTAAACTAAACAGAAAACAAAACATAACAGCATTATTTTTATGCGGATTAGATCTTAACAGTAGGTACATATGATTAGCTACGATTTGCAAAAAGAAACAACTCAAACGGAGATACGAAACTCAAGATACAAACGAAACAAGATCAAATACTAATCTGAACTAAACTCAAATTTTAAATTGTCAAAATCATGTTCAAGTTGGTTTACTTCAAAAAGAGATCGTTACGAAGATCTAGGCATTGGTTTCATCTGATTTGGATAAACGAGCTAAAAGTTACGCTAGTTTTAAGATCAGGGGCTAAATCACGATAAAACTTATTCGTGGATAGGTCCCTGGCTGAAAATAAAACTAAAAAGAAAAATCTATTGGATGAATGTCCGCTAATAGAATTTAGCGAACGAAATCGTTCGTTAAAACATTCTAACAGGTGAATGTTCGTAATCTATAGAACTAACTAAAAAACGATCTAAAAACCTAAACTGAACAAAACCGAAAAAAACCCGAGTTGGTTTTTACCGGTCAACGCGGTTTTTGACGGCGGCGGCGGCGAACTCCGTCGTCGGGCATGGCGGCGGGGTCGATTGTAGTGGGGCGGGGCGTCGGGTGCAGGCGGCGGCATGATGGAGAGGACGGGAGGCTTCGGGCGGCTTATAAAGGGGGTCCCGGGGGGGATCTGACTTGGGGACGAAGTCGGCGTGCGGCGGGGAGAGCCCGGACTCCTCCGGAGTCTGGCAGCGACACAACGTCGCGGCGCGAGGAAGGCGGCGATGGCTTGCTGGGCCAAGGCCCGGCTCAGTTGGGCCGGCCTAGGAGAGATTTTTTTAAACAATTTCTGCGCAGAAGAAAGATCCTAATAAAATATAAAAAAATTCTAAAAATTCCAGAAACAATTTTCACCGTCCAAACCTAATATTTAGGACAAGATGAACATTTTTCTGGAATAAATGCAATTTTTGAAAATGCATGTTTTTCTCTAATTCAAATAAAATAGCAAATAAAATTCAAAAAGAAAAGAATTTGATTTCAACATTTCTTTTCCAATATTTCACCTCTGTTGAAGAAGTCATATTGTCTTCTCTCATTTATTTTATTGTTTGAAATAATTGGAGAGAAAATATTAAAATCAAATTGATCCTATTTTTAAATTTGAACTAAATTCAAATATGAATTTTTTGTGAAACCTCCAACTCTCTCCTTGGGTCCTTGAGTTGCTTAAGCTTTCTAGGATCACAACCAAAATGCAAATAAAATATGATATGCATATGATGATCTATGTATAACATCCAAATTGAAAATTGGGATGTTACATCCCTTGCCCTTTTTCTTGAAACTAGTGGTCTTGTTAACCATCAACACTTGATGCTCTTTCTTGATTTCTACCTTCGCCGATTTCAGCATCACGAAAAGCTTGGGATTTGTTTTCGTCATCCCTCACATATTATAGTTCATCGCGAAATTCTAGTAGCTTGGTGATAGTGACTAGAGAACTCTGTCAATCACTATCTTATTTGGAAGATTAACTCCCACTGGATTCAAGCGATTGTAGTACCCAGTCATTATGAGCACATGCTCACTGGCTGAGCTATTCTTCTCCATCTTGTAGGCAAAGTACTTGTCAGAGGTCTTATACCTCCCGACACGGGCATGAGTCTGAAATACCAATTTCAGCTCTTGGAACATCTCATATGATCTGTGTCGTTCAAAATGTTTTTGAAGTCCCGGTTCTAAGCTGTAAAGCATGGTGCACTAAACTATCAAGTAGTCATCATATCAAGCTTGCCAAACATTCATAACGTCTGCATCTGGTCCTACAATTGGTTTGTCACCTAGCGGTGCATCAGGGACATAATTCTTCTGTGCAACAATGAGGATAATCCTCAAATCATGGACCCGGCTAGAACACTTATACCTTGAAATTTAGTTAAGGGATCATCTTATAAGCTACCGCCATACTAAGAAAAATAAGATGCATAAAGATAAACATCACATGCAATCAAAATATATGACATGATATGGCCGTCATCATTTTGTGCTTTTGTTCTCCATCTCCGAAGCATCGTCATGATCTCCATTGTCACCGGCTCGACACCTTGATCTTCATCGTAGTGTCGTGGTCGTCTCGCCAACTATTGCTTCTACAACTATTGCTACCGCTTAGTGATAAAGTAAAGCAATTACATGGCGTTTGCATTTCATACAATTTAGCGACAACCATAAGGCTCCTGCCAGTTGCCGATAACTTTTACAAAACATGATCATCTCATACAATAATGTATATCACATCATGTCTTGACCATATCACATCACAAGCATGCCCTGCAAAAACAAGTTAGGCGTCCTCTACTTTGTTGTTGCAAGTTTTACATGGCTGCTACAGGCTTCTAGCAAGAATCGTTCTTACCTACAGCACAAAAACCACAACGGTGATTTATCAAGTTTGTTGTTTTAACCTTCAACAAGGACCGGCCGCAATAAAATTTGATTCAACTAAAGTAGGAGAAACAGACACCCGCCAACCACCTTTATGCAAAACTAGTTGCATGTCTGTCGGTGGAACCGGTCTCATGAACGTGGTCATGTAAGGTTGGTCCATGCTGCTTCATCCAGCAATACCACCGAATCAAAATAAGACATTGGTGGTAAGCAGTATGACAATCACTGTCCACAACTCTTTGTGTTCCACTCGTGCATATCATCTACGCATAGACCTAGCTCGGATGCCACCGTTGGGAAACATAGCATGCAATTTCAAAAAAATTCCTATGCTCACGCAAGATCTATCTAGGAGATGCAGAGCAATGAGAGGGGGAGAGTGTGTCTATGTATCCTCGTAGACCGAAAGCGGAAGCATTTGACAACGCAGTTGATGTAGTCGAACTTCTTCTCGTTCCGGCCGATCAAGCACCGAACGTACGGCACCTCCGAGTTTTGCACACATTCAGATCGATGACGTCCCTTGAACTCTTGATCCAGCAGAGTGTCAAGGAAGTAGATGAGTTCCATCAACACGATGGTGTGGTGACGGTGATGGTGAAGTGATCTACGCAGGGCTTCACCTAAGCACTACGAGAATATGACCGGAGACGTAAACTGTGGAGGGGGGCGCCGCACACGGCTAACAATAGTTGATGTGTCTTCTAGGCGCCTCTCCCCTTCATATATATAGGTGGGAGGGAGAGGGAGCAGCCCTAGGGGCGCCCCAAGTAGGAGGGATCCTACTTGGGCTCCTTCCCTAGGCCGGCACCCCCTTTCCTTCTTTTGGCGATGAGGGGAAGGAAGGAGGAGGTGCCCCCCTTTCCTTTCTCCCACCAACGGGAAAAGGCAGGAGGAGGTGGCGCCCCCTCCTTTCCTTCCTTTAGGGCATGTGGCCAGGGAAAGGGGCGCACCAGCCCCTTGTGGGCTGGTCCGTCCCTCTCTCGGCCCATTAAGCCCATATCTTTGCTGGGGTTGCCCGAAACTCCTTTCCGGTGACCCGATATGTACTCCATACCCTCCGTAACACTTCCAGTGTCTGAATACTATCATCCTATATATCAATGTTTACCTCTCGACCATTTAGAGACTCATCGTCATATCCATGATCTCATCCGGGACTCCGAACAACATTCGATCACCAAATCACACAACTCATATAATACAATATCGTCATCGAACGTTAAGCGTGCGGATCCTGCGGGTTCGAGAACTATGTAGACATGACCGAGACACGTCTCCGGTCAATAACCAATAGCGGAACCTGGATTCTCATATTGGCTCCTACATATTCTACAAATATCTTTATCGGTCGAACCGTTATGACAACATACGTTATTCCCTTTGTCCATCAGTATGTTACTTGCCCGCGATTTGATTGTCGGTATCTTCATACCTTGTTCAATCTCGTTACTGGCAAGTCTCTTTACTCGTTCCGTAATACATCATCCTGTAACTAACTCATTAGTCACTTTGCTTGCAAGGCTTCTTATGATGTGTATTACCGAGAGGGCCCAGTGATACCTCTCCGATACTCGGAGTGACAAATCCTAATCTTGATCTATGCCAAACCAACAAACACCTTTGGAGATACCTGTAGAGCATCTTTATAATCACCCAGTTACGTTATGACATTTGATAGCACACAAGGTATTCCTCCGGTGTCCGGAGTTGCACAATCTCATAGTCAAAGGACTATATATATGACATGAAGAAAGCAATAGCAATAAAACTGAACGATCATAATGCTAAGCTAACAAACGGGTCTTGTCCATCACATCATTCTCCTAATAATGTGATCCCGTTCCTAAAATGACAACACATGTCTATGGTTAGGAAACTTAACCATCTTTGATTAACGAGCTAGTCTAGTAGAGGCTTACTAGGGACACAGTGTTTTGTCTATGTATCCACACATGTATCAAGTTTCCGGTTAATACTATTCTAGCATGAATAATAAACTTTTATCATGATATGAGGAAATATAAAATAACAACTCTATTATTGCCTCTAGGGCATATTTCCTTCACTGTGCTTACTACTAAAGTACAAATCATTGTTAATTAAAATTGGCTTTGATATACCTTGGGATCCGGGTGGATCAATTACTTGCACACTATATGCCTAGTTTAATGGCTTTAAAGAAAGGGTTGCCAGGGAGATAACCTGGAAGTTTTAGAGAGTCATTTTATTCTGCTGTGTGATTTTACAAAGTTTAAAAACAAGAAAAAATATAGAGGGCAACTTATTTTTTTTTTTGAAAAAGAGAAGTGAAAGTAAGAAAGACAATTACCGCTGAAGTGGGGGAACTCCTTGAACTTTTTTCATGCCCATGGAAACTTTGCAAATCTTGAATTATAGAAACTTTTCAACAAAAATAATTATCCCCTTGTAAAAATCCATTGTATTATAAAAATAATGTGCCAAGATTTGCCTTTAGGATGATTAGATTGCATGTTTTGTATGTGCGGTGAAAAAATAGAAACTTTGGCTGTAGCGCGTGAATTTACATTTTTTTACTAGAATGTCAAAAGTTTCTGAATTTTTACACCGTGCTGCTATGAAAATTATTTATTTATTCCTAATTTTTCAGAATTTTTGGAGTTACAAAAGTATGGTGAATATTCAGATTACTACAGACTATCCTCTTTAAGACAAATTCTGTTTTTGATGCATTGTTTTACTAGTTTTGATGAAATTATCGATTTTATCGGTGATATAAGCCATGAAGAAGTTATAATACAGTAGCTACAATGCAAAAACAAAATATGAATGAGTTTGCAAAAGTACTTAAAGTGGTGATTTGTTTTATATTGTACTAACAGACCTCATGAGGGTTTTGTTAAGTTCTGTGTTATTGAAGTTTTCAAGTTTTGGGTGAGATGGATGAAGGAATAAGGAGTGGCAAGAGCCTAAGATTGGGGATGCCCGAGGCACCCCAAGGTAATATTCAAGGAATCCCAAGCAACTAAGCTTGGGGATGCCCCGGAAGGCATACCCTCTTTCTTCCAACGATCATGTGTAATTTTACTTGGAGCTATATTTTTCTTTGTCACATGATATGCGTAAATCTTGGAGCATCATGTGCTTTTCATTTTTCTTTAATAATGCACCATGCTGGTATGAGATAGTCCTTGGTTGATTTATAGAATGCTTCATGCACTTCACTTATATCTTTTGAGTATGGCGCTTTATAGAATCCTTCATGTGCTTCGCTTATATAATTTGAAGGTTGGATTGCCTGTTTCTCTACACATAGAAAACCGTCCTTTGTAGAATGCTCTTTTGCTTCACTTATATTTGTTAGAGCGTGGGCATATCTTTTGTAGAAAGAAGTAAACTCTCATGCTTCATTTATATCTATTTAGAGAGTCAAAAGGAATTGGTCATTCACATGGTTAGTCATAAAATCCTAAACTTGTAGATCACTGAATATGATATGTTTGGTTACTTGCAATAGTTTTGTGATATAAAGATGGTGATATTAGAGTCATGCTAGTGAGTAATTGTGGATTGGTAGAAATACTTGTGTTAAGGTTTGTGATTGCAGAAGCATGCACGTATGGTGAACCATTATGTGATGAAGTCGGAGCATGATTTATTTTTTGATTGTTCCTTATGAGTGGCGGTCGGGGATGAGCGATGGTTTTTTCCTACCAATCTATCCCCCTAGGAACATGTGTATGATACGTCCATTTTGCATCATGTTTACCTACTGTTATGTAACACCCTCGATTCAATCGTACACTAATCATGCACGCAAATGTGTACGATCAAGATCAAGGACTCACGGGAAGATATCACAACACAACTCTAGACACAAATCAAAATAATACAAGCTTTATATTACAAGCCAGGGGCCTCGAGGGATCGAATACATAAGCTCGAATACACAAGAGTCAACGGAAGCAACAATATCTGTGTACAGACATAAGTCAGACAAGTTTGCCTTAAGAAGGCTAGCACAAAAGCATCTACGATCGAAAAGGCAAGGCCTCCTGCCTGGGAGCCTCCTAACTACTCCTGGTCGTCAGCGTCCGTCACGTGGTAGTAGGCACCCTCGGGGTAGCAGCAGTCATCAAAGGTGGCGTCTGGATCCTGGGCTCCGACATCTGGTTGCATCAACCGGAAAGAAGAAGAAAGGGGGAAAGGGGGAGCAAAGCAACCGTGAGTACTCATCCAAAGTACTCGCAAGCAAGGATCTACACTACATATGCAACATTATCAAAGGAAGGCTGTATATGTGGACTGGGCTGCAGAAATGCCAGAATAGAGAGAAGGCCTAGTCCTATTGAAGACTAGCATCTTTTGGAAACCACCATCTTGCAGCAAACAGGAGGGAGTAGAGTAGCATAAGGTAAAGTAGTAGTAGTGTTATCAACCTCGGCCAGAGATCCTTTCTCGACTCCCTATGAGAAAGCAATCCCAGAGCCATACTATCTGGTTATCACCTCATCACAATCCAATTCTCATCACAAGTATCCAGTTCTAGTTGTATCGATCGAGATACAACTCGAAGTGTCCGTTACCGTAGGACAGGCTATGCATAGATTAGTTCTTCCCTGCAGGGGTGCACCAACTTACCCACCACGCTCGCTTAACTCCGGCCAGACACACTTTCCTAGGTCATGTCCGGCCTCGGCCAAACAATACGCCGCAACCCGACCTAGGCTTAATAGAGAGGCCAGCACGCCGGACTAAACCTATGCCCCCAGGGGTCATGGGCCATCTCCCCGGGAACTCCTACACGTTGCGTACGCAGCCGGTGAGCAGACCTAGCTACCTCCTTCAACAAGGCTGGTGCTTACGCAGTCCAACCCGGCGCGCGCCGCTCAGTCGCTGACGTCCATTACGCTTCGGCTGATGTATACGACGTAGAACGCCCATACTATGCCCACGTGATGGTTAGTGCTATCAGGCCAGAGGCCCCTCGGATCAAATATCCAAATCGTAGTGGATTAGGAACGTGCGGTAACAAGCAGAGACTCACGAAAGATGTGACCCCGTTGCCCCGTCTCGAGGACTTGCGGCAAGGGCTAGGAATGCCCGGCCACGCCTCGTAATTATCTCGCAGGCACCCTCCAGGTCAACCCGTCTCCACATCACTCGCGGGTACCCCTCAGGGTCGACCCGCCCTTCCAAGTAACAGTTGTAAAGTCCAAGTATCCGTGTGTCCAAACATCAAGGGGAAAACCCAAGGAATCACCCCTGGTGAATTCCACTCGATGTAATCATCAAGGTGAACGTAAGAGGAATCACCCCGAGGTTCACACTTGAGGGGTTGCACGACTGAGTCGTATCGGAAGTGGTTAAGGCGGAATCACCCTCGATGACCACGACCAAATAGCTACACTACAGGGTTAACATCAGAAGTGTTGTAGAGGTCTCACCCTCGGCACTCGATAGTAACCCAGCAGTGTCGAGCAACTAAGGGGAAAGTGATGTGCGGTGCCGGGGCCTGGTCTTCGATCCCGTTGATCGGGTCTTTGATGATGAAGCAGGGGCAACAAGGACAAGGTGGGGGTCACTGATGGATCACTAACCAACCTATACTGAGTAGTTTAGGATAAGACGATAAGGTAACAATAAGCAGGTTACAAAAGCAGGCTATGCATCAGAATAGGATCAAACAATAACAATAGCAAAATCTAATGCAAGCATGAGAGAATGGAATGGGCGATATCGGGATGATCAAAGGGGGGGCTAGCCTGGTTGCTCTGGCAAGGAGGGGTCGTCGTCGACGTAGTCGATCATAGGGGCAGCATCGGTCTCGGGGTCTACCGGAGAGAAGAGGGGGAAGAAACAGTAAATATAAAGCAAACATAGCATAATAGGATAACAGGCAGAGCTAGACATGTTCTAACGCGGTGCTACACGATACCGGCGAGGGGGGAAGTCAACCGGGAATGTTTTCCCAGTTCTGGACCTGTGTCAGACAGATGACCGGCAGGGGAAGGTTCCATGTTCAACATGCTAGAGGCATGTGACAGATGAACGGACCGCGTATTCGGATTCGTCACGTTTTTCTGAGCAACTTTCATGTAGAAAACATTTCCATCGAAGTTACGGTTTATTTTCTATGATTATTCAAAGATTAAAGCATTTTCAGAAACTATTTAAAATAACAGAAAAGGAATATTGCATCAACATGACGTCATAGTGATGTCAACAGTCAATAGGACGGCTGACCGGTCAAAACTGACATGGGGGACCCACCTGTCATAGACAGTGGGTTAAACAGGGTTTAAACTGATCTAAATTTAGTTAGTAAAACTACTGGGCCCACCTGTCAGTGTCTAATTAACTAAACTAATTAGTTTTAATTATTAAAATGTTTTAATTAGAGGATTAAGCGGTGGGACTCGCACGTCAGTGGCTGGGGCCTGCCCAGTCAGCACAGTTGACCAGGTCTACTGGTCAACAGGGGGCTAGGGGCCCCACTAGCAGTGACCCAGGGGTGGCCCCAGGTGTGCCACGTCGGTGGTGGCCGGCGGCTAAACGCCGGCGACGGAAAATACGGTGGAGGCGCTCGGGATCTCGCCGGAATCCACGTACAGGGGGCCATTTGGCCCATGCGTTGGCACATTCGAACGAGTGAGCAACGCCGCATCCAACGCGGGTGGCCACGCGAGCTGCGATGCCCGGAGCCGCCATCGGCAACAGGGACAGCGGAGACCCGAAGCACGACGAACTCACGCACGATTAAACGGAGGCCAAAATGGGCGGCGCGCTACTCCTACGGCGACTACTTGAAGCCACGAACGCGTTGGTGAGCTCGGCGGACCGGGACGAGCCCTACCGTGATGGCTGCGAGCTCGATAGCGGAGCCAGGGTGCGGCAATGGCGGCGCATCACACACAGCTTGCTGCGGCACGTAAACGGAGCTAGGACGGGGAGAGGAAAGGTGTGGAGCTCACCGAGTGGCTCACACGATGGCCCATGGTGGTTTAGGAGCTGTAGAGACGGCACCGGAGACGAAGAAGATCGACGGCAGCCGGAGATGGGGAGGAGGACGAACAGCGTCTGCGGTGCTTCCTGGTTCTAGCTGAGGCCACCAATCGACGTAGTCGACCCCGGCGGAGCTCACCGACAGGGTCAGCGGACGCGGGTCCACCGGTGCCCGCGACAACGACGGAGGGCGGCGACGACTGCGCTCGGGCCACGGATCTAGAGGAGAGGAGGGGCGGAGCGAGCGCGTGGGCGAGAGAGAGAGAGGGGGGCAAGTGGGCGAGTGGGAGGCGAGGAGGCCGAGGCGTCGGTGCGGCCCTATCCTCTCCCGTCGATGGCGAGGTGGTCCGGCGGCGACGCGCGGGTGCGCGCCCTTGATCGGTTGAACAGGGGGAGGGGAGAGCGACGACCCAGGGGGTGTGGGCCGGCCTGTTGGGCCAGCTGGCTCAGGTGGGCCGAAGCCTGAGTGAGGCAGAGGGCCTCTCTCTCTCCCCTCTACTTCTCCTTTTCTTTTTCTTTTTGTTGTCTTTCTTTTTCTTTTCTAGCAGCTTTTGCATTTTCTTTTAGCCACAGTTGACTTTGCGAAATTATGCCACTGGCCAAAACAATTTCAAAGAATTAAAGTGCACTGCCTCAAAAAGGTTGGGAGGCTTTTGGAATAGTTGCCAATTTTAAAAATTAAAAAGGGCATTTAATTTATTGCTTAGGTCACTGTTTTAAGTAGTTTAGGCCACTTAAACCCTTTGCAAAAATGTTGGTTCACCACCAATATTAGTTGTGGAATATTTGGCACATGATGAACATTTTTGTTTTCATGTTTGAGAAATTTTGAATTCCCCTCATAATTTGAATTTCAATTTGACTTTGATTTTTCATCAAGTGATAATTAGCTCAGTAAGCATGGTGACCTGGCACCATTAACAGGGGATTACTGTAGCATGACACTGAGGGTGTTACAAATCTCCTCCACTACAAGAAATCTCGTCCCGAGATTTAAGTGGGGAAGAAAAGAGTAACTTCGGGAGAACTGACCCTTATGGGTTTAATTGTCTGGTGAACAATGCAGGTAATGTGACAAAAGTATCTCTCGAGTTGAAATTTAAGAATAACGTCGAGAGCAAAATATGAAGGTACAATAAGAAGTTTCAAGCGGATGGACAATCGATCGATACCTGAACAGAGTGTGAGAAGGGGTTCAGAGCATCAGGAATATATCATCCCTCAGGGGGTGGCTCGTGACATGATACGAAGCCAAATGCAAGAATATTTCAGAATCAAAGATATACAGGAGAGTCAAGTTTCGATCGTGTGGAACTGTGGCTTATGGGCCCACCGTGTGGGTTAAAAGCAGGAAGGCGCTAAAATTTTGCACGGCCATGATAGCAAGGCAGGTCAGAGGATAGCCTACCAATTATGTTGGCAACAGCGTTGGTACCAAGGGCGAGGGCGGAAGAGAACCATTTTCCTGCTCGTAATACGAGGCGGAACCAATAGGCAAAGTTCTCGTCCATCGGTGGTTACCGGAATGTCAGCAACAATAGTAACAGGGTCTTACTGACAGAGTTGTACACCGGGTGCTTACTTAAGCAGGGATTTATCTCTGCTCAAACAAGTTAGATGACAAGAAAGGTGAAACAAAACAATGGAAAGGAAAATGTGATTATTATGATAATCAGACCAATGGAAAGGAAAGATGTTTATACCCAGTGTTAGAGTATAACTTTCCCAAGGAAAGGCAGAGCATGATAGGGCTCCAAGTATTAAGCCGTTTAGACAAAGGGGCAAGGAATTTATGAGGTTTACCCATACAATGGTGTTTGGATAAATGACGGAGAACAGTTAGCATTGCGCTCCCAAATGTTCTTGTTGATGATCGGAGTACCACACACATGCTTCGGGATAGTGTTGACATGGTCATCAGGGAAATGTCAGACTTCGGATACACAAAGGATCCATCAGAAACAACTTAGAAAATAAGTCATACAATTTCAGCAAGGAAAAGATGAGGGTGTGGCCGACGGGCTCAGCAACAATCCATCGGCATGTCAAAAAGGATGTATTTCCAAAATTATATGAACACGTTTATGTTGGGGAAGGCAAGAATGTTGTCGATGATAACACAAATCATCAAGGGGCAAGGATTGTATTTCTCATCATGAATTCGATTGATATCCTGGAAGAGCTCAGAATGTTGATGATGATCATGACACATTTGTCGAGAGATTTCATGAAGATGTAATCGATCGGTGATGACATCAAGTCGAAGGAATGATGAAGCAAAAGGTTTTTGGAACCACGGTTACGACACAAACTTGAAATCAAGCTTGTTGTTCAAGGCGAAATGATATGACGAGGAAGATCAACGTAAGCTTAGCTCATCGTCGAAAATTCTATTCCAGGAAGAAGGACCAGGTAGCACAGTTAAAATTTAGCACAATAACAATATAGCCGATCAGGATAGGAATGGCTCGAAGTAATATCAAACTCGTAAGCAATGAAAATTACTTCGAGTTATTGAATCAGAGTGCGGGATCGATTAACTTATCAGTGTGGTCGGTTGACAAACAACCCAGAACCCATGAAGTGACAATGACAGGGAAAGGTAGTGTTCACCAAAAGTTCATAAGATGTGGTGCAATGGCATGATATCCTCAAGATACTAGAGGTAATACTCGAAGGTGTATCATATTAGAGATTGGACATGTCTATTGATATGCAGAAGGCAAGCACTTCAAATTGTTCGAGAAATGGAATCAAAGGGGAACAACCATGGTCAGAACCACGGTTGCAAAGGACCAAACATAGATACCATATGAACTTATAACAAGGGGATTATTATTATCACAAGAAGCTTCCATGATAAGTTTCACATCGGGTCCATGGGCATGAACACAAAGTTCAAGGTCGACTCCCATTCTTCAACGCATAACCTTTCATTCACTTCTCACTTTAGTTGAAGTTGTAGTGTATAAATTTTATCCGGCGTAACACCAGTAGAGTTTGACCCATAGAAGTTTACGAGTTTACACATATCAGGGAACGCATTGGTTCAACCCATAGGGGCATCTTAGGAACATTTGCAAAAACTTTAGAGGTAATTAACTCAAGCTCGAAAGCAGAGCATGGTAGTCAAAAGTAGGGGATACAATTTACCAAAGACATTAGGTAGCAGGGAAGAATTCACAAGATGATTAATTACGAAGGACACTGTCGGATGGTAGTCCAACAAAGGATCTGCTGACCCATAACAGAGTTGATGTGGGTATCGGTACCCAATCAGACGAACAAAGATAGCAAGGAGATGAGATTATAGAAACATCTGACTAACTCAAAGTTTAATTAACAAAGGAATTGTGATTTCCAAACTGAAGGATCAGAAGCAGACACTCTGATCAAATGATGGGCAACTTGAATAGAATTAGAATGGCAATCAACCAAGGTTTGGTTTGCCGAGAACCAGCTCCTGTTCAAAATGATGTCTAAGCCGGAAGAATGAATTTTAGGATTTGACTGAGGTTGCGAGCATCCACAACATATTGAATCAACGGACTCAAATTGATAGTGACAAAGGATACCAATAAGACTACTAACTTATGGGATTTAACCATAATGCAAGCAAGCAAAAAAAATTCAAGAGCAATAAGCTGCTGAGGATTTTCAGAAGATCAAATAGTATTCCGAAGACTTTTGTGAAACACTCAAACAACTGGGGATGAAGAATCCTCGGTAATTGTGAGGAATTATTTGTAGGGGTATTCATGCGGAAAAGAACTTCAAGGCAGTTGCGGAAGGGGTTCCCGAAACATCGGAGTGTAACTCGAGGCATCTTGTAATAACAAGAGCAACCGGAAAATGATGTATGAATGACAGGTGTATGTAGATATACATAGGGGTTGACGGTGGAAGTGAATTGCAAAAGTGATGAGCACATGTTCTGGGGAGAACATCATAGAGTATCTTCAAAGTCTTCTGGCGAAGCAAGCGATCATCGATAATGTCGGGGCTCTCCGGGAGGAAGTGGGTACGAGAGCCTAATGTTAGAGTTAGTAAAATGTTTAACCCGAATAGACAAGAGATCAGAGTCCCAGAGTATAGACGAGGAATAAAAGATCCTAATACCACCCAATGGCGACGTGGGCCCGTAAGCCACACAATCATTTTAGTAAAAGTTTTTCAGTGACTAGACTCAACTTCGACCAAGTAGTTGGAAAGGGGGCTACCTACAGGCAGTCGGCTCTGATACCAACTTGTAACGCCCTCGATTCAATCGTACACTAATCATGCACGAAAATGTGTACGATCAAGATCAAGGACTCACGGGAAGATATCACAACACAACACTAGACAAAAATCAAAATAATACAAGCTTTATATTACAAGCTAGGGGCCTTAAGGGCTCGAATACATAAGCTCGATTACACAAGAGTCAGCGGAAGCAACAATATCTGAGTACAGACATAAGTTAGACAAGTTTGCCTTAAGAAGGCTAGCACAAAAGCATCTATGATCGAAAAGGCAAGGCCTCCTGCCTGGGAGCCTCCTAACTACTCCTGGTCGTCGGCGTTCGTCACGTGGTAGTAGGCACCCTCGGGGTAGCAGCAGTCGTCAAAGGTGGCGTCTGGATCCTGGGCTCCGACATCTGGTTGCATCAACCGGAAAGAAGAAAGAAGGGGGGAAAAGGGGAGCAAAGCAACCGTGAGTACTTATCCAAAGTACTCGCAAGCAAGGATCTACACTACATATGCAACATTATCAAAGAAGGTTGTATATGTGGACTGGGCTGCAGAAATGCTAGAATAGAGAGAAGGCCTAGTCCTATTGAAGACTAGCATCTTCTGGAAACCACCATCTTGCAGCAAACAGGAGGGAGTAGAGTAGCATAAGGTAAAGTAGTAGTAGTGTTATCAACCTCGGCCAGAGATCCTTTCTCGACTCCCTGTGAGAAAGCAATCCCAGAGCCATACTATCCGGTTATCACCTCATCACAATCCAATTCTCATCACAAGTATCTAGTTCTAGTTGTATCGATCGGGATACAACTCCAAGTGTCCATTACCGTAGGACAGGCTATGCATAGATTAGTTCTTCCCTGCAGGGGTGCACCAACTTACCCACCACACTCGCTTAATTCCAGCCGGACACACTTTCCTGGGTCATGCCCGGCCTCGGCCAAACAATACGCCGCAACCCGACCTAGGCTTAATAGAGAGGCCAGCACGCCGGACTAAACCTATGCCCCCAGGGGTCATGGGCTATCTCCCCGGGAACTCTTGCACGTTGCCTACGCAGCCGGTGAGCAGACCTAGCTACCTCCTTCAACAAGGCAGGTGCTTACGCAGTCCAACCCGGCGTGCACCGCTCAGTCGCTAACGTCCATTAAGCTTTGGCTGATGTATACGACGTAGAACGCCCATACTATGCCCACGTGATGGTTAGTGCTATCAGGCCAGAGGCCCCTCGGATCAAATATCCAAATCGTAGTGGATTAGGAACGCGCGGTAACAAGCAGAGACTCACGAAAGATGTGACCCCGTTGCCCCGTCTCGAGGACTTGCGGCAAGGGCTAGGAATGCCCGGCCACGCCTCGTAATTATCTCGCGGGCACCCTCCTGGTCAACCCGTCTCCACATCACTCGCGGGTACCCCTCAGGGTCGACCCGCCCTTCCAAGTAACAGTTGTAAAGTCCAAGTATCCGTGTGTCCAAACATCAAGGGGAAAACCCAAGGAATCACCCCTGGTGAATTCCACTCGATGTAATCATCAAGGTGAACGTAAGAGGAATCACCCCGAGGTTCACACTTGAGGGGTTGCATGACAGAGTCATATCGAAAGTGGTTAAAGATGAAATCACCCTCGATGACCACGACCAAATAGCTACACTACAGGGTTAACATCAGAAGTGTTGTAGAGGTCTCACCCTCGGCACTTGATAGTATCCCAGTAGTGTCGAGCAACTAAGGGGAAAGTGATGTGCGGTGCCGGGGCCTGGTCTTTGATCCCGTTGATCGGGTCTTTGATGATGAAGCAGGGGCAACAAGGACAAGGTGGGGGTCACTGATTGATCACTAACCAACCTATACTAAGCAGTTTAGGATAAGTCGATAAGGTAACAATAAGCAGGTTACAAAAGCAGGCTATGCATCAGAATAGGAGCAAACAATAACAATAGCAAAATCTAATGCAAGCATGAGAGAATGGAATGGGCGATATCGGGATGATCAAAGGGGGGGCTTGCCTGGTTGCTCTGGCAAGGAGGGGTCGTCGTCGACGTAGTCGATCATAGGGGCAGCATCGGTCTCGGGGTCTACCGGAGAGAAGAGGGGAAGAAACAGTAAATATAAAGCAAACATAGCATAACAGGACAACAGGCAGAGCTAGACGTGTTCTAATGCGGTGCTACACGATACCGGCGAGGGGGGAAGCCAACCGGGAATGTTTTCCCGGTTCCGGACCTGTGTCAGACAGATGACCGGCGGGGGAAGGTTCCATGTTCAGCATGCTAGAGGCATGTGACAGATGAACGGACCGCGTATTCGGATTCGACACGTTTTTCTGAGCAACTTTCATGTAGAAAACATTTCCATCGGAGTTACGGTTTATTTTCTATGATTATTCAAAGATTAAAGCATTTTCAGAAACTATTTAAAATAACAGAAAAGGAATATTGCATCAGCATGATGTCATAGTGATGTCAACAGTCAATAGGACGGCTGAACGGTCAAAACTGACATGGGGGACCCACCTGTCATAGACAGTGGGTTAAATAGGGTTTAAACTAATCTAAATTTAGTTAGTAAAACTATTGGGCCCACCTGTCAGTGTCTAATTAACTAAACTAATTAGTTTTAATTATTAAAATGTTTTAATTAGAGGATTAAGCGGTGGGACTCGCACGTCAGTGGCTGGGGCCTGCCCAGTCAGCACGATTGACCAGGTCTACTGGTCAACAGGGGGCTAGGGGCCCCACTGGCAGTGACCCAGGGGTGGCCCCAGGTGTGCCACGTCGGTGGTGGCCGGCGGCTAAACGCCGGCGACCGAAAATACGGCGGAGGCGCTCGGGATCTCGCCGGAATCCACGTACAGGGGGCCATTTGGCCCGTGCGTTGGCACGTTTGAACGAGTGAACAACGCCGCACCCAACGCGGGTGGCCACGCGAGCGGCGATGGCCGGAGCCGCCGCCGGCGACAGGGACGGCAGAGACCCGAAGCACGGCGAACTCACGCACAATGAAACGGAGGCCAAAACGGGCGGCGCGCTACTCCTACGGCGACTACTCGAAGCCACGAACGCGTTGGTGAGCTCGGCGGACTGGGACGAGCCCTACCGTGATGGCTGCGAGCTCGATAGCGGAGCCAGGGCGCGGCAATGGCGGCGCATCGTGCACAGCTTGCTGCGGCACATAAACGGAGCTAGGATAGGGAGAGGAAAGGTGTGGAGCTCACCGAGTGGCTCACACGATGTCCCGTGGTGGTTTAGGAGCTACAGAGACGGCGCCGGAGACGAAGAAGATCGACGGCAGCCGGAGATGGGGACGAGGACGAACGGCGTCTATGGTGCTTCCCGGTTCGAGCTGAGGCCACTAATCGATGTAGTCGACCCCGGCGGAGCTCACCGACAGGGTCAGCGGACGCGGGTCCACCGGTGGCCGCGACAACGACGGAGGGCGGCAGGGACTGCGCTCGGGCCGCGGATCTGGAGGAGAGGAGGGGCGGAGCGAGCGCGTGGGCGAGAGAGAGAGAGGGGGGCAAGCGGGCAAGTGGGAGGCGAGGAGGCCGAGGCGTCGGGGCGGCCTTATCCTCTCCCGTCGATGGCGAGGTGGTCGGGCGGCGACGTGCGGGCGCGCGCCCTCGGTCGGTTGAACAGGGGGAGGGGAGAGCGACGACCCAGGGTGTGTGGGCCGGCCTGTTGGGCCAGCTGGCTCGGGTGGGCCGAAGCCTGAGTGAGGCAGAGGGCCTCTCTCTCTCCCCTCTACTTCTCCTTTTCTTTTTCTTTTTGTTGTTTTTCTTTTTCTTTTCTAGCAGCTTTTGCATTTTCTTTTAGCCACAGTTGACTTTGCAAAATTATTCCACTGGCCTAAACAATTTCAAAGAATTAAAGTGCACTGCCTCAAAAAGGTTGGGAGGCTTTTGGAATAGTTGCCAATTTTATAAATTAAAAAGGGCATTTAATTTATTACTTAGGTCACTGTTTTAAGTAGTTTAGGCCACTTAAACCCTTTGCAAAAATGTTGGTTCACCACCAATATTAGTTGTGGAATATTTGGCACATGATGAACATTTTTGTTTTCATGTTTGAGAAATTTTGAATTCCCCTCATGATTTGAATTTGAATTTGACTTTGATTTTTCATCAAGTGATAATTAGCTCAGTAAGCATGGTGACCTGGCACCATTAACAAGGGATTATTGTAGCATGACACTGAGGGTGTTACATGTTATTTAAGTTATTTTACTACATAATAACGCTTTTTGGAGTAATTTTAATGCCTTTTCTCTCATAATGTGCAAGGTTCACACAAAGAGGGAGAATTCCGGCAGCTGGAAATCTGGACCTGAAAAAGCTACATCAGGCTACCTATTCTGCACAACTCCAAATGAGCTGTAACTTCACGAGGACTTTTTATGGAATAAATGAGAATTATTGGAGCAAATAAGTACCCGAGGGGCCCCACCAGGTGGGCACAGCCCACCTGGGCGCGCCAGGGAGCCCAGGCGTGCCCTGGTGGGTTGTGCTCCCCTCGGCCCACCTTCGGTGCCCCTCTTATGGTATATAAGTCAGTTTGACCTAGAAAAAAATAAGGAGAGGACTTTCAGGATGAAGTGCCGCCGTCTCGAGACGAAACTTGGGCAGGAGCACTTTTGCCCTCCGATGGAGCAATTCCACCGGGGGAACTTCCCTCTCGGAGGGGGAAATCATCGTCATCATCATCACCAACAACTCTCCCATATTGGGGAGGGCAATCTCTATCAACATCTTCAACAACACCGTCTCCTCTCAAGCCCTAGTTCATCTCTTTGTGTTCAATCTTTGTACCGGAACGATAGATTGGTTCTTGTGGGTGACTAGAAGTGTTGATTACATCTTGTAGTTGATTACTATATGGTTTATTTGGTGGAAGATTATGTGTTCAGATCCATTATGCTATTTAATACCCCTCTGATCTTGAGCATGATTATCATTTGTGAGTAGTTACTTTTGTTCTTGAGGTCACGAGAGAAATCATGTTGCAAGTAATCATGTGAACTTGATATGTGTTTGATATTTTGATGATATGTATGTTGTGATTCCCTTAGTGGTGTCATGTGAACGTCGACCACATGACACTTCACCATATTTGGGCCTAAGGGAATGCATTGTGGAGTAGTTATTAGATGATGGGTTGTGAGAGTGACAGAACCTTAAACCCTAGTTTATGCGCTATTCCGTAAGGGACCGATTGGATCCAAAAGTTTAATGCTATGGTTAGAATTTATTCTTAATACTTTTCTCGTAGTTGAGGATGCTTGTGAGGATTTAATCATAAGTAGGAGGTTTTTTCAAGTAAGAAAAGCACCTAAGCACCGGTCAACCCACATACCAAATTATCAAAGTAGCGAACACGAATCAAACCAACATGATGAAAGTGACTAGATGAAATTCCCTTGTACAATCAAGAACACTTTGCTTATCATAAGAGACCGTTTTGGCCTGTCCTTTGCCTCAAAAGGATTGGGCTACCTTGCTGCACTTTTTTAATACTACCATTACTTGCTCGTTACAAATTATCTTGCTATCAAACTACTCTGTTACTTACAATTTCAGCACTTGCAGACATTACCTTGGTGAAAACCACTTGTCATTTCCTTCTGCTCCTCGTTGGGTTTGACACTCTTACTTATCAAAAAGGCTAAAATTGATCCCATATACTTGTGGGTCATCAAGGCTCTTTTTCAGCGCCATTGTAGGGGAGTGAAGCGCTCTTGGTAAGTGGAAATTGGTATGGAAAAATTATTATTACGTGCTGAAATTTATTATCACTTGTTACTATGGAAAACAATCCTTTGAGGGGTTTGTTTGGGGTATCTTCACCTCAACCGGAACCACAATTACTTTCCCCTCAACCTACTGCACCTACTGAAAATATTTAATATGAAATTACTTCGGGTATGGTAGAATAACTGCTAGCTAATTCTTATGCGGGACATGGAACCGAGATCCTGATATGCACTTGATATATGTGGATGAAATTTGTGGATTGTTTAAGCTTGCAGGCTTACCCAGAGATGAAGCTAAGAAGAAGGTTTTACCTTTATCTTTGAAGGCAAAGGCATTGACATGGTATAGGCTATGCGATGATATTGGAGCTTGGAACTGGAATCAGTTGAAATTGGAATTCCATCAAAAAATTATCCTATGCATCTAGTTCATCGTGATCAGAATTATATATATAATTTTTGGCCTCGTGAAGGAGAAAGTATTGCTATAGCTTGATGGATGCTTAAGTCAATTCTATATTCATGCCCCAATCATGAGCTCTCAAGAGAAATTATTATTCAGAATTTTTATGCTCGGCTTTCTCGTAATGGTCAATCCATGCTCGATACTTCTTGTACTGGTTCTTTTATGAAGAAGACTATTGAATTCCGGTGGGATCTTTTAGAAAGAATTAAAAGCAACTCTGAAGATTGGGAACTCGATGAAGATAAAGAGTCAGGTTTTGATCCTAAGTTTGATTGTGTTAAATCTTTTATCAATACCGATGCTTTTCAAAAGTTTAGCACTAAATATGGATTTGACTCTGAGATAGTAGCTTCCTTTTGTGAATCTTTTGCTACTCATGTTGATCTTCCTAAAGAGAAGTGGGTCAGATGTCACCCACCAATTAAAGAAGAAATTAAAGAACCGGTAAAAGCTAAAGATGAAACTATCATTTATAATGTTGATCCAGTTGTTCCCACTGCTTAGATTGGAAAACCACCCTTCCCTGTTAGGATGAAGGAACATGCTAAAGTTTCAACCGTGGTCAACAAAAGTTATATTAGAACACCTAAACCAGCTGAACAAATCAAAGTATAACCTAGTGTTGCTATGGTTAAAGATCTCTTGGTCGATAATATTGATGGGCATGTTATTTACTTCTGTGATGAAGCTGCTAGAATTGCCAAACCCGATGAAAAAGATAAACATAGACCTATTGTTGGCATGCATGTTGTCGGTGTACTAGAGTAGGGGTACCCTAGTATCCCGAACTTGTGCACGGGCAGTTGCAGTGCCCCGCGGCAAGGCTTGTCGGGCGATCGCCAAGGTCCTCCGTGGTTCCTCTGGAGCCATTCAAGAACAAAGTATTCAAGCCAAGGAGACAAGGCCCCGGCAAGAGGAGCTTGCCGGGAAGGCCAACCAAGGCATATCAAGGAACTTGCCGCAACGCGCCACGCGTCCCGGCAAGGCCCGGTGAGCGACAAGCTTCCGGACGCGACAAGGCAACGACCGCGGCAAGACGCTTGCCGCGGCAAGCGGCCACTCTGTACCCACGCTCCAGCACATCCACCAACGTGTCGCCCTGGGGCCTTTCCAGGCGCGCGTGGCGGAAGGCTGTGCAGCCAGCGGTGCGCGGTGGCATGCGATGCTGACAAGATCGCCATCGTGGCAGGCGGTGGCGCCCCTGACGGTCCCTTTCTGCACTGTTTGGGCGACACAGACGGGCATTTAATGCCTTTGTCCCCTGCCGTCAGGGTTAGGTAGGATACAC
Organism: Triticum aestivum; assembly: GCF_018294505.1. Taxonomy (NCBI): domain Eukaryota; kingdom Viridiplantae; phylum Streptophyta; class Magnoliopsida; order Poales; family Poaceae; genus Triticum; species Triticum aestivum. The sequence continues at coordinate 341,519,508 of NC_057810.1, forward strand.
TGTACAGGTAGCTGTACCAACCACCTCTCTTTTTACGTTTTTGCCCTTGTTTACGTTGCCACCTGTCGGTGACCCCTTGAGCATATAAAAGGAGGCCCATGCGCAACGTAAAGGGGGGTTCGGCTCAGTTCGAGGCCAGAAAACACTCTCGCTCGGTCTCGTTAGCTGCTCACGTGTACTGTAACACTCAGCGCTCCCGAGCAAGAACACAATACAACCAGACAAGCAGCAGTAGGAGTGTTATCTCTCCGGAGAGCTCCAAAGCTGGGTAAACTACTTGTGTGCTTCGCCTCGATCTGCTCTTCGTGCGACCTCCGCCCCCGCTGAACCGAAAGGGGCCCGGTCCGCCGGCCCCATAGGTGTTCGTGGATCAGCTTCCCCGACATCTTTGGCGCGCCAGGTAGGGGGCGTCGAGATTGCGTGAACCTGATCCGGCGTTCACACGAGCTAGATCTCCATTTTCTTGATCGACATGCCACCGAAGAAGAAGGCTTCGGCGGCAGATGTTCCGTCCGCGTCGATCCCACCACTACCGGAGCAAACGAGTGGTGGAATAGACGCCGGCGGAAGAACGGATGCCGACGAGGGAGCTCACGACGCTGCCAGGTCCAAGGGCAAGGCTGCGCAGACCTCGGCGTCCGTGCACGTACCATGCCCATCTCAGGAGGCGCAGGACCGACAGCGTCATGGTATTCGTAGTACCATACGTTTGTTGGACCAAGATCAAGCTGGTGGATCCCGGGGCGCTCAAGACCAGCATGCACGCCAACGTGCCGGCACGAGCGAGACACGGTCGCCCGGACGGGATACTGCTCCTTCTAACATAGTTAGAAGTCCAAGCATATCCCGTTCCTTGCGCCGTCCGCCACTGCCGCCCACCACTCCAGCAGAAGCTTTGGCGCGAGCTCAACTGCTCCTGGATTACCCTCCGACGTCAGACAAGATCGACGAATGGAGGGCCACCATTCAGAGTCTCATCGGCTACGCCAACGGCGACACTCCGCGGCAGCCGAGTACATCGCTGCCGCGGCAGGGCTGCCAGACGCAAGCCGGTGGCGACGAAACCGGTGGGGGTGCAACCACCCTGCACTCCCCACCCCGAAGGCCAAGATCACTGACTCGCCGGATCCACCTCGACAGCGACTCCACCGCATCGTCGGATCCACGAGCTCGTCGCGATCAGCGCCAAGTTCTTCACGATCGACAGCAAGAAGACGCTCGAACTCGTATCGAGCGCCGAAGAGAAGCGCGGCGTCAATCAGACCAGCGCGCTGGGCCCTCTGTCGACATGCATGCGCCAGGGGAACCAGGCGATTTGCCGTACGCGGTAGGTTGCCCTGCGTTCACTCGTGAGCTGCGGCAAGTCCAGTGGCCCAGCAAGAAGAGTTTCAAGCCAGACGTACCAGAGAAGTATGACGGCAGGACGCATCCGTCGGAGTTCCTCAGCATCTACACCATTGCGGTGCAAGCTGCTGGGGGATGGGACGACAAGATCCTTGCCAACTACTTCCCACTAGTGCTCAAGCCCAACGTCAGATCCTGGCTCATGCACTTGTCGGACAACTCCATATCCTCCTGGGCGGATCTATGCCATCAGTTTGTCGGCGCCTTTACAGGCGGCCACAAGCCTCATGGCCAAGAATGTGACCTTCATCTGCTCGCCCAGAAGGAAGGAGAGCCTCTGCGCAAGTACATTCAGAGATTCAGCAACGTGCAGCACAACATCCCAGACGTCCACCCTGCCGCGGTAATCAGCGCGTTCCATCAGAACGTGCGGAACCGCAGGATGCGGGAAGAGATGGCGATGTGCAAGATCAGAGACGTCAGTGAGCTATATGCCCTGGCCGACAAGTGTGCGCGTGCTGAGGAAGGGAGGAGACTCCCCGGAGAAAATGCAGGAGCAGGAGGATCTGATAGTGAGGAGACTGCCCCGGCAAGGAAAAACCGGCGGCGGAACAACAGGAAGAAGAAAGGTAAAGAGGTGCTAGTTGTTGAGCAGTCCGGCAACGGAGGTGGCGCCAACAAAGCCAAAGCTGGTGGCTCCGGCAAGGAGATCGCCGCAGAGGCTGTGGCGGTCGCCGACAAGCAGGACGGCAACAACAAGCAGTATTGCAAGATCCACCGCACTAAGGGCCATGATCTCCAGAGCTGCAAGAAGGTCGAGCAGCTTGTTGAGTAGCAGAAGGCTGAATACGAGCAACGCGACAAGGAGAAGGCCCAGGAAGGTGCTGGAGGAGCTGGCAAGAAACGTCCCGGCCGAGGAGGACGCCGCGGCAATGCCAAGAAGCGGCAAGGAGACAGACCTCCTCGCGGCCGCGACAAGGATGAAGACGACGATGACGACGAAGATATGGATGATGAGGAGACCGATGAGCAGGAGTTCCAGAAAGCCACAGAGGTCCTGTGCGTTGACGGTGGTGCTTCTCTGCATACTTCACACCGCCAGCTCAAGCAATGGGTGCGGGAAGTCAATGCAGCAGAACCACCCGTCGAGTCACGCAAGCCTCTGAAATGGTCCAGCACGCCTATCATCTTTGATATTGAGGACCACCCTGATCGCATAACTGCGGTCGGGTGCTTGCCGATGTTGGTTTCACCAACTATCCGCAACCTCAAGGTCACTAAGATGCTAGTTGACGGCGGGGCCGGCTTGAACCTGATCTCCTCCGTGGTACTCCAAAAACTCCAGATCCCTGACAGCGAGCTCGAAGAGACTGGCACATTCCAAGGAATCAATCCGGGAAGGAGCAAGCCGAAGGGAAATATCACGTTGCTAGTGACGTTTGGCAGCGAGCTGAACTTCAGGACTGAGAGGGTCACTTTTGACGTTGCTGACTTTCCATTGCCTTACAATGGAATACTAGGCCATCCAGCACTCGCCAAATTCATGGCAGCCTCTCACTATGCATACAACATACTGAAGATGCCAGGCCCGATAAGTGTCATCTCTGTCCCTGGCGACAAGAAGGATGCTCTTATCTGCGCCGACAAGATCTACCGGGAAGCAGCAGCCGCAATAGATCGCAAATCACTTGCTGCTGAAGCTCCCGTGGGGAAGAAGAAGACCAAGTCCGGCAAGAGTTCTGATGCCCACTCCGGCAAGCGCACCTCTTCGGAGTGTTGCGCTACCGTCGAGGACGCACCATCGAGCTCCACCGGCAAGTGTAAGAAGGCAATGGCAGCTCCACCAGAGACCAAGAAGGTGTCCGCCAAGGAGGACGGCACTGGTGGTACATTCACCATCAGTGCCACTCTCGACCCTAAATAGGAAAGCGCGCTCGTTGCTTTCCTGCGGGCGAATGTCGACGTGTTTGCATGGCAACCGTCTGACATCCCCGGTGTTCCCAGGAAAGTAATCGAGCACCACCTGGCCGTCTGTCCTCATGCGCGGCCCGTCAAGCAGAAAGTCAGGAAGCAAGCAGTGGAGCGCCAAGAATTCATCGCAGAAGAAATCAAGAAATTGGAAGCAGCAGGCCTTGTCAGAGGAGTGCTCCATCCTACGTGGTTGGCCAATCCTGTAGTCGTGCGCAAGGCTAACGGAAAATGGAGGCTTTGTATCGACTTCACTGATGTCAATAAAGCTTGTCCCAAAGACCCATTTCCCTTGCCGCGCATCGATCAGATTGTTGACTCCACGGCCGGATGCGATTTGCTCTCATTTCTTGATGCATACTCAGGATACCATCAGATCTTCATGGCAGAAGAGGATGAGGAGAAGACCGCATTCATCACCCCGTGTGGCACGTACTGCTTTGTACGGATGCCTTTCGGTTTGAAGAATGCCGGTTCAACATTCGCAAGGGTAGTCCACCATGCTTTTGAGCCGCAAATGCACAGAAATGTGGAAGCCTACATGGATGACATAGTGGTCAAGAGCAAGGACAGGGAGACCCTGATTCAAGATTTAGAAGAAACATTTGCAAATCTGCGCAAGATCAACCTCAAGCTGAACCCCGAGAAGTGTGTGTTTGGAGTCCCCTCCGGCAAGCTTCTCGGGTTCTTCGTGTCTCAGCGGGGAATTGAAGCCAACCCCGACAAGATCAAGGCCATTGAGCAGATTGAAGCACCAAAGCGCGTCAAGGATGTACGAAGGCTTGCCGGTTGCGTGGCTGCTCTCAGCAGGTTTATCTCTAGATCTGCTGAGCGCGCCCTGCCATTTTTCAAAATATTGAAAAAGGCAGGTCCAATGAAATGGACTCCGGAGGCGGAGGCTGCGCTGCAGGACTTAAAGAGATACCTGTCCTCCACTCCAACACTTGTCGCACCTAAGCCACAAGAGAAGTTGCTGCTATATATAGCGGCAACCAATCAAGTGATTAGTGCTGCGTTAGTGGCGGAGAGGGAGGCAGATGATGAGCCAGCAACCACGGCAGATGCATCTAGCGACAAGCAGGGGGCTTCGCCGTCAAGCTCTGGTCCCGACAAGAATGGATCTGCGCAGGCGTGTGAGAAGATGCAGAAAAGGATGGTGCAGCGCCCAGTTTACTTCGTCAGTTCCCTTCTGCAGGGAGCTAGGTCAAGGTACTCTGGTGTGCAGAAGTTGCTTTTCAGCCTTCTCATGGCCTCGAGAAAGCTGCGCCATTACTTCCAAGCACATGAGATCACAGTCGTCACTCGTTTTCCGCTGAAGAGGATACTGCAGAATCCAGAAGCAACAGGAAGGATTGTCGAGTGGGCGCTGGAACTGTCAAGCTTTGGCCTCAAGTTTGAGAGTACTTCAACTATCCAAAGCAGAGCATTGGCGGAGTTCATAGCAGAATGGACACCAACACAAGATGAAGAAATTCCAGAAACAAGCATCCCCGTCAAGGAGGCAAACAAAGAGTGATGATGTACTTTGATGGTGCTTTCTCGCTGCAAGGCGCCGGTGCGGGCGTGCTACTTGTCGCACCCACCGGAGAGCACCTCAAGTACGTAGTCCAGATGCACTTTCCCAAGGAGCAAGCAACTAACAATACTGCAGAGTATAAAGGTTTGCTTGCCGGTCTCAGGATCGCAGCAGACCTTGGGATCAAGAAGCTCATTGTCAGGGGTGACTCACAGCTTGTCGTCCACCAAGTGAACAAGAGTTATCAGTGTCCATTGATGGAAGCCTATGTTGATGAAGTGAGAAAGCTAGAAGAGCACTTTGACGGCCTACAAATGGAGCATGTTCCGAGAGCTCAGAACGACATTGCTGATGGCTTGTCGAAGTGCGCCGCACTCAAGTTACCTGTGGAACCAGGGATCTTTGTGCTCAAGCTGACTCAACCATCTGTGACACCGTCAACTGGACAGAGCAAGAAGAGGAAGTTGATTTCTGGTGACTATTTTCTGGTAGAGCTCCCCGAAGCCGCCGCCAAGAAGGTCCCCAAGATCAACACCAAGAGTGTTGAGGAGCAGTCTGCTCCGGCAAGCTTTACGGTTTGTTCCGTTGAAGCAGACGCTCCCGACAAGTTTTGCTCCGGCAAGCTTGCCGGGGAACATCAAGCTCCGGCTGAGCCTCAGGTTCTCGCCATAGAAGCGGATGTTCCCGCAGCAGCAGATGTGCCTTTAGTCCTTGTTGTCGAGCCGCAAGCTCCAGCATGGGCACAGCAGATTGTCCATTTCCTTCAGACAGGAGAACTTCCCGAAGAACAAGAAGAAGCGGAAAGAGTAGCCTGGCAGTCAAGTATGTACCAGTTTGTCGACAGCACACTATACAGAAGAAGACTCAACGGTGTGAAATTGAAGTGTATTCATCGGGAAGACGGACAAAAGCTGTTGGCAGAGATACATGGAGGCATATGTGGTCACCACATTGGCGCAAGAGCACTTGCCGGCAAAGCATTCCGGCAAGGATTCTTTTGGCCAACAGCTCTCCAGGATGCAACTGCACAAGTAACCAAGTGTGAAGCGTGCCAGTTCCATTCCAAACAGATACATCAGCCAGCTCAAGCTCTCCAGACGATCCCTTTATCCTGGCCATTTTCGGTCTGGGGGCTCGACATCCTCGGCCCCTTTCCCCGAGCTGTCGGGGGCTTTGAGTACTTGTACGTTGCAATCGACAAGTTCACAAAGTGGCCGGAAGTGGAACCAGTGAGGAAGGTGACAGCACAGTCAGCAGTCAAGTTCTTCAGGTCAATTGTTTGCCGTTTCGGGATCCCTAACAGGATCATCACTGACAACGACACGCAATTCATGAGCCGCACCTTCATGCAGTACGTCCAAGATCTTGGCGCCAAGGTCTGCTTTGCTTCTGTTGCTCATCTGAGAAGCAACGGTCAAGCAGAAAGGGCAAATGCTGAAGTGTTGCGCGGGCTCAAGACCAGAACTTTCGACAGGCTGCGCAAGTGCGGAAGGAACTGGATTGAGGAGCTGCTGGTGGTTCTTTGGTCGATCAGAACGATGCCAAATCGAGCCACTGGCCAGACGCCTTTCGCTCTAGTCTATGGAGCAGAGGCAGTTCTCCCCACGGAACTCGTATACGGATCATCTCGAGTGCTCGCTTATGATGAGCTTGAGCAAGAGCAGTTGCGGCGAGATGACGCGCTGCTCCTTGAGGAAGATCGTCTTCAGGCTGTTGTACGAGCTGCTCGATACCAGCAAGCTTTGCGCCGCTACCACAGCCGCAAAGTTAATGCCAGAAGCTTCGAGGAAGGCGACCTTGTTCTTCGGCGCGTTCAGTCCGCCAAGAATTCCAACAAGTTGACGCCAAAGTGGGAAGGCCCTTACCGGGTGAAACGAGTCACTAGGCCCGGCGCTGTCCGCCTTGAGACCGAAGATGGCATTCCGGTGAGCAACTCCTGGAACATTGAACATCTTCGTAAGTTTTACTCATAGGGCACGGTTGCCGGAACCTATTCCGGCAACCACCTTTTGTACAAGTCTTGCCGATGTTGCATGTAATCCTTTGTACAAAGCCGGGCGCAGATCCCGTGCATAAGTAAAGATCATGTGTTCCGCACATCTTGTCAATTTCATGCATTATATTCTTACTTGCATGCGTTATCTGACACTTTGTGCAGCACCTACCTCCGGTAAGTAATAACGAGCAATAGGGCTCCATATCTTTATTTTCTCTTCTTTCTTTTTCTCAAAAGGAAACGAAGGTTCCCCCGCACACAAGTTTGCCGGGGGGGAAGGAGAAGGTAATGGTGTGGACCAGGCGTCATTCAAGGAAGTTTCGCCTTGCCGGAAAGCAAACGACAGAAAAGCTAAGTTGCCAAAGTTTGAGCAATTAGTTTTAATTTTTAAGTTATCTTCCTCGAACGACCGTGCTTTGTATGGAAAACCTGTGCGCGGAGGAACCAACTCGTAGCTAGTTGCACCCTTACTTTGTTTCGAGTCTGCTCAACAACTTAAGTGTGCTGCAACTAGTCGCGACAAGGTTTCTTGTCGGAAGCGGCACCGCCAGCAGGCTGCTGACGTCCCGCACTCAGCGCTCGCGGCTCAGGTGCCTGCGCCGACAAGTTCCCTAAAAGCGTAGGGTAAAAACATACAAAGAAAGGAATCTAGTAAAGGAAATAACGTAGCAATCGATACCAGAAATAGAGTTATATTACAAGATAACTTGTCGCAGCTCTAACAGATTGTTCCCATGACATGACCAGCAGCGACAAGGAAAAAGATAAAACGGGCGGCCTAGTCTACGCGATCGCCCTCAACCCTCTTGATCCCGCTCACCTTGTCCACAATGGGTGCGACAAGGGCCTTGAGCGCTTCCAAATCAGCGTCCGGCGGCAGGGACTTGAGGACGTTGGTGAAGTTGAGGCCTGGGTTGCGGAAGGCCACCTTCATCAGCACCTTCTGGAGAGCTCCTGCGCAGATCTTGCGCGACTCGTCAGCCAGCTGCTTTGGGATCTTCTCCCGGAGTCGCTGGAGGCCCGTCGCCACGCCTTTGAAGAACAAACTGAGCTTGGCGCTGGGTTGGAGGTGCTCGTCGGAGGAGTACCCGAGCTCCTCCATCCCCAGCTGCGCCAGCTCCCCGTCGATGGCGGCGGCAAGATCCACAAGACCCTCAGTCCAGTGCTCCACCGTCTCCCTGAAGGCGTCGTGGGCGGCAGCAGCATTCGCCAGCAGCGTCTCGTCGGCCTTGATCTTCTCCGACAAGGTCACCTCCCGCTCCCTGGCGCCGTCCAGCGTCTGAGTCAAGGTGGCCAGCTTCAACTCCAGGTCAGCATTGGAATCCTTGGCGGCGCTGAGCTCCTTGCCCCTCTCAGCGAGAAGACCCTGCAGCTCACCATGAGCGGCAGCGTCCTTCTCACGCTCACGCTTGAGCTCGGCAAGCTCCTCGCCGCTCACCTTGAGATCTGCCTCCAGCTGCGCCACCTTCGTCTCCAGCTCCTTCTTGGCGGCCTCGGCAGCTGCAGCAGCGTCCTTTGCTTCCTTGAGGGCCCCACCAATTGCTTGCTCGTGCGCGGCAAGATCCTCCTCGTGGCTGTCAAGATTGACCTTGCGCTGCGCCAACTCTCCTTCCTGCGCAAACAAGCTTTCGGCGACAAGCCGTTGCTTCTCTTCAGCTTCAGCCTTCTCGAGGAGGAAGGCTTTCCGCTCCTCGAGAAGTTGCTCCCGCTGCTCTGCCAAGGAACGGAGAGCTTCCTGCCTGAGGCCCCGGAGCTCCTCCGCGCGCTTCTCAATGTCGACTCCCGCCTTCGCGACAAGCGCTTCTCGGGAGGCCAGCTTGGCTTGTTAGGCACGATAGAGCGACGTCAGCTTCCGCAGCAGCCGCTCCTCTTCAGGCTCGTCGCTGCTGCCTGGCGCGTCAACCAGCGTCAGCCCGGTGGAGGCAAGCACCTCTCCGTCCAGGATTTCTCCCTCGATCGGCGCCCTGGAGCTTGACGCCCAGGGAAGCTTGATGAAGATTCCATCGCCGGCCTTCAGGTAGGCGCCGGGCTACGGCTCTTCGGAGCCTGGCTCTGCAGTAGCGGCGGAGGGATCGGCGGTCGGTGTAGCGCCAGGCACTCCTGCGGCCTCGGGGCCGTCAGTACGATCACCGGATCCCTCGCCAGCTTCTACGGCGGCAGCTTTGGCAGCCTCTTCGCCGACGGGCTCATCAGCGCTGGCCTCTCCTTCGGTGGCGATGGCATCGTCGGCACTGCCACGCGCGCCCTCCTCGCTGGCGTCCTCGGTCTCCATTGGCTCCGCAGCAGATGGATCTGAAGAACGAAAAAGGGAGAAAAGTCAAGCAAAAATCCAAGAAAAGAAGATCAGAAGAAGAAGAACCCAAGGGAAGTTCTTAAGCAAGTGGATTACCTGTGCTAGGATCTGCGGTCGTGGTCTCAACCACCGGAGGGTCACTGATGCCATCCCTTGCCGGAGAACTGTCCCTTGCCGGAGAGTTCTCCCTTGCCGGAGAGCGCTCCCTTGCCGGGGACTCCTCCCTTGGCGGCGTAGTCGAAGCAGATGGCACTTCGGGAGCAGCTTCCGGGCACTCCTGGTGAGGTTGTTCTGCTCCTACACAAATCCAACAGTCAAGATATCAGTAGAGAAAAAGAACACCCATGCACGCCTGACAGCAGAAAGTAAACTATAAACTATAAACTTGCGCTGGGGGCTACTTTGGGGAGTAGTTGCCGGGTCCGTCAACGTGGTCTCAGACACACCCCCTGCCGACACGGTGGGATCATCTTCGATGACAATCACCGAGGCCTTGGCTCTCTTCGCCGCTCTCTGGGCCAGCGTCCTGAAAAGGAACGGGTTTAGATTGAAGCAAGTCAGATACAAGACGAAAGCAACAAGATTGAAGAACTACAAGAACACCAAAGAAACTTACTCTTCTTCTTCTTCATCATCGGAGCTGAGCGCGGAGAGATCGAAGTCCGGCTCCCCTCCGGTGCGACGAGGCGTAGGAGTAGGCTCCCTTGTCCGCTTGGCAGGAGCAGTGGCGGTGGACCGAGAAGATCCCGCTCCAGTTGCCGCAGCAGCGTGAGGCGCTCCCGCGGCAACAGTGCTTGCCGCGGTAGAACGTGTCGCGCGGCTCGGCGGCTGTTGGCTCATCTGCCGCCCCGCTGCGTCCCCAGTCTTGCGGAGACGCTTCCTTGCCGGGGCCGGGGGCTCCGCCTGCGGCAAGCTGTCTGAAGGTTCGGGCTCTTCTTCGCCGGGCTCGCTCGGCTCAGCTTCGGGGCCGGCAAGGTCTTCCTCGCCGGCAAACTCCTCGCGCTCGGCAACGCTTGCCGCCTCTACTGCCTCTGCCTCCTCCATGGTGAACCCAAACTCGCCCGCGGCAATTGCTACCGCCACCTCTTCCAGCCTGGTGGCGATGCGCTGCATCTCATCATCAGTGGTGTCGCGGGTGAGGCTCTTCTGCTCGTCAGCGCAGACCGGCACTTCTACCAAGTCGTCGAAGAACGCCCGCACGACGTCATCCGCAGGTTCTTGCCAAGTTGGAGCGATTCCATGCGAGTCGCACAACGGCATCATTGCACGGATCCGATCGAGCGAAGAATTGTTGCATAGCGGAACAACGCTCCTCGGCGGTGTGAAGGGGTGCTGGGGATCGCGTTTGAACAACTCCAGGAACATCGCATCCAGCTCCAGGACGGTGAAATTGAAGTTGAGGCCCGGGCGCAGCCTCATGATATCCGTCGAGTTCTTGAACTCCCAGGCGGGTCTCCCCCTCTCCTGCAGAGGGGCGATGTGGCGGCAAAGGAAATCTGCGCCGACAGCGCCTACGGTGAGCCCGGCAAGCCTAAGGCGAAGGATCCGGGTGATGGCAATTTTAAGCCTGCCGTCTTCCGGGGCCACATTGCTCCAATCATTGCCGCGCGCTATTGGGGCTTGTCGCAGGGCAGTAAACGACTGTGGATTCTCCTCGACGATCCAGCACCACTCTGCTCTCCACTCCTCCCACTTGCTGCGAAGCTCACCCTCCAGATATGCTTCCTTCTTGCCGACTCTCGAGATCCAAGCAATCCCGCCGGCAAGGGGCTCTCCTCTCTCAACCCGGGGCATAAAGAAATGGCAGAAGAGGGCTACATTTGGGTGGACTCCGACAAAGTTTTCGCACCGATGTGCGAAAACTGCCATGGTCAGAACGGCGTTGGGGGTGAAGTCAAGGAGGCGGAACCCGTAGGTGTTCATAATATCGCAAAAGAATTCAGAAAAGGGCGGGCAGAGCCTGCAGTAGAAGAATAGCGCGAAGAAGGGATACCCAGTCGGAGCCAGTCTCGAAGCAGTGGCCGGGAGTACCCTCGTGCGCGGATGCGCTCGCGTCTCCGTCGACCAGAAGAGGTAGTAGTACTCCCTCAGCTCCTTTGCGTCAAGCTGAGGGGGGAAGATGGCCCGCTCCTTCCGCAGCGCCGCGAGCCGCTGCGCCTCGGCCGACTTCACGCCCTTCCCCTTGTCGGCCTTTGGAGCCATGGCGGAGGTGGTGGGGGAGATCGGCGGCGTTGGTGATGCTGGTGGCAATGGGGGGCGGAGCGCTGCTCTCTTTCGGCTTTGAGAAGAAGGAAGGGAGCGGCGGAGATTTCTGAAACTGGAGTAGCAACTGGCGGAGTGGGCAAACTGCCCCTGTTTCCCCTGCTTATAAAGAGGGAGGGGGCGGACATTTCGCCCTTCCAAATAAAGAAACCACCCACGATCTCTCCCACGACGCCGCATTCAACGCGTGCCGTTAGGGGAGGGCGCGGTGGATACGGAGTAAGTTACGGCGTAATCCAGGCCGCGTGTGCCCGTGCCCTGTTTTGGGCCTGGCCCAACAGCGCTCGGCACCGTGTATGGCCCAGGCCCGGGGGCTCCTATCGGTGTACTAGAGTAGGGGTACCCTAGTATCCCAAACTTGTGCACGGGCAGTTGCAGCGCCCCGCGGCAAGGCTTGCCGGGCGATCGCCAAGGTCCTCCGTGGTTCCTCTGGAGCCATTCAAGAACAAAGTATTCAAGCCAAGGAGACAAGGCCCCGGCAAGAGGAGCTTGCCGGGAAGGCCAACCAAGGCATATCAAGGAACTTGCCGCAACGCGCCACGCGTCCCGGCAAGGCCCGGTGAGCGACAAGCTTCCGGACGCGACAAGGCAACGACCGCGGCAAGACGCTTGCCGCAGCAAGCGGCCACTCTGTGCCCACGCTCCAGCGCATCCACCAACGTGTCACCCTGGGGCCTTTCCAGGAGCACGTGGCGGGAGGCTGTGTAGCCAGCAGTGCACAGTGGCAAGCGGTGCTGACAAGATCGCCATCGTGGCAGGCGGTGGCGCCCCTGACGGTCCCTTTCTGCACTGTTTGGGCGACACAGACGGGCATTTAATGCCTTTGTCCCCTGCCGTCAGGGTTAGGTAGGATACACTGTACAGGTAGCTGTACCAATCACCTCTCTTTTTACGTTTTTGCCCTTGTTTACGTTGCCACCTGTCGGTGACCCCTTGAGCATATAAAAGGAGGCCCATGCACAACGTAAAGGGGGTTGGGGCTCAGTTCGAAGCCAGAAAAACACTCACACTCGGTCTCGTTAGCCGCTCACGTGTACTGTAATGCTCAGCGCTCTCGAGCAAGAACACAATACAATCAGACAAGCAGCAGTAGGAGTGTTATCTCTATGGAGATCTTCGAAGCTGGGTAAACTGCTCGTGTGCTTCGCCTCGATCTGCTCTTCGTGCGACCTCCGCCCCCCGCCGAACCGAAAGGGGCCCGGTCCGCCGGCCCCATAGGTGTTCGTGGATTAGCTTCCCCGACACATGTTGACTCGGTTAAGATAGGAGATCACTGTTATTATGGTTTATGTGACATAGGTGCTAGCGTGAGTGCTATTCCTTTTACCTTAGGGACAATTGCATTTTTACCCCTAGTTGGTTCCTACCCACGGGTTCTGCCCTTACTTTTCGAGCTTGCTCAGTTTTGCCCTTACTTTTTCCATCGTGGTCCCTCGAATGCCCTTTGACCGTTTGACCAAAACTTTGAAAATTTATAACTAATTCATACGAACTCAGAAAAATGCAAATAAGATATCAAAATGTTCAGATTAACATTACCTTTATGGGCATATCATTTGCATTCAGGACAAAAGCATCATTTAATCTACCGAGGTAATTAATGTTATTAACATTATTAAAAATAAATAGGTATAAACAATATTTTTTCATGAAAAAAAATTACATGCAAATGTAGGTGATGTTTTCTGAACATCCTGATAACTTATTTGCATTTTTCTGAGTTTGTACCAACTTGTTATGAATGTTCTAACGACGTTGACCATTATTTGGAAACTTCATAACAAGTTGATACAAACTTAGGAAAATGCAAATAAGGTATCAGGATGTTCAGAAAACATCACCTACATTTGCATATAATTTTTATTCACGAAAAATTATTGTTTATACCTATTTATTTTTAATAATGTTAATAAGATTAATTACCTTGGGTAGTTTAAACAATGCTTTAGTCCTGAATGCAAATGATATGCCCATAAAGGTAATGTTTATATGAACATTTGGATATCTTATTTGCATTTTTCTGAGTTCATATGAATTAGTTATGAATTTTCAAAGTTTTGGTCAAATGGTCAAAGGGCATTCGAGGGACCTCGATGGAAAAAGTAAGGGCAAAACTGAGCAAGCTCGAAAAGTAAGGGCAAAACCCGTGGGTAGGAACCAACTAGGGGTAAAAATGCAATTGTCCCTTTACCTTATATCAAGAAATTATGAATGATATAGCACCCGCTGAAATAGAAGACATAGATGTTACTATTAAGCTTGCCAACAGAGATACTATATCACCAATTGGGATTGTTAGAGATGTTGAAGTCTTGTGTGGGAAAATAAAATACCCTACTGATTTTCTTGGTTTTGGTTCCCCACAAGATGACTTTTGTCCCATTAGCTTTGGTAGACCTTTCTTGAACAACGGTAATGCTAAAATAGATTGTGAGAAACAAACTGTCGGTGTTAGCTTTGGTTATGAATCTCATGAGTTTAATTTTTCTAAATTTAGTAGAAAGCATCATAATAAAGATTTCCCTAGTAAGGATGAAATTATTGGTCTTGCTTCTATTGTTTTACCTCCTACTGATCCTTTAGAACAATAATTGCTAGACCATGAAAATGATATGCATATGCATGAAAGAAATGAAATAGATAGAATCTTGTTCGAACAACAACCTCTGCTTAAACACAATCTGCCTATTGAAACTCTAGGAGGTCCTCCTCCACCTAAAGGTGATCCTGTGTTCATTGCCAGACACTTTCAAATATGATTATCTTGATGAGAAAAAGATATATCTTGTTATTATTAGTGCTAACCTTTCAGAACATGAAGAAGAAATATTATTGAAGGTTCTAAGGAAGCACCGAGCTGCTATTGGATATACTCTTGATGATCTTAAGGGCATTAGTCCCACTCTATGCCAACACAAGATTAATATGGAACCTGATGCTAAACCCGTTGTTGATCACCAACGTCGGTTCAATCTGAAGATGAAAGAAGTGGTAAGAATAGAAATATTGAAGCTTTTGGAAGCAAGTATAATATATCCTATAGCTGATAGTAGATGGGTAAGTACTGTTCATTGTGTCCGTAAGAAGGTAGATATTACTGTTGTTCCTAATGATAAGAATGAACTTATTCCACAAAGAATTGTCACAGGCTATAGAATGGTAATTGATTTTAGAAAATGAAACAAAGCAACTAGAAAGGATCATTACCCTCTGCCTTTTATTGATCAAATGCTAGAAAGATTATCTAAGCACACACATTTTTTTGCTTCCTTGATGGATATTCTGGTTTTCACAAATACCTATTTCTCAACCTGAACAAGAAAAGACCACTTTTACTTGTCCTTTTGGAACTTATGCTTATAGATGTATGCCTTTTGGTTTATGCAATGCACCTGCTACCTTTCAACGATGTATGATTGCTATATTCTCTGATTTTTGTGAAAAGATTGTTGAGGTTTTCATGGATGTTTTTCCTGTTTATGGGAAGTCTTTTGATGATTGTTTAAGCAATCTTGATCGAGTTTTGCTGAGATGTGAGAAAACAAATCTTGTCTTGAATTGGGAGAAGTGCCACTTTATGGTTAACAAAGTTATTGTTTTGGGCCATAAAATTTCTGAGAGAGGTATTGAGGTGGACAAAGCCAAGGTTAATGCAATTGAGAAAATGCCATGTCCTAAAGATATCAAAGGTATTCGTAGTTTCCTTCGTCATGCTGGTTTCTATAGGAGATTTATCAAAGAATTTCTAAAATTTCTAGGCCTCTTACAAATCTTTTTCAAAAGGATACTCCTTTTGTTTTTGATGATGATTTTTTGGAAGCCTTCGAAACACTAAAGAAAGCCTTAATTTTTACACCTATTGTTCAACCACCTGATTGGAACTTGCCTTTTGAAATTATGTGTGATGCTAGTGATTATGCTGTTGGAGTTGTTCTAGGACAAAGAGTTGATAAGAAACTGAATGTTATCCACTATACTAGTAAAACTTTAGACAGTGCTCACCAAAATTATGCTACTACTGAAAAAGAATTCTTAGCAGTGGTGCTTGCTTGTGATAAATTTAGATCCTACATTGTTGATTCCAAAGTGATTGTTCACATCGATCATGCTGCTATAAAATATCTTATGGAAAAGAAAGATGATAAACCTAGACTCATTAGGTGGGTTCTTTTACTACAAGAATTTGATTTGCATATCATTGATAGAAAAGGAGCGGAGAACCTCATAGTTGATAACCTGTCTAGGCTTGAAAATATTCTTGATTACCCACAACCTATTAATGATAGCTTTCCTGATGAACAGTTAGCTGCAATAAATGTTTCTAATAGTACACCTTGGTATGCTGACTACGCTAATTATATTGTTGCTAAATACATTCCACCTAGATTTACATACCAACAAAAGAAAAAAAATTCTTCTATGATTTAAGACATTACTTTTGGGATGACCCACATCTTTATAAAGAAGGGGTAGATGGTATTATTAGACGTTGTGTACCTGAGCATGAACATGAACAAATCCTACAGAAATGTCACTCCGAAGCTTATGGAGGACATCATGCGGGAGACAGAACAGCTCATAAGGTATTGCAATCTGGTTTATTGGCCTACTCTCTTCAAGGATGCCCGTAAGTTCGTCTTATCTTGTGATGAATGTCAAAGAATAGGTAATATCGGTAAGCGTCAAGAAATGCCTATGAATTATTCTCTTGTTGTTGAACCATTTGATGTTTGGGGATTTGATTTCATGGGACATTTTCCTTCCTCTAATGGGTATACTCATATTTTGGTCACTGTTGATTATATTACTAAGTGGGTAGAAGCTATTCCAACTAGTAGTGCTGATCACAACACCTCTATTAAAATGCTTAAGGAAGTTATTTTCCCAAGGTTTGGAGTCCCTAGATATTTAATGACTAATGGTGGTTCACACTTTATTCATTGTGCTTTTCGTAAAATGCTTGCCAAGTATGATGTTAACATAGAATTGCATCACCCTATCATCCTCAGTTTAGTGGTCAAGTTGAGCTTAGCAATAGAGAAATAAAATTGATTTTTACAAAAGACTATCAATAGGTCCCAGAAGAATTGGTCTAAGAAATTAGATGATGCACTTTGGGCTTATAGAACAGCATATAAAAATCCTATGGGTATGTCTCCTTATAAAATGGTTTATGGAAAAGCTTGTCATTTGCCTCTTGAGTTAAAAGTTAAAACATAAAGCATATTGGGCAATTAAAGAACTCAACCATGATTTCAAACTTGCTGGTGAAAAGAGGTTATTTGGTATTAGCTCATTAGATGAATGGAGAACCCAAGCTTATGAATATGCCAAGTTATTTAAAGAAAAAGTTAAAAGATGGCATGATAAAAGAATCCAAAAACGTGAGTTCAGAGTTGGAGAACATGTTCCTTTGTACAACTCTCGTTTTAGATTCTTTGCAGGAAAACTCCTCTCCAAATGGGAAGGACCCTATGTTATCGAGGAGGTTTATTGATATGGAGCTATCAAAATAAATAATGCCAAAGGTACTAACCCGAAGGTTGTTAATGGGCAACGAATAAAACATTATATCTCAGGTACGCCCATTAATGTCGAAAGCAATACTGTCCAAACTATGACACCGGAAGAACACATAAAAGAAACCTGCCGGAATGATCCAGAATCGTGAAAAAAGAGGAGGTACGTGATACGGTAAGTAAACGGACTACGGAAAGTCAGCAAAAATATTTTCTGTCCGTTTTGGAATATAACAAAAATTAGGAAAATAAAAAACAACCAGGAAGGCACCCCGGGTGGGCACAAGACACCAGGTCGCGCCTGGCTTGCCAGGCACGCCCAGGTGGGTTGTGCCCACCTCGGGTACCTTCCAGACTCTGTTTTTCTTCCTTTTGCTTGTTTCCCAAGATAAAAAATCTTTATCTATTCCCTGAACCTATTAACCTCCGTATCACGGGGAAATCTCCTGTTTTCTTTTCCTTGTTGTTTTCTGTCAGATCTGTTAAGCCAGGCATCATGTCTTCTTCTTCCTCCAACAATGTGGAGGAGGATGCTTGTGTGACGCCCCCGATTCAATCGTACACTAATCATACACGCAAACATGTACGATCAAGATCAGGGACTCACGGGAAGATATCACAACACAACTCTAAACACAAAAGAAAGACATACAAGCTTCATATTACAAGCCAGGGGCCTCGAGGGCTCGAATACATAAGCTCGATACACAAGCGACTCAGCGAAAGCAACAATATCTGAGTACAGACATAAGTTAAACAAGGATGCCTTAAGAAGGCTAGCACAACAGCAACACGATCGAAGAGGCAAGGCCTCCTGCCTGGGACCTCCTAAACTACTCCTGGTCATCGGCGGTCTCCACGTAGTAGCATCCATCGACGATGGCATCTGGCTCCAGGGATCCACCATCTGGTTGCAACAACCGGAAAGAAGAAAGAAGGGGGAAGGGGGGGTAGCAAAGCAACCATGAGTACTCATCCAAAGTACTCGCAAGCATCAGATCTATACTAAATATGCATTGGTATCAAATGGAAGGTTTGTATCTATGGGTTGAACTACAGAATGCCAGAATAGAGGGGGGGAGGCCTAGCCTATCGAAGACTAGCATCTTCAAGCAGCTCCAAGCATCTGACAAACGGTGGCACACAGATCAACTACCGTCCAGATCATCAGTGTTGTTATATACAGCCGTCGCCCCTGTGGTCCGATATACATCAATGTGCCAGCCGGCTTACAAAACGCCGCGACCGACTCGTCCGTCCGCACCGCCTTACAACGCCAGACGACTCGCCCGCCTGCCCTCGCGCCGGTTCATGTGTCCGTGCCAACTTACAACGTCGTGGCCCACTCGCTGTCCGCGCCGGCTTACAAACGTCGCGGCCGACTCACCCGTCCGCACCGGTTTACCATGCCGCGGCCGGTTCACCCATGAGCGATTTCAACTTCAACTTCACCTAGTGATCATCAATTCCATGGCGGATAATTTCTGGCCTAACACATCAGGTGATATCCATCTAAAATATATTTTATTAGTGCATATTATTTTTGTCAAAGAGCAGTTTATCTTTGTCTTGGTCTGCAATACTGTTGATGCAGGACAATTGTTCACTATATCAAAACGATGTGGTTAACTTGCCCGTCCGTGCCGGTTTACGACACCAGTACCGATTTCTCCATCCTTGCCGGTTTACAATGCCGCGGCCGACTCATCTGTCGGAGCCGCCACTGATGATGCGGTCGTCTCTGCTGTCCATCTCTCACGGCCTGGTCTACATCGACATACCGGGCCGCACCGTCTGCATGAGCTATTTATTGGATATGAGCAAGTCACAGCTTGGGTAGCCCGGTTTTCTTTCAAATTGGAGGCAAATTATCATCAAACCGCCGTCTTCACTGGATGGCTCAATAAGCAGGCACACAAGTCGCCGCCATTACAGTTCTGGTTAACTTCAAATCGCCAGTTGGAAGGAACCATTGGCCGAGTTGCTAACACGGCTCACACGAGACCATTTATAACCCGCCGCAGTCACCTCAACCTTCTGTGGATTCACATTGTGCTATCAACACCAATGATATGAAAGTTATGTCGGTTTACATCACGGTCAAATATGGAGAGTTTCAAGCCAACTCCTCGAGTCACCTTGAGACTCGGGGGCTACGATGACATGACTCAGCAAATCTTGCCAGTTTTAGCAAATTTAAAGAACCCCAGAATGATGGAGGGAAAGATAACCCGGTCCAGGAGGCTACTGTTATTTGAAGGCCGTCAGAAAATTTCCGGCTTAGAAAGTATATGACAGTTATAAAATCCCGGCTCAATGAAGAAGATCCGGGTCATCAGAAAGGATTCCGGTTTAAATTCCGGTTCAAGGGAAGTCAGTCTCACTGAAGCTCTCAAATATCTGGTTTACAATCCGGTTCAAGGGAAATCTGTTCTCCCACAAAGCTCTGAAGCGCCCAAATCCGGTTTAACAATGTCCGGTTCAAAAAAGGAATTAACTTCTCGCAAGTTCGAGTTTAAAGACCGTCACAAAATTTCCGGCTGAAAATGAAGATTCCGGTTTAAAATCCGGGTCAAGGGAAAGATGTCTCCCACAAAGCTTTGAAGCTCTCAATATCCGGTTCAAGATCCCGGTTCAAGAAGGATTTATCTCTTGCAAAAAGTTAAAGGGTGCCAAAGAGGACCTGTTGCCATGATGCGCGGTTCAAACATGGGTATCATGCCTTATTGGCTTATTATATTATTGATCACTTGGGGGCTTGGTCGTATACGAACCATAGCCACGCCTCTTGATCGGCCTAGTGCCACAACATCACTTGGGGGCTTGGTCGTGTCCGAACCAATGCAACGCCTTTTGATAGGCGAAAGCCACCAGATCACTTGGGGACATGGTCAAGTCTGAACCAGTCACGCCTCTTGATCGGCCTAAGGCCATAGAGTCACTTGGGGGCTTGGTCGAACCCGAACCATTGCCATGCCACTTGATCGGCATAATGCCACGGTTTTAGTTGGGGACCTGGCTGACTTGAACCATAGCTACACCTTATTGGGAGCTTGGTCGTGTTCGACCATGGTAACACCATCTGATCGGCTCAGTAAAACCTCTTTTTGCAAACGGTCTTATCATTGCCTTTGCTTCCATATTTTTTTCATAACTATTATTTGATTTTTGTTGCGTTTTTAAACCGACATTGTTAATCCGTTTCAAACTGTCAATTACAAATTGGCGGAACACGGTCAAATCCTAATCCGGAGACTATCTGCCCGGTTTGATTTTATGTTACCATCTTATTATGGAGTAAACCGGTGTTCATTAACCTGGCTTGACTTTCAATTACAAGTTGTCAGTACATGATCAAATCATAATCTGGAGACTATCCGCCCGGTCTGGTTTGACTACGAGTTGCCAGTATTATATATGGTTAAACCGGTGTTTATCACAACCCGGTACGGTTTTATCATAAACCGACACAGTATGAAAGGAGTTATCATTACTCAAGATTGGGGTTATCACCCTTACTACAAAAAGTTGGTAAACCAACGATGTGATTCAATGTCACAGGTATGATATATTTCATATTTAATTATTCTTAAGTGCAGCCTTGGTTATAAACCCGGGTTATACGTTGGGCATTATGACCCGTCCGGCGGTAAACCGCTAGGACACTTTAAACTTGTTGTATGCAGAAACAGGTTGAATAAAGCATGATTATAAATTATCCGGTGTTTATTAAACCGGCCTGGCTTTAAGACGATAAGTCGCCAGTATATGATGGGAAATTATCCGGTGTTTATTAAACCGGCCTGGCTTTGGACTATACGTCGCCAGTATATATTTGGATTGCGCCATTGGAATCATGCGCTTATAAATCATTGGGTTATATTATTCAAATAGCCAAACTTGGCTGAATTTTCATTATGATATTGAATGAATAAGGTTTTTTCATACCAGATTATGTTATCTTTAATAGCCAACATGACTAGATTTTTATTATGGTTATCAGTAACCAATATTATGATTGAGGTTTTCAAAGTCGCTTCAGCGCAATGGCTATTATTTCATCAATGAGTATGATTTATTCTACAAAGGAGGGAATAGTCCCGAGTCGCTGCAGGCTTACGACCCGGCACTTGGGGGCTACATTATTTAAGTTGAGATTATATCAAATATGCAAGTCTCATGTCGCTGCAAGCATGCACCATGACACTTGGGGGCTAATGCAAAGTAATTTTTTGCTCATATTATTGAAGACCCGACTCATCACATTATAATGAGTCGGCCCTTGGGGGCTGCCAATTGCTCCTGTCAACAGTTGAAGGTACAAAGCTTTTTATTCATTATATTGAAGAGTCCACTGCTCAGTTGGTAAAGCACAAGGCTCTTAACCTTGTGGACGTGGATTCAAGTCCCATGATGGGGGTTACATCATATGATGTTATTTTCATTGAAGTATATACAAAGTTCCAGCTCAATATTATTTTACTGAGCCGGCCCTTGGGGGGCTACACATCATTGCTCAAATCTACATGATTATACCTACAAAGTCCCTGCTCATTATTGTATAATGACCCGGCCCTTGGGGGCTACACTGGTTGAAGTTTTTATGAGTATAAGACAATTACAAGTCCCAGGTTGCTGCAAGCATGACAACCCGACACTTGGGGGCTACATAGTATGGAGTATTCAGTTTTTACTAGTCACTGGGATGAACAACATGGATTTCTTTGAAAGTGGCAGTATTTATATTGAAGCAAAGTCTTAAGCCACCACTTTGTTCTACTTAAAGACTTGGGGGCTACAGGTATTATATTATTATTGAAGAAATATTTTCAAATTCTCCGATTGAGCAAACTAGGTTGACCCGGCATCACCAATCATTATGACCCTGTGGCTGCAACCCGGCGTCATTAATAATCATGAACCGGCGTTGGCAACAATCATGAACCGGTGTCTGCAACAATCATGACTCGAAATTATCAAGTTTTTATAACCCGACAGTCGTTGGCAATGATAAAACCGGCAAGTTCTACATCTTCAAACCGGTTGAATATCAGATGATTATTTCAAGACCAATATTTCTTAAACCGGCGCTTTGGAAGCCGACTCAAGTGGATTATTCTTCACAATATTTTTTCTATAAGAAGCCAACATCAGCAATTTGAGTATGAAGCTGGTTGTTGACCCGGATTTTCTAGAAGGAGGAAATGACAAAGGACTTAAGGACGATCAGGTGTCGATCTACAAGAATTCTTAACCCGGAGCACAACCTGCCAAATTTATTCTAGTGTTTATTTTGCAGCATAAGTTTACCATGGATAAATCCAAGCTAAACTTGGGGGCTAATGTCAGGGATATACCCCGTGGCGTAAACCGGCCGGAAGTTAACCCGGCCGGACTGGACGCTTCACGGGCTACCCGCCCGGTCTTGGCGGTTCATTAGTAACCCGGCGGGCGGGTCAGAGGAGCGACAAGACCCGGTTTCCCAACTGGCGGTTCATGAAGGCCGGTTCATACTATGGTGGGCCGGTTTAAGAGGAAAGACATAAAGAATATTTGTCTTACAAGGAGTTAAGACCTGGACTTGTATCCGGTTTGTATTAGAGATAGACTAGTCCTAATCCTAATAGGACTCCACATGTAACCCGCCCCTTCAACATATATAAGAAGGGGCAGGGCTCCCCAAAGAGGGACAAACTACAAGCAAGAAGAAATAATCTTAGGGCTAGACACAAAGAGGAGAGCCGGTTTAGGGCGACTCCCTCGTGATGATAATGAGACCTAGCCTCAAACAGCATGTAGGGTTTTTACCGGATGATGTTTCCGGGGGTCCGAAGCTGTCTAAATCCTTGTCTTGTGTTGCGTCTCTCGATTTCGCTCAACCCCTCTCAAGCTACCACATAGATGCGTTGGCCTCGCGACTAAGTCCTCACCCTAGGACATCTGACGTGACAAAACCACGACAGAATAGCTACACTACAGAATTATCATGAGGAGTGCGTTATGAGGGATGACGCTCAACACTTGATAGTAGCTCTGCAGAGTCGAGCAACTACATATGCGTGATGTGATGTGAGGTTTCAGGCTCTGGTCATCGATCACGTTGATCGAGTCGTCGAAGATGAAGCAGGGGCAACAAGGACAAGGTGGGGGTCACTGGTGGGTCTCTAACCAACCTATACTAGGATAAGCAGGTAAGGTACAATGAGCAGGTTACAAAAGTAGGCTATGCATCAGAATAGGAGCAAACAGTAACAGTAGCAAAATCTAATGCAAGCAGGAGAGTATAGAATGGGCGATATAGGGATTATCAAAGGGGGGCTTGCCTGGAAGCTCCGCTGAAAGGGGTAGAAGGGTCGTCGTCGACGTAGTCGATCACAGGGACATCAACATCGGTCTCGGGGTCTACCGGAGAGAAGAGGGGGAAGAAATAGTAAATACACGCAAACATATGCATAACACGACAATAAGCGGGGCTAAAAGTGTTCTAACACAGCGCTAGGCGATACTGGCGAAGGGGGAAACATCCGGGAAAGTTTTCCCGGTTCCGGATGTTTGTTTGACAGATGAACCAGAGGGGAAATGTTCGACATTGCTATGATAGGGATGTGTGGCAGGCAAACGGACCGCGTGTTCGGATTCGGGTCATCGTTCTGAGCAACTTTCATGTAGAGAACTTTTTCATCTGAGCTACAGATTATTTTCTATGATTTTTCAAAGATTTAAACATTATTTTGGAATTTAATTTAATTCGAAAAATAAATAACAAAATGCTACGTGTACCCAGCTCTGTGTACACAGAAGTGTACATAGATGATGACAAGTGGGCCAGGGGGTCCCGGTTGACTCAGTCAACAGTACAGTCAACAGTCAACTGTTTGACTGGTCAAAACTGTAGATGGGGCCTAGATATCATTCACACATATCTTGCATTTTCTTTTTAAGTGGATATTTAGAGGGGGGGGGGTCCACCTGTCATTTGCACTATACCTAACCACTGATTAGACTAACTAGTAGCAGTACTAATTAGCTAACGGAGAGCCGGCCGACCACCACACACACATAATACACACACGCACACAGTGATGTTTTCTTCTAACAAAAGATAGCATTTGGTGATTTTCATAGGATTTATTCCATGCATCAAATAGATTTGGTCCAGTGGGGTAAAATACTTTCTATACTTTCTACTCATATTTTCTTGGGCAGTGATAGGCGCCGGTGCACCGGCCTAACTTTCGGCCGGTCACCACGCGACCCTTAGATTAAAGCCACGACAGTCGTTGATAGCCAGCGAAACGTTTTTCTGTCTCTTCCCCAATGCCTGGTCAACGCCCAGGAGAAAAAGGCACCGCGCTCGTCTCTGCTACAGTCCGCTGAAACAGCCACCGCAGCTGGGCGTCATGCCGGTTCCAGCTTGGCTCCACGCCAGCATCTCGCCTCGCCGGCTTGCGTCTGGTTGCAGCTTCTCCATGGACAGTGCAGCTCATCGTGGATCGGGTGCACCACCGATTGTATCAAAAAAGTCAGATGGTGCCAGCAAAAAATGTCACCGGTTGTAGCAAAAAAAAGCATCACTATTTGCACATCCCAGCAAAAACACTAGCCATCTTCAGCAAAAAAAAACACTTCTGCCCGTTGCATCAAAAAATGTTGTCGGTGCCAGCAAAAAATGTTGCCGATTGCAGCAAAAGGCATTGAATTTGTGGATCCCAGCAAAAAAAACACTCAATTTGATTCCAAAAAAAATTGTTGCCGGTACCAGCAAAAAATGTCACGGGTTGCATCAAAAATTCTAGCCGGTCCCAGCAAAACAAACACATGGTTCCAGCAAAAAAAGAGTTCGGCATCGCGGGTTGAAGCAAAATTTCTCGCTGGTGCCAGCAAAAGAAGACACCAGTTCCAAAATCTGAGATTGCCGGTTCCAGCATCCCTACCTCTGGTTGCAGCTTCTTCCTTGACAGTCGCAGCACCAAGCATCGCCTAGTCCCCACCTGGTTGTAGCTCCTCCCCTGGCGGTTCCAGCACCATCAGTGACTGGTTCCAACATCGATGGCAGCTGGTTCCAGCACCCAGCAGCGCCCTGTTCCAGCGGGACCAACACCGCCATCTGATGCCCACATCGCCGTTGTTTCCACAGGGTTCGCACCACCTCCATCGGCTCCTACCATAGCAGCAACCCCTGGTTGATGCGGCGACCATCATACCAGCAGCGGGGGGGGGGGGTGGAAGGAGTCGCTGGGAGAGGAAACAAGGGAGGTTTGTCACTGGGTAATGGCGAGCGAGATAGAAGGAAGGGGATCGGTGGGAACGAGTGGAGGAGCGATGCTTGAGTAGATAATGACGAGATCAAAAGCAGTTTGCGGGGCCCACAGGGATGACGTGGCGCAAGCGGGCGTGGCGGAGTGTTCGGCCGGTCCGCCGTATATAAATGTTTCCCTATTTTCTTTAGCCCTATTAGTAGTTGTTTAGCCGTAGTTTAGGGGCAGTCGAGGGGATTACTCGATGTAGAAATTAAAAAGCTAGCTAGCGCTGCTACAGTACTAGCAGTAGTATAGGCAGAGCAGCGCTGGCAAGGAAAGAAGCAGCAGGAGTGCGGCAGCAAGCAGAGGATGAACGCGGGGAGCAGCGAGCAGCGCCGGGCACAGCGTCGTGCGCGCGGACGGCACCGGCTAGCGACGGAGGCGGGCTGCAGCAGCGCAAGAGGTGAGCATCAGGGAGCAGCGGTCGTGGGGCTGTGCGGGCGTCGCCGAAGCGGGTCGAGTAGGGCGCACTCGCGCAGGCACACGGACGAGCGAGGACTGCGGACACGGCCATGAGGGAGAGGGCGAGGCGCAGGGACCTGTGGGCGCGTGCACGCGATGCTGGGGGCGTGACGACGGGTTGGTGAGCGCGTCGACCGGGGATATGTCTGGCGGCGGCTACGGTGACGATTGGCAACGAGATCAGAGGAGAAAAGGGGAGGGGACGTGCGGCTCATCGGGAGCCTGTAGGTGTGTAAAAGGCAGCTCGGGGTAGGCTCGCTGGCGCCGGAACCGTCACAGAGTGCGTTGGAGCCGAGGAAGAAGACGAGGCATGGCGGCGATGCAGGCCCTCTGAGGTGGATCCCATCCGTGTAGCCAACGTTGTCGATGACGACGCGGCAGCCCGACACATCCTCAAGCGCTGGGGAGCTCGGTGGTCGCGGCCGGTGGCCAGTGATGGACACGCCCGGCAAGGTCATCCGGAGCGGAAGGGAGGAAGGAGGAGTGGGGAACAAGGGGGGAAGGCGGATCTTGGGGGAGTGGGGGAAGTGGAGCAGGGGGAGAGGACCGAGGAGGCGGGGATGGTCCTTATCCCCTCGCCCACGCCGACGGGCTGGTCCGGCGGGGCTCGCCCCTATGGCGACTGGTCGAGATTTCCTATTTGGCGCATATGCGCCCGCTTGCGAACCGGCGCCTGCAGCGCTCCTGCGATGGGCCAGCCCAATATCTTTTTTTTCTTCTCCGTTTTAATCAGCAAAAAAACCTGTGCTTGCTGTGATTCGAACCGGGAACCTCCCGCACGTAGTACCGCGGGCGCAACCAGCACACCAACCCACCTTATTCGTTTAAAATGAACTTTCACTTTCCTTTACCCGTTTCCTTTTTACCTTTTTCTGTTTTTCTGTGTTAGCTTTCTTTTACGTTTTTTTTCAATTCGATGAACTTTTTTCAAAATCATTGAAATTATTTTCGAATTTGATGAACTATTTTCTAATTTGATGAATTTTTATCGAAATCAATGAACTCTTTTCAAAATCCGATAATTTTTTTATCTAAATCAATGAACTTTTTCAAAATCCATGAACTTTTATGAAAATCGATGAACTTTTTCAATTTCCTGAACTATATTGAATTTCGTGAACTTTTTCGATCCGTGAACTTTTTTCAAACTATCGATGAACTATTTTCTAATTCGATGAACTTTTATCGAAATCAATGAACTCTTTTCAAAATCCGATAAACTTTTTATCTAAATCAATGAACTTTTTCAAAAATCGTGAACTTTTATGAAAATCGATGAACCTTTTCAATTTTCTTGAACTATATTGAATTTCGTGAACTTTTTCGATCCATGAACTTTTTTCAAACTAGTGAACTTTTATGAAAATTGACAAACTTTTTTCAATTTTCTTGAACTATATTGAATTTCATGACCTTTTTCGATCCATGAACTTTTTTCAAACTCATGAACTTTTTAAAATTCGTTAACTTTTCTGAAATTAGTGGACCTTTTCAAATTTATGAACTTTTTCTTGAACTAGCGAACTTTTTTCAATTTTCATGAGCTTTTCTTTAATATCTGAACCATTACTTTTGAAACAATTTCGTGAACTTCTTTTTAATCTGGGAACTTCTAAATTTTGGACCAGCGCAGCCGTAATTATACTTAAATATAATTAGGAGGTTCCTGTGTTTTCAAATATGCATGAACATTCCATGAACCTTTTTAAATATGCATGAACTTCTAAATTTTGGAACTTCTTTTTAATTCTGAAAGTTTTCAATCAGGAGGTTCCTGTGTTTTATGGAGATTTTCCCATTGTTAAGAATGTTCATTACATATTTGGTTCATGCATATTTTGTATCAAATATATTTTGAGAGAAATTTCGAGTTCATATTGTATTATCGAAACAGTAGAGAAAATGCTAAAAGAAACAGTTGAAAAAAGTAGAGAACAGTTCAAACAGTAGAAACTGTTGAAAACAGTCCAAAACAGTCCAGGTAACGCTCGCAAATAGAAGAAACAGTCGAAACAGTCCAGGTCACGCTCGCGACATTAGTTGGGCCGACTGAGAAACAACCCAACTAGGAGTGGGTGCAGGCGCCACTTCTCGTAATCGGCGCCGAAGGCGCTGATTAGGAGCTCCCCGACTGGTCGGGGGAACAGGGCGACCGACCGGGGTGGGGGGTTGGGCTGGCTGGAACGGCCTGTTGGGCTACGCCCAGTGGCGAAGTAGTTTTAGGCCTTCTTCTATTTCCTGTTTTTCTACCTTTTCTTTTACAAAATTAGTTTGGCATTTAAATAAACCATCAAATGACTTTTGCAGATAATGGAACTTGGCCAATAAATGCAATGCATTATTTGGCCTTGCCATAAAAAGTTTGGAGCTTAGTTGAACTCACTTGAATTTTGCTTAAAAGTAAATGGGTTAAATGGGATTGTTTTGGTTCTGTTTTAAATAGGTTAAAGGCAATTTTTTAACTCAATAATGTTTGTTTATGCATGAAAAGTAACAAGTGAATATTTGCAACCCAACGAACATTTTTATTTGACAGTTTGAAGAAATGAAAACTTATGTTGCAATTTGAATTTGAATTGAGTTTGAAATATTTCTTAATTGATTTTTTTTCATAGTGATGATGACTTGGCGTCATTACTGTGGACTAACTGTAGCTTAAATATCCAGGCGTCACAATTCTCCTCCAGTACAAGAAATCTCGTCCCGAGATTTTAGGTGGTAGAAGGAAACAGAGCGAGGTATTCATCACGAAGACGATCCTCGCGCTCCCAAGTGGCTTTATCTTCAGAATGATTTGACCACTGAATTGTAAGAATTTCGATAGCCCTCATACAGGCACGACGTTCAGCTTGAACGAGAATGTGGACTGGATGCTCTCTGTAATTGAGATCATCTTGTAGGGATTGAGCTTTATAAGCCATGTGGTTGTTGCAATAAATCTTGCGACTCAGGGCATCAGCCATGACAATAGCCTTGCCAGGGGTATAAGAAATATGGTAGTCATGGTGTGAAATTGTTTTCATACATCGATGCTGACTGAGATCCAGATCTAGCTGAGTAAACATATACTTCAGAATTCAATGATCGGTGAAGATCTCGCAACGAGTACCAAAAGGAAATGTCTTCATAACTTTAGTGCAAACTTAACTGCAACAAGTTCAAGGTCATGGACTGGGTAATTCATTTGGAAAGACATCCTAGAATTCAGAAACGGCTGTAGCGTTTTCGGTTCTCACAAGAGGAGAAGCGTTTCATGCATTCAAGGAGTAAATCTGTGCTTCGACATTTTGATCAAGATGAGCATGGTAGCATACTCTCTCACTCGAAGGATGCAGTAGATGGACGGTTTTAGTGGCGTAAATGATAGCAGCGGTATGTGTTTACAACCATTCAATTTCAACAGGGACATTGTGACTAACCAAGGTGGTTCGACATTGGCCCGCGGAATGCAACTTGGAATTCCGACCAAGTGGTGGCGGTTCCAACAGGTAAGGAACGCATGTGGCTGTTCCACCATTGAATAGCGAGACCTTTTTAGGAAGTAAGTCGCGAAGGCGACATAGTTGGCGGGGGTTACATCAGTAGACTCCAACTAGAAAGTGATGTCACGAAGCCAATCATCAGCGTCAAGGGGCTGAGTTGAGCTGAGGTAGATGACAGGGTTGAGACATGCAAAATCTTGCAGTGTCACTGGGGTTGGTTGTTGTCCATATTGGGGCGTGGGGACTTAGCCATGACTCATACTATGAACTGGCAATTCATCATTAACTATTGTATCATTCTAGTCATGAATTCAGGCGATGGTGGATTGTCGCCATCACGGTCATGACCAGTGGGTCTAAACATCTCGCTTAAATGCAACAAGGGATAGTTCAGCAAAGGCTGGAGCAAGTGTATGAAGTCATTCATGACGTATCTTGGACAACGAGCAAAGACACAATATGTACAAAGTAGTAGTCATGGAAGACATACCGATACATATATATAGACAATCACATGTTGTTCATATGAGTTCGCACAAGAGAAACATACTAGACTTACTAGGCGGCACGTATGCACGCGATGGAGGGATTCAACAACGGGACATAGCAAAGGCTACATCAACGTCAGGGAAAAACTATTGGAGCAAGGGATTTGTAAGTGGTCACGCAGGGTGCCCTTAATAAGAGGATCCTGAGGTTAGTGAACATTGTGAAGCAGATCTTGGCCCTCAATTCGAGAAAGGGGTAACACAAACCTTCGGATGGATGTGAACACGAGATCCTAATGTTAGATTTAGCAAAATCATTTAACCCGAATAGAAGAGATGTCAGAGTCCCAGAGTATAGACAAGGAGTAAAAGAACCTAATACCACCCAATGGCGATGTGGGCCCGTAAGCCAGACAGCCATGTTAGTAAATCAGTTTTTTTAAAGACTAGACTCAACTTCGGCCAAGGAGTTGGAAAAGGGGATTCCTACAGGCAGTCGGCTCTGATACCAACTTGTGACGCCCCCGATTTAATCATACACTAATCATACACGCAAACATGTACGATCAATATCAGGGACTCACGGGAAGATATCACAACACAACTCTAAACACAAAAGAAAGAAATACAAGCTTCATATTACAAGCCAGGGGCCCCGAGGGCTCGAATACATAAGCTCGATACACAAGCGATTCAGCGAAAGCAACAATATCTGAGTACAGACATAAGTTAAACAAGGATGCCTTAAGAAGGCTAGTACAAAAGCAACACGATCGAAGAGGCAAGGCCTCCTGCCTGGGACCTCCTAAACTACTCCTGGTCGTCGGCGGTCTCCACGTAGCATCCATCGGCGATGGCATCTGGCTCCAGGGATCCACGATCTGGTTGCAACAACTGGAAAGAAGAAAGAAGGGGGGAAGGGGGGGGTTAGCAAAGCAACCGTGAGTACTCATCCAAAGTACTCGTAAGCATCAGATCTATACTAAGTATGTGTTGGTATCAAATGGAGTTTGTATCTGTGGACTGAACTGCAGAATGCCAGAATAGAGGAGGAAGGCCTAGCCTATCAAAGACTAGCATCTTCAAGCAGCTCCAAGCATCTTGCGGCATGTAGAAGAGTAAAGAAGAGCAGTTTACAATTATCAAACATGTTGTAACATCAACGCCCAAAGATCCTTCCTCGACTCCCCGCGAGAAAGCAATCCTGGGGCCACATATCCATCACATATCTCAAGTATCCATTTCTAGTTATATAAGATCCAGATACAAATCTGAACGTCCATTACAATGGACATGGTATTCGAATATATATCTTCCCTTCAGGGGTGCACCATGTTACCCAACACGCTCGGTCAATCTGGTCGGACACACCTTTCTGGGGTCAATGCCTGGCCTTGGAAGATCAACACGTCGCAGCCCTACCTAGGCTCAGCAGAGAGGTCCCCGCCGGTCTACATCCTAAGCACTTTGGGGTCTGGTCCCATCGCCCATTGCACTCCGGGTTGTTGTGTGCAGGGTGGATACCAGCATCATCCATGTAGTGGATGGCACCATCCGACCGTGCCACAATGCTGAACTGGACATCTGACAAAGCTTTGGCTGGTACCACGACATCGAGGCCCATATCTATTCTCGCGTGGTGGTTAGTGCGTAAAGGCCAAAGGCCAACTCAGAACAAATACCCAAACCTGTTAGTGCATTGGGGGCTCGCGGAAACGAGCAGTGACTCACGATAAGGTAACCCCGTCGCCCCGTCTCATGGACTTACGGCAAGGGCCCAGACTGCCCGGATGTGCCATGTGGAAAACTCACAGGTGCTCCACGGGCCCGCCCGACTTCCACATCAACTCACGGGTACCCCTCAGGGCCGACCCGACTTCAACAATGGTCTCAAGTAAAGTCAAGGTAAACCTGTGTCCAAACATCAAGGGGAAAACCCGAGGAATCACCCCCGATGGATTCCACTCAATGTAATCATCATGGTGAACGTAAGAGGGACCACCCTCGAGGTTCACACTTGAGGTGTTGAACGACAGAGCCGTATCAGGAATGGTGAAAGAGGGAATCACCCTCGATGACCACGGCCGAATAGCTAAACTACAGAATTATCATGAGGAGTGCGTTATGAGGGATCACCATCAGCACTCGATAGTAGCTCTGCAGAGTCGAGCAACTAAAGGGGCGTGATGTGATGTGAGGTTTCAGGCTCTAGTCATCGATCACGTTGATCGAGTCGTCGAAGATGAAGCAGGGGCAACAACGACAAGGTGGGGGTCACTAGTGGGTCTCTAACCAACTTATACTAAGCAGTTTGGGATAAGCAGGTAAGGTACAATGAGCAGGTTACAAAAGCAGCATATGCATCAGAATAGGAGCAAACAATAACAGAAGCAAAATCCAATGCAAGCAGGATAGTATAGAATGGGCGATATAGGGATGATCAAAGGGGGGGCTTGCCTGGAAGCTCCGCTGAAAGGGGTAGAAGGGTCGTTGTCGATGTAGTCGATCACAGGGACATCAACATCGGTCTCGGGGTCTACCGGAGAGAAGAGGGGGAAGAAACAGTAAATACACGCAAACATATGCATAACAAGACAATAAGCGGGGCTAAAAGTGTTCTAACGCAGCGCTAGGCGATATTGGCGAAGGGGGAAACATCCGAGAAAGTTTTCCCGGTTCTGGACGTCTATCAGACAGATGAACCGGAGGGGAAATGTTTGACGTTGCTATGACAGGGACGTGTGGCGGTCGAACGGACCGCGTATTCGGATTCGTGTCGTCATTCCGAGCAACTTTCATGTAGAGAACTTGTTCAGCCGAGCTACAGATTATTTTCTATGATTTTTCAAAGATTTAAACATTATTTTGGAATTTATTTTAATTTGAAAAATAAATAACAAAATGCTACGTGTACCCAGCTCTGTGTACACAGAAGTGTACATAGATGATGACAAGTGGGCCAGGGGGTCCCGGTTGACTCAGTCAATAGTGCAGTCAACAGTCAACTGTTTGACTGGTCAAAACTGTTGAAGGGGCCTAGATGTCATTCACACATATCTTGCATATTCTTTTTAAGTGGATATTTAGAGGGGGGTCCACCTGTCATTTGCACTATACGTAACCACTGATTAGACTAACTAGTAGGAGTACTAATTAGCTAACGGAGAGCCGGCCGGCCACTACACACACAGAATACACACACGCACACACAGTGATGTTTTCTGCTAACAAAAGATAGGATTTTGTGATTTTCATAGGATTTATTCCATGCATCAAATGGATGGTCCAGTGGGATAAAATGGAGTTTGTCAAGTATACTTTCTACTCATATTTTCTTTATCCCTGTTAGTAGTTGTTTAGCCGCAGTTTAGGGGCAGTCTAGGGGGTTACTCGATGTAGAAATTAAAAAGCTAGCTAGCGCTGCTACAGTACTAGCAGTAGTATAGGCAGAGAAGCGCTGGCAAGGAAAGAAGCAGCAGGAGTGCGGCAGCAAGTAGAGCATCAGTGCAGGGAGCAGCGAGCAGTGCTGGGCACGGCATCGCGCGCGTGGACGGCGCCGGCTAGCGATGGCGGCGGGCTGCAGGAGCGCAGGAGGTGAGCATCAGGGGGCAGCGGTCGTGGGGCTGTGCGGGCGTCGGCGGAGCGGGTCGAGTAGGGCGCAGTCGCGCAGGCACGCGGACGAGTAAGGACTGCGGACATGGCCACGAGGGCAAGGGCGAGGCGCAGGGACCTGTGGACGCGTGCACGCGATGCTGGGGGCGCGACGACGGGTCGGTGAGCGCATCGACCGGGGATACGTTTGGCGGCGGCTACGGTGACGATTGGCAACGAGAGTAGAGGAGAAAAGGGGAAGGGGACGCGTGGCTCACCGGGAGCCTGTAGGTGTGTAAAAGACAACTCGGGGTGCGTTGGAGTCGAGGAAATTATCAAACATGGCATGTGAACAGAGTACTCATATCATAATTCAAAATATGTAATTGGAGCATCAACATAAGAGGCATGGAACACTCAATAACAAGCTCACAACATAACATCATGAAGTTAACAGAAATTTGGAACATTATATAAGCATATTCATGGGAATGAAAACATATGCTAAAGGACATATATTGGGCATCAAAAGGAATGACATGATAGATCATAACATATACATCAAAACATGTCAACTAAGCATCTCTAGAATATGCACTGATTAATTGGTAGCATCAAGCAAAGATGGCATCATGATATGACAGAAACAGACTTGACAGAAAGTTAACAGCAAGTAGCCCACTTCACAAGCTTGATGCACTCACTACAGGGCACACCAAAATACATGGATGGCACCACTGTAAAGATGGCATAAAAATGCTCCTAAAACATGTAGACATCATGCTCATAGGATGCACACACAAAATGCAACAAAAATGACAAATCAACAATTTACAACAATTTTCAGCAGTTAACAGCAACATGCACTTTTACAACAGGGATTAATATATCAAGATGCAAACTAACATGCATTAAAAGCACACCAGCGTGTAGAGCATGAAGAGAAGAATATCAGCATATCAAGATCATCATCATAAGATCAATATAGACAAAGTTGTGGCACTCACAAGATGCACAAATGATGTAAACAAACAGCAGATTTCAGCAGCTTATATTACTTAGTAGTTTTGCAACGAAGGTTAAGGCATCTAGATGAATCCTAACATGCATGCAAACTACTCCATCACTAATAGCACTCTGAGATGAACATTTTGATATATCATGCACACAAAACGGAGCACCGAGCATCAAGTTATAGCAGGTCAAACATATGCACATGATGTTGAATATCTGGGACAGCATATTTCGAGCAAAAAACTGGATGAGCACGGGATAGCTAAAATGCAATCGGGGCGGGATTTAGACGGGGCTCACCAGAGCGGGCCGAGCCCAGAATGGAGGAGGGGTCTGGCAGGCCGACTGGAGCTACGGTGGGCCGGGGCGCTGGGCCCTGAAGAGGCCGGGCCCACGAGGGGGGTCATTGTTCTCGCGTGTGCCCGCACGCACGCACGGACGAGGGAGGCTGCGCCGGCGGCGGTCTCTGGCGACGAGCGAGAAGGCGCATAGAGGGCCGACGGATGACGGGGATGGGAGGATCTGGGCGCTCCTGCCCAGATCTAGCCGGAGGCGGGGCCGGACAGCGAGCGACAATGACAGGCAGAGGCGCGAGGCGCTGCGGAGTCGAGGCAGAGCGGAGGTCGGGCGACGGCGAGTGATGCGGGAGCGGTCGAGGCGAGGGGCAACGAGGCCGAGGTGGCAGAGGAGGGCCCGGCGAGGTGAGGTCGGGCGGCGCGGCGGTGCACCAGCGGCGGGCGGCGGCGAAAGGGAGGAGCTCCTCTCCTCCCTGGATCGGGATGAGGCATGGGGCGCGGGCGCCTTGGGCGCACGGCGGCGGCGCAGATGGGCCGGGCGGGCCCGCGGCGCTAGGGAGGCGAGGGAAGGACACATGGCGGCGGGGCAATGGTTGTGGGTGGCGGCTGGCGAATGGGGACGCGCCAAGTGGCGATGTGGAGGAGGCCAGCGGCGGATTTAGAGGGGAAAGAGGGAGGAGGCGGCGGCTGATGAGTGGAGGGGGAGGTTAGGGTAGGTTTAGGCCATTTTTGGCAGGGGAAGGGGTCTATATATAGCAAGGGGGTTAGGGTTAGGGGATTTGAGGTTGGTTCGGACCCTTCGATCGTGATCTGACGGTCTGGAGCAGAGGGGGTTCTAGGTAGGCCTAGGTGGGCTGTGTACAGAAGGCCTTCGGCTTACGAAGAGAAGAGAGAGAGGCCCGACGGTAGTTTCGGAGACCGAAACGTCCGACGAATAAACCGGCAACAGTGCCGTTACAAATGACGGTTGGGCTATCAAACGGACTCCGAATGCGACGAAACTTGGCAGGCGGTCTACCTACACTATAATAAGACCGCACACCGACTTTCAACCCATTCCGTGAACATTTTTATGCCACATATAAAATAATATTTCAGCGGTGCCGTGGGCGCGTTCGAGTGTGGTTGGGCTCGGAACGGACAACGAAGAGAACTGGAAGGACCCGAATGGATGCAAGTTTTGAAAAACATGCAGATGAAATGTAGATGATGATATGGCAAAATGCAACATGCAGGCAAATGAAATGGCAACGACGGCGAATGACTGGAAGACACCTGGCGCATCGAATCCGGGGCGTTACAACTCTCCTCCACTAATAAGATATCTCGTCCCGAGATCTTAGGAACGAGACGAAGAGAAAGAGGAAGAGGTGAAGTAAGAGCACAAGAGAGAAGATGAACATAGTCCGAGAACGCTCGGGTAGAAAAGAGGAACGACGAATATGAAGATAATGAAAAGCTCAAGAAACAAGATAGACTCTGAAACCACTCCGATTAGAACAAGATAGGAAAGGGGAAAAGAATGAAAGAATTTCGGCAACACTCTGGCTGAAAATGGAAGGAATGGAACATGAACTTCACAAGATGGGATGACACTTGAAGAGATGAACATGCAATGCCTTCGGAAGAATTCAAAGAATGGAATGTAAAGAACGAATAAGAGAACAAGAACTTCCACCATGAGTGATTGATATGCTAACAAAGGAAAAGGTATCTTGAACGAACCACTGTAAGAATTCGAAAGAGAATGAATTACTGGGAAGAATTAGAGGAACAAATATGCTCGAGGGGATTTAGATGCAAAAGAACGAAGAGACCGTGAACTGATTAAAGAATGCTTGAACGAATCATCAGCACAAATATGGAAACGAACGAAGCTGAAAACTTGGAACGAAGGAATCTTCTTAAATGGAAGCCTCCGGATAATCGAAATGGAAGAAACAACTCCTGGAATACTCCGGATGGGTAAGAAAGAATATCTGACAAATAGACTAATTTGAGAGGATAACATGAAGCTAGAACCACGAATCTTCGAGAGAACGGGCAAGATTTAAGAGGAACTCTTCTTCGATCTTCAAATGACGACGAGAAACACCACCAAAATTATTGAGATACTCCGGGAAAATGGGAAGCGAAGCGGTTGAGCCAACAATGAAATGATTTGAAATCGATCTTGGAAATGCATCTGACTGATGAAATTCATTCTTACATCAAAACTCCGAAAAGAATTTGAGAATAACCCCGGAATAATTAGAAGAGTTAGGTAAGATCCCGGGAAAAGACCCGTGGGTTAGAGCCCACTAAAAAGAAAACACCGTTGAAAAAGAATTGTTGAATGAGAAATGATGCACCAGAACAATTGAAATATTTGAATGAGGTGACAACCTCGAATTAATTGAATGCAAACATGAATCTTTTGAGATGACTTCCGCGCTCTAGAACGATTAAATGGCGAGAGGTGAACGAGCAAGGGGAACACTTGATTCGAGGAAAATAATATGATCAACCCGAAAAACTTGAATTGAGTCCACTAGAAAGAAAACAAGACGAATCAATGATGAACTTGATGAGAATTCACCGGTTGAAATGATTGAGGAAAGACTGAAGAGGCTCCACACGAATGAAATTGATGCTCGAATAGAGACTCAGACTCCGGGAAGAAAAAAAGGTGGGAGGGCGGGAAAACAAAGGCAACTTGGAAGGGTGAACCGACAAATAGCTTGAATAGAAAAGTAGCGGTTGAAATAAAGCAAAGGCTTCGCACGAGTAGGATGGATACTCGATAATGGACTCCCGCTCAGAGAAGAAAAAGGGTGGTCGGGTGGGAAAAGAAAACAACTGAGGGTTGATCTTGCAAAAACAAAGAGGGTCGAATTGTCTTGACGAGAAATGTACCGGATGAAAAGAGCTGAGAACCAACAAACAAAAACTAACCGCGTGATCCTAAAGAAAGTTTGAAGGTGAAGAGGAGTAAGTAAAAACACCTGCGTCAAGATTCCTCACCAGAGCGACGAAGGGTTGAGGAGTAAAAAGAATTCCTACTCTCCGATATAACTAGACTCCAAAAACAGTTTCCTTCTAGACTCAACACCGGCCAACTACGAACAATCAAGGGGGATCCTATGGTCGGTCGAGGCTCTGATACCAACTTGTCACGTCCAATATGCGACCCTATCCTAAAGGAACTCGAAGGTCCCACCAAGGATAGAAACGCATATTGGAGACGCTTTTGCAAGGTGGATATCATTACATCATACCATTACATAATAGTTGGGGATACATA
The DNA here is from genome assembly GCF_018294505.1 of Triticum aestivum. Classification (NCBI taxonomy): domain Eukaryota; kingdom Viridiplantae; phylum Streptophyta; class Magnoliopsida; order Poales; family Poaceae; genus Triticum; species Triticum aestivum. The sequence continues at coordinate 341,557,322 of NC_057810.1, forward strand.
CAAAAGGCATACAATGCCACATCAATACAACAAACTCATACATAAGAGCTACATCCGACTATGGATGAAACACAAACAGAAACTCTAACGACATCCATCCTGCTAGCCCAGGCTGCCGACCTGGAACCTATCCCCTGAACGATGAAGCAGAAGAAGAATTGAAAGCTAGCAAGCATCGCTCTCACGTCATGATCATCGCATTACCTGTACCTGCAACTGTTGTTGTAGTAATCTGTGAGCCACGAGGACTCAGCAATCCCATAACCATCGGTATCAAGACTAGCAAAGCTTAATGGGTATGAAATGGATAGTGGTGAGGTTGCAGTAGCGACTAAGCATGATATGGTGGCTATCTTACGAGTACAAGAATAAGAGGAGAAGCTTTGCAAACGGTCGCAAACTAGTAATGATCAAGAAGTGATCCTGAACTACTTACGTTCAAACATAACCCCACCGTGTTCTCTTCTCGACACTCTCGAAAAGAGACCGTCATGGTTACACACGCGGCTGGTGTATTTTAATTTGAATCTGGTGTCAAGTTCTCTACAACCGGATATTAAAAATTCCCATCTGCCACATAACCGCGGGCACGGCTTTGGAAAGTTTAAACCCTACAGGGATGTCCCAACTTAGCCCATTATAAGCTCACGATCCGCAGAGACAATCCTCCATCGCGGGACATCCGATCAGACTCGGGATCCCGGTGCACAAGACATTTCGACAATGGTAAAACAAGTCCAGCAAAACCTCCCGCCGTGCTGACACCCTGATAGTAGCCGCACGTATCTCGTCTCAGGCCACGACGGATGAGCTACGCGTATAGGTGCCAAAATAACCCAGGTTTCCCTGGGGCGGCCCCGCACAGTGCTCTAGTTTGGGACCAACACCATCAGCGCTGGCCCCGCCCTGTATGTAGAAAAGAATCCTCGGGTTCATGATGCCGTATGCAAATTTATTATTTAGTTTAGGTATTATTATGGAAAATGTTAAAACCAATGTTGGGCCTTGCTGGAAGAGTTTTATTCACAGCGAACTGTCAAGAGGGGCCCATAAACCCACACCGTTTTAGGGACGCAAAATCAAGGAACATAACACCGGTATGACGGAAACTAGGGCGGAAAGAGTGGAACAAAACACTAGGCATAAGGCCGAGCCTTCCACCCTTTAGAAGTATATAGATGCATTAATTAAATAAGAGATATTGTGATATCCAAAAATAATCCTGTTCCAACATGGAGCAATCTTCAACTTCACCTGCAGCTAATAATGCTATAAGAGGGGCTGAGCAAAGCGGTAACATAGCCAAACAACGGTTTGCTGGGAAGGGTGAAAAGGTTAGACGCTGACATGGCAATTTGGGAGGCTTAATAAGCAAGTGATAGGTAGCATAGCATAGCGATAGAACGAAGCAACTAGCATAGCAATGATAGTAGTGAGATCCAAGGTGACGGTCATCTTGCCTGAAATCTCGCTAGGAAGAAGAACGAGTCCATGAAGAAGACGAATGGATGAAGACGAACCAAGCGTAGACGAACGAATCCTCACAGTCGCAACGAAACAGGAACTATCGAGAAGAAGCACAACCGGAAAGAAGCAAACAACATGGTAAACACACAACATATAAGCATGACATGATGCTCAACCCAGTATGATGCATGACAAGGCTATATGATGCTACTCATGGAAAAAGATGAGGCATACAAGAATAACACATTAAGGCAAGTTTAAATGAGGCTGGAAGTAACATATAACAAATCCGGTAAGTCCTCATATGCAAATGTCGAAATTGGTCCAGATCTGAACAAGCATTAAGTTGAAGTTGTTAAACAGCAAGTTAAAGAGCACCATGATGATCTACAAGAAATTTTAGTCAAGTTACATATAAAGTTCATTTCATTCGAAGCTACGGCCTAGAAGATATGAGCAACACAAGTTAAACATGGCATTGATGAAAAATGCATCCAAACATCAAGCAAACACCTCAAAACAAGGATACAACATGATAATATGAAACTACATGCAAAATCAAGCAAGTTTCATATAGAGCATGCTCAAAACGGAGCAACGGTGCAACACATACACTCCAATCAAGATATAACAACAATCTGCCCAAAACAGCAAGTAGGCACTTTGTAACCATCAAAACAACATGCTACAGGAATCATACGAGCATAAACTTGACATACACTTCATGTACAGATAACATACTTCAAATATCATTAAGTTTCAGGTTCATAGGCATCAAGATTAAACCAAGATGATCAATGCAAAAAGCAACTTTATAAGACTGGAGCATATACATGAGTTGAGTTAATATGATGGCAAATTGATAGCAAGAAAGAGAAAAGCTACAACAAGTAAACATAGCAACCAAGGGCATGGCATCAAAGTAAAAATAACAAAGAGCAAATAACATCAGGGCATCATATACATATGGCTCATGGATTAGTGGCAACCAACAAGACAAGATTGAATGTTGAAACAGTTTCAGCAAGTGTAAAACAGAAACATTACGATAGCATGTTTGCAAGCATGGAACAGATGCATATGATCTCCAAAATTAGCGAACATGGCATATGAACAGAGTACTCATATCATAATTCAAAATATGTAATTGGATCATCTCCAGAAGAGGCATGGAACACTCAATAACAAGCTCACAACATAACATCATGAAGTTAACAGAAATCTAGAACATTATATAAGCATGTTCATGGCAATGAATACATATGCTACAGGATATGTATAGGGCATCAAAAGGCATGTAATGATAGAGAATAACATATACATCAAAACATGTCAACTAAGCATCTCTAGAATATGCATGGATTAATAGGTAGCATCAAGCAAAGATGGCATCATGATTTGGCAGAAACAGACTTGATAGAAAGTTAACAGCAAGTAGCCCACTTCACAAGAATGATTCACTCACTACAGGGCACATAAAAATAAATGGATGGCACCACTATAAAGATGGCATGAAAATGCTCCTAAAACATGTAGACATCATGCTCATAGGATGACACACAAAATGCAACAAAAATGACAAATCAGCAATTTACAGCAGTTTTGAGGAGTTAACAGCAACATACACTTTTGCAACAGGGATTAATATATTAAGATGCAACCTAACATGAACTAAAAGCACACCAACATGTAGACCATGAAGAGAAGAATATGATCATATCAAGATCATCACCATAGGATCAACAGAGACAAAGTTGTGGCACTCACAAGATGCACAAATGATGTAAACAAACAGTAGATTTCAGCAGCTTATATTACTTAGCAGTTTTGCAACGAAGGTTAAGGCATCTAGATGAATCCAAAATGCATGCAAACTACTCCATCATGAAGAGCACTCTGAGATGAACATTTTGATATATCATGCACACAAAACGGAGCAACGAGCATCAAGTTATAGCAGGTCAAACATATGCACATGATGTTGAAAATCTGGGACTTAGCAGATTTCGAGAAAAAAACTGGATGAGCGCGGGATAGCTAAAATGCGACCGGGGCGGGATTTAGAAGGGGCTCACCAGAGCGGGCCGAGCCCAGAATGGAGGAGGGGTCTGGCAGGCCGGCTGGAGCTGCGGTGGGCCAGGGCGCTGGGCCGTGAGGAGGTCGGGCCCACAAGGGGGTCATCATTCTCACGTGTGCCCGCACGCACGCACGGACGAGGGAGTCCGCGCCGGGGGCGGTCTCTGGCGACGAGTGAGAAGGCGCACAAAGGGCCGACGGATGACGGGGATGGGAGGATCTGGGCGCTCCTGCCCAGATCTGGCCGGAGGCGGGGCCGGACGGTGAGCGACGGCGACGGGCAGAGGCACGAGGCGCTACGGGGTCAAGGCGGAGCGGAGGTCGGGCGACGGAGCGCGACACGGGCGCGGACGAGGCGAGGGGCAATGAGGCCAAGGCGGTAGAGGAGGGCGCCGGCAAGGTGAGGTCGGGCGGCGCGGCGGCGACGAACGGGAGGAGCTCCTCTCCTCCCTGGATCGGGACGAGGCACGGGGGCGCGGGCGCCTCAGGCGCACAGCAGCGACACGGACGGGCCGGGCGGGCCCGTGATGGGCCTTCAGCCGCGGCGCTAGGGAGGCGAGGGGAGGACACATGGCGGCGGGGCAGTGGCTGTGGCTGGCGGCTGGCGAATGGGGACGCGCCAAGTGGCGACATGGAGGTGGCCGGCGGAGGATTTCAAGGGGAAAGAGGGAGGAGGCGGCGGCTGATGAGTGGAGGGGGAGGTTAGGGTAGGTTTAGGCCATTTTTGGCAGGGGAAGGGGTCTATATATAGCAAGGGGGTTAGGGTTAGGGGATTTGAGGTCGGTTCGGACCCTTCGATCGCGATCTGACGGTCTGGAGCGGAGGGGGTTCTAGGTAGGCCTAGGTGGGCTGTGTAGAGAAGGCCTTGGGTTTAGGGAGAGAAGAGAGAGAGGCCCGGCGGCAATTTCGGAGACCGAAACATCCGACGAATAAACCGGCAACAGTGCCGCTACGGATGACGGTTGGGCTATCAAACGGACTCCGAATGCGACAAAACTTGGCAGGCGGTCTACCTACACCATAATAAGGCCGCACACCAACTTTCAACCCATTTCGTGAACATTTTTATGCCACATATAAAATAATATTTCGGGGGTCCCGCGGGCGCGTGCGAGTGTGGTTGGGCTCGGAACAGACAATGGAGAGAACTGGGAGGACCCGAACGGATGCAAGTTTTGAAAAATAGGCAGATGAAATGCAGATGATGACATGGCAAAATGCAACACGCAAGCAAATGACATGGCAACGACAGCGAATGACTGGAAGACACCTGGCGCATCGGATCCGGGGCGTTACACATCTCATGAATTACAAGGATCGACAATATTTGGAGATGATATCACAGAATCAACAGTCTTGACAATGGTCATCAAAGTCCTTATTATCCGCACCAAACAAGGTGATATTATAAAACCTTGTCACCTTCTTATATGGTTGGCCTCAGCAATGAGCCCCGTAGAACTACAAACCGCGGTATATGCCATATCTGTGCGGACCCATGTCAGAAAACAAGCACAAGGAATAATGTCAAAAATACTAACCGCATCCATGGTCATACGAAGAATCAAGGACAGGTGTGGCCAAGTTATTTCAGTAAGGCATCCTGACACACAAAATCATGGCCGTAAAAAGGATGAGACTGACAGCAAAGGTATGATGATTTTTGCACGACCATCAAGGTCCGGATACCCAAGTCAGTTGGAAGCCATTATTCCATATGGATCCACAATGTCATACTCTCAGCGGCCTAATCTATTTACAAGGATTTTTCATATCCCACTGACCCGCTTGACATAGTTAGTGTGGAATATCCAAGTCTGTTCTGTCAGATCCAAGATTTCTTTGCAAGCTCAGCAGCCTGACCTCAGCGGCAGTGTTAAACCAGATCACAGCCTATTACCACAGATGGGTATATCGACCACATGAGAAAAATCAAAAGACGAGCAATCAACTCAGACCCGGTATACTCACCGACAGAATCAAGTACATGGTCAGTCTGTCAGGAAAAGCATTTGTTCGTCAGCCCCCTGTCGGGCCAGTCTCAAGATGTAAATAATTGAGGTTTGACATAGCTATAACTCCATACACCAATATATTGCTCACAACAGAAGGCAGTCAAATCTTTGGTACCTATCTCATGCTGAGCCAAAGAAATAAATCAATATAAATCAATGCCACATGTGAGCCGTCAGATCCCATCAGGAGAATGCCCATGATAATTGTCAACATTTATTGAAACCAGAAGGCCTGCATTTATTTGAAGCAACCCCAGGACAGAAGTAAAAAGGTTTCATGACCAAAGGAAAAATTTATGCTCAGGTCCATTGGATATCACCGCAGACATGAGAAAATTTGCGTGAGCAAAAAGATTTGGAATGTGAGCAAAAACCCGTTAGAATTTGGGGAAAGGTGAAGTGAACCACCCCGAGAAAAGGTAAGTTGATCATCTGAAATTCTTGTGGGATCAATAAGTAAAGGACAAAGGATACCCGAGTTGGAAACGGTGTCCTCAAGTCATACTTGTTCCCTGAGCAATCGAATCTCGAGGACGATATTTCTTTAAGGGGGTAAGAGTTGTAACAGCCTGGATTTTGGCCCTTTTCTTTTTCTTTTGATTTATTTGGTTTTTGCTCTGTTTTTCTTTTTGGAGTGGTTCTGTGGCCTTGTCACCTAGGAAATCATCCTCATTCCTCCTCCCAAGTGGCTCATCATTCTCAAAACCTTGCCAAAGATCATGCCACCTCACTCCTTGACCAAACCCTATGATAGAGGCGAGGGTCCCGATCTTTCGATGAGATGATAACTATCGATTTGGTGGAGACGACTTTGACGATCCGACTACAAACGTGCACGACGTTGCGCCTTAGCAATCGCTAAACCAAATCCGAGAGGTTATTGACCATGCTGGAGCATGATCAACCTGACTACGAAGGTCTATTCCTGCAAGCAATCGAAGAACAAGCAAGAATATGATTAAGCAATCTGAATATTGCGAGTATGGATGAAGTATTGATAAAAGTGGGGTTTCATAAGCGGTCTTGGTCTGGTCGTTGGACACAAACGAAGTACACGAAGTTGCAGCGATGGCTAACTTTTAACTAAATAAAACCCAAGTCTAAACGATGCCTTAAAGGCTATATTTATAGGGAAAAGAGAGGGGATTTTGTCCACCCTAGGCAAGGTGGGACTAAAACACCTCCTAAGTCGTTTCCCCTACAATATGGACTCTAAAAATAGATTACATGGGCCTGGCACAAAATAAGGTGGCGCAACACCAATAATAAGCTATGGACGAAATTTATGAAAGGCCATCAGGTATATTTCGTCCATCGTCTTGTATGTCATCATGGTGGCTTCAAAGTCTAGAAATCTCCACTTGAACCTTGGTTCTTGTTCTTTTCGCACGCACCTTCATCTCCGTGCTTGATGATGCTCCAATGTTCATCCTTCTTGTCCATGCTAGGCCCTTCAATTGCAAGCAACACAAATGTATCTAAGTTAGGCAACATCATATTCTCATGAACACTAGAAAGATTACCAAGAAATGAAAGTACCTGATAATTTAATTGGTGTATGCGAGCTCTAGCAATTGTTCCAAGATGTAAAATAGCAGGGGATATGGGTGTAACCGTGATAGCCATGTCCTCATCATCATCCCCTTATTGAAAACAAAGCCGTCCTCGGCGTTGCTTAGTCTGAAATGTGGCTAACAAAAGAGACAAGGTGTACACGTTGTATATGTATATGTCATCCATTTTTACTGATCTTAGTTGGGGTACATGTGACATGGTTATACAAGAGCACCCTTCAAAAGTTGTGAAATATAAAGCCAATATATTATCACAAGAAGTCAAAGGAATGAAAATATTGCAACTCAGTTTGCACATATAAGTGAAGCTCTTATTCATATCAAAATATTGACAATGCTTATCATTAAACCATCCCAACATTGATGAACCATCACCAAGATTAGAGGTCATATCAAAATGATTAAACATTAGCACAATTACTTTCAAACATATTTGATCCAAATATGATTTATTCCCCGATTCATATGATTCTTTTGCATCAATAGTTAATTCAATGGGTTCACTCAGAATTGTTTGATCACATGGCAAAGTTAAATCATCAACATAGTCCTCTAAAATAACTGGTGTAATCAAAGTAGTGGGTAGCTCATTGCATGGTGCATCTAAATTGACAAGGCAAGCATCATACTCATGTGGAGGTGGAAGATCGGTACCTTTGTCATTACCTATTATGACTGACTCAGATGATGTAGGCACTCTCAAAGGTGATGTGTCACATGGTGGAGGTGATGTAGTCCTCACACAAATGGATGTGGTTGTCATAGTACGCCTAGTAGTGGGAGGAACAACCGTAGCATCGCTTGGAATGTGCTCCTTGCGCTTGTTCTCCTTGTGGGTAACACGTCGTTTTATTTCCTGTTCAGCTTTGCAAGCAAGACGAAACAAATGGTCCATAGAATAACACTCTTCATGAATTAGTATCTCTTGAATATCACGGTTTAATCCGCCCCAAAATCTATCCATGAAATCATCTTCAGTTTCCTCTAAAAAGGAGTGCAACAAGGTAGTATGTAAATCATCATAATATTTTGTTACAGTGTCGCTACCTTGTTTTAAATGTTGTAGTTTTTTAAGCATGCCACGAGTATAATCAATATCGGCGAATCTATCTCTCATGAAAAGATTTAAATCATCCCAAGTATTAGGTACATAATCAGGGTATAACCGACAATATTCACTCCACCAAACAGTAGCAAACCAGTGAAAGTACCAACTGCGCCCTTAACTTTTTGATGTTCAGAAAAATTATGGGAAGCAAATATAGCATTTATTTCGAACTCCCATTCAATGTATAAATCAGGCTTAAAACGACCATTAAAAGGTGGCATGGAAACAAGAACCTGTTTGTGCGCATTCAGACGTCTTTGTACCTCTTGTGATGGTGGCTGTATTTTCGGAGGTGATGGCACGTCTGCCACGATCGATGAAGCCCAACCGACTCTAGAACCTGCCATGATTAGTAGAAACAAGAAACAAAATCCAAGAATAATGTTCCTATGAACTACTTGAATGTGGTGATAAAACGCTCATAGTAGAGCAAAAATCAAAGTCTTGCAAGTTCTTACCATGCAGCAGGTGGTGATCGGCAACCAGCGGTGTCAAGCAACTCCAAAAGTTGGGTAAAGCGATTGCCAGATGAACGTATGGATACACGGTGTAAAAATATGTGGAGCTGGGTTGGCTATATATATGTGGAAAAAAATGCTACAACCATGTTAATTAATGCAAGCTGAAAATTCGTTCAAAGTGGTCGAGTGCTGACCCTAGGCGAGACTATATTAGAGGCGCGAGCCTAAGACACAGAAGGATTTACGTAATAACCTGGCGGACGTATGTGGATGCAAAAGCCAGATGCTACCAGAAAAAAATGAACGTATGAATAGGTTGACCTGAATAGCAGCGATCAAGAAAAACAGTAGGTAATGTGTACTCTTTTTCTTTTGCTGAAAATCTATTTCTCGGTAGTGCTGCACACAACCCACTTCTTTTTTTCTGCTTTATTTTCCGAATGCTATTGTTACTTGCAGCACGATCTCCAATGTCAAATATTCCCACACTAGCACGTATGTATACTCCTCCAACCTGAGTTCTCCTATTTTTTTTAATTCCTATGCAAAGTCAACCGTCCAACCGAATAAAAAGAGAACACGTTTGTTTTTGCTTCGGTCTCCACTTCTCCCAATTTGCTCTCTATTTTTTTCAAGTCAAACTCTCCAATGCGTGAGGATATTCTGTTTTGTTCTTCCTTTAATCTCTCTCCCCAAAAATAACTTCACGTGGAAACAACCAGCTCTCGTGCCAAACGTGGAAACAACCACCTCGCCTTGATTTACGTGCAGACTTTTCCCTTTTTTGCGGGCAAACCGCCCTAGCAAACTCCTCCCAAAACAGCAGCGCACTATGCCTTTTTTTTCTTTTCTTGGCGTGGATCCGAACAAAATCTGGTAGGTATTTTGTCTTGACTTCTTTCCTTTTGACACGTCCCAACTTTCCTCTGCAAAAAGATTCCAAATCAGCAGCTGATCCAACTTTCCAAAATATCAGCAGTTTTTTTTCTCAATGTAAACTCTCCAACCGAAAACCAGATCTGCACTTGTTTTTTTAAACCGGTCCAAACCTGCCAACAATAGAAAGATGCGCTACTAACTTTCCTTTTAACTTCAGCCGCGCACACAATATTTTATTTCCCTTAGAAATCTCAACGGAATCAGCCCCTTCCTTTTCTTCAAAACGTCCAAGCAATCATCATGTTATTCCTTTCCAAACATGGTCTCCTTTTTTATGCTTTTTTCAAAAACCAACGTGGCAAACTAGGAAGGAATCAAATAGATAGTATTCACCTTGGAAACCGAACCCAGATCTCAACTCCCTTAAAACAAACAAGAGGGGCCACATGATTTTCTCCTCTCTTTTTTTTTTGCAAACCCAAACCAACTAGTTTTTCTGTTCTCAACTTCTTTCTTCCACAAGATGAAATATGCTTCAAGACAACGACGAGCTACAACAGCGGATGGATGGCGGCAGCGGCGGGGAAAAAAATATGACAACGGAAGATGGCGATGAACAAGATGATGGTGTTGGTGAAAGCGGTGTGAACAAAATGTGACTAGAACTCGAAACTCTAACAATCTAGACACTAAAAACTAGCAACTCGACACACGATGCAACCGAAAATTCAACAATGCAAAAACTACATGGCAATGGCGAAAAGGCTCGGACTGTCTTGGACATGGATGAACTAATCTAACTTTTTTATGGCTTTTTCTTGGACTCTAGGGATGAAGAACAGATAAAATCTAGACAATGAAAAACCGGAAAATCTCACCGAGCAACCTGAAAACTGATACCACTTGATAGAGGCGAGGGTCCCGATCTTTCGATGAGATGATAACTATCAATTTGGTGGAGACGACTTTGACGATCCGACTACAGACGTGCACGACGTTGCGCCTTAGCAATCACTAAACCAACTCTGAGAGGTTATTGACCACGCTGGAGCATGATCAACCTGACCACGAAGGTCTATTCCTGCAAGCAATTGAAGAATAAGCAAGAATATGATTAAGCAATCTGAATATTGCGAGTATGGATGAAGTATTGATAAAAGTGGGGTTTCGTAAGCGGTCTTGGTCTGGTCGTTGGACACAAACGAAGTACACGAAGTTGTAGCAATGACTAACTTTTAACTAAATAAAACCCCAAGTATAAACGATGCCTTAAGGGCTATATTTGTAGGGAAAAGAGAGAGGATTTCGTCCACCCTAGGCAAGGTGGGACTAAATGTTGGGGAACGTAGTAATTTAAAAAAAATCCTATGCACACGCAAGATCATGGTGATGCATAGCAACGAGAGGGGAGAGTGTTGTCCACGTACCCTCATAGACCGAAAGCGGAAGCGTTATGACAACGCGGTTGATATAGTCGTACATCTTCACGATCCGACCGATCCAAGTACCGAACGTACGGCACCTTCGAGTTCAGCACATGTTCAGCTCGATGATGATCCCCGGACTATGATCCAGCAGGGTGTCGGGGATGAGTTCCATCAGCACGACGGCATGGTGACGGTGATGAAGTTCTACCGACACAGGGCTTCACCTAAGCACCGCAACGATATGATCGAGGTGGAATATGGTGGAGGGGGGCACCACACACGGCTAAGGAACAATCACGAAGATCAACTTGTGTGTCTATGGGGTGCCCTCCTGCCCCCGTATATAAAGGAGCAAGGGGAGCAGGGCCGGCCAAGGAGGAGGAGGCGCGCCCAAGGGGGGGAGTCCTACTCCCACCGGGAGTAGGACTCCTCCTTTCCTAGTAGGAGTAGGAGAGAAGGAAGGGGAAGAGAGAAGGGAAGGAAGGAGGGGGTGCGGCCCCTCCCCTTAGTCCAATTCGGACTAGGCCTTGGGGGGGGCCTGCCCTAGGCAGCCCCTCTCTCTTTCCCGTACGGCCCAATAAGGCCCAATACTTCTCCCCGGCGAATTCCCGTAACTCTCCGGTACTCCGATAAATACCCGAATCACTCGGAACCTTTCCGAAGTCCGAATATAGTCGTCCAATATATCGATCTTTACATCTCGACCATTTCGAGACTCCTCGTCATGTCCCCGATCTCATCCGGGACTCCGAACTCCTTCGGTACATCAAAACTCATAAACTCATAATAAAACTATCATCGAAACCTTAAGCGTGCGGACCCTACGGGTTCGAGAACTATGTAGACATGGCCGAAACATATTTCCGGTCAATAACCAATAGCGGAACCTAGATGCTCATATTGGCTCCTACATATTCTGTGAAGATCTTTATTGGTCAAACCGCATAACAACATACGTTGTTCCCTTTGTCATCAGTATGTTACTTACCCGAGATTCGATCGTCGGTATCTCAATACCTAGCTCAATCTCGTTACCGGCAAGTCTCTTTACTCGTTCCGTAATACATCATCCCGCAACTAACTCATTAGTTACAATGCTTGCAAGGCTTATAGTGATGTGCATTACCAAGTGGGCCCAGAGCTACCTCCCCGACAACCGGAGTGACAAATCCTAATCTCGAAATACGCCAACTCAACATGTACCTTTGGAGACACGTGTAGAGCTCCTTTATAATCACCCAGTTACGTTGTGATGTTTGGTAGCACACAAAGTGTTCCTCCGGTAAACGGGAGTTGCATAATCTCATAGTCATAGGAACATGTATAAGTCATGAAGAAAGCAATAGCAACATACTAAACGATCAAGTGCTAAGCTAACGGAATGGGTCAAGTCAATCACATTATTCTCCTAATGATGTGATCCCGTTAATCAAATGACAGTCATGTCTATGGTTAGGAAACTTAACCATCTTTGGTTAACGAGCTAGTCAAGTAGAGGCATACTAGTGACACTATGTTTGTCTATGTATTCACACATGTATTATGTTTCCGGTTAATACAATTCTAGCATGAATAATAAACATTTATCATGAAATAAGGAAATAAATAATAACTTTATTATTGCCTCTAGGGCATATTTCCTTCAGTCTCCCACTTGCACTAGAGTCAATAATCTAGTTCACAGCTCCATGTGATTTAACATCAATATTCATATGTGTATATGATTAACACCCATAGTTCACATCGTCATGTGACCAACACCCAAAGGGTTTACTAGAGTCAATAATCTAGTTCACATCTCTATGTGATTAACACCCAAAGAGTACTAAGGTGTGATCATATTTTGCTCGTGAGAGAAGCTTAGTCAACGGGTCTGTCATATTCAGAGCCGTATGTATTTTGCAAATATTCTATGTCTACAATGTTGTGCACGGAGCTACTCTAGCTATTTTCTCCCACTTTCAATATGTATCCAGATTGAGGCTTAGAGTCATCTGGATCTGTGTAAAAAGCTTGCACCGATGTAACTCTTTACGACGGGCTCTTTTATCACCTCCATAATCGAGAAATATTTCCTTAGTCCTCACTAAGGATATTCTTGACCAACGTCCAGTGATCTACTCCTAGATCACTATTGTACTCCCTTGCCAAATTCAGAGCAAGGTATACAATAGGTTTGGTACATAGCATAGCATACTTTATAGAACATATGATTGAGGCATAGGGAATGACTTTCATTCTCTTTTCTATTTTCTGCCGTGGTCGGGATTTGAGTCTTACTCAATTTCACACCTTTGCAACACAGGCAAGAGCTCTTTCTTTGACTGTTCCATTTTGAACTATTTCAAAATCTTGTCAAGGTATGTACTCATTGAAAATCTTATTAAGCGTCTTGATCTATCTCAATACATCTTGATGCTCAATATGTAAGTAGCTTTACCGAGGTCTTTCTTTTAAAGAACTCCTTTCAAACACTCCTTTATGCTTTCCAAAAAAATTCTACATCATTTCTGATCGATAATATGTCACTCACATATACTAATCAGAAAGGCTGTAGTGATCCCACTCACTTTATTGTAAATACATGCTTTACCGCAAGTCTGTATAAAACTATATGCTTCGATCAACTTATCAAAGCGTATATTCCAACTCTGAGATGCTTGCACCAGTCCATAGATGGATCGATGGAGCTTGCACATTTTGTTAGCACCTTTAGGATTGACAAAACCTTTTGGTTGCATCATATACAACTCTTCTTTAAGAAATCCATTAAGGAATGCAGTTTTGACATCCATTTGCCAGATTTCATAAAATGTGGCAATTGCTAACATGATTCGGACAGATTTAAGCATCGCTACAGTAGAGAAAATCTCATTGTAGTCAACACCTTGAACTTGTCGAAAACCCTTTTGTGACAAGTCGAGCTTTGTAGATAGTAACACTACTATCAGCATCCGTCTTCCTCTTGAAGATCCATTTATACAATATGGCTTGCCGATCATCGGGCAACTCCACCAAAGTCTACACTTTGTTCTCATACATGAATCCCATCTCAGATTTCATGGCCTCAAGCCATTTCACGGAATCTGGGCTCATCATCGCTTCCTCATAGTTCGTAGGTTCATCATGGTCTAGTAACATGACTTCCAGAACAGGATTATCGTACCACTCTGGTGCGGACCGTACTCTTGAAGACCTATGAGGTTCTGTAGTAACTTGACCTGAAGTTTCATGATCATCATCATTAGCTTCCTCACTAATTGGTGTAGGAATCACTGGAACTGATTTTTGTGATGAACTACTTTCCAATTAGGGAGAAGGTACAATTACCTTATCAAGCTCTACTTTCCTCCCACTCACTTCTTTCAAGAGAAACTCCTTCTCTAGAAAGGATCCATTATTACCAACGAATGTTTTGCCTTCGGATTTGTGATAGAAGGTGTACCCAAGAGTTTCCTTTGGGTATTCTATGAAGACGCACTTCTCTGATTTGGTTTTTAGCTTATCAGGTCGAAACCTTTTTCACATAAGCATCGCAACTCCAAACTTTAAGAAACGACAGCTTAGGTTTACTGCTAAACCATAGTTCATATGGTGTCGTCTCAACGGATTTAGATGGTGCCCTATTTAAAGTGAATATAGCTATCTCTAATGCATAACCCCAAAACGATAGTGGTAAATTAGTAAGAGACATCATAGGTCGCACCATATCTAGTAAAGTATGATTACAACGTTTGGACACACCATTTCGTTGTGGTGTTCCGGGTGGCGTGAGTTGCGAAACTATTCCGCATTGTTTCAAATGTAAACCAAAGTCGTAACTCAAATATTCTCCTCCACGATCAGATCATAGAAATTTTATTTTCTTGTTACGATGATTTTCCACTTCACTCTGAAATTCTTTGAACTTTTCAAGTGTTTCAGACTTGTGTTTCATCAAGTAGATATACCCATATCTGCTCAAATCATCTGTGAAGGTGAGAAAATAACGATACCCGCTGTGAGCCTCAATATTCATTGGACCACATACATCAGTATGTATGATTTCCAATAAATCAGTTGCTCGCTCCATAGTTCCGGAGAACGGCATTTTAGTCATCTTGCCTATGAGGCACGGTTCGCAAGTACCAAGTGATTCATAATCAAGTGATTCCAAAAGTCCATCAGTATGGAGTTTCTTCATGCGCTTCACACCGATATGACCTAAATGGCAGTGCCACAAATAAGTTGCACTATCATTATCAACTCTGCATCTTTTGGCTTCAACATTATGAATATGTGTATCACTACGATCGAGATCCAACAAACTTTTTTCATTGGGTGTATGACCATTGAAGGTTTTATTCATGTAAACAGAACAACAATTATTCTCCGGCTTTAAATGAATAACCGTATTGCAATAAACATGATCAAATCATATTCATGCTCAATGCAAATGCCAAATAACATTTATTTAGGTTTAACACTAATCCCGAAAGTATAGGGAGTGTGCGATGATGATCATATCAATCTTGGAACTACTTCCAACACTCATCGTCACTTCCCCTTCAACTAGTCTCTGTTTATTCTGTAACTCCTGTTTCGAGTTACTAATCTTAGCAATCGAACAAGTATCAAATACTCAGGCGCTACTATAAACACTAGTAAGGCACACATAAATAACCTGTATATCAAATATACCCTTGTTCACTTTGCCATCCTT
The DNA here is from genome assembly GCF_018294505.1 of Triticum aestivum. NCBI lineage: Eukaryota > Viridiplantae > Streptophyta > Magnoliopsida > Poales > Poaceae > Triticum > Triticum aestivum. The sequence continues at coordinate 341,573,031 of NC_057810.1, forward strand.
CTTATCCACCAAATATTCGGGGCATTTGCGCTTCCAGTGACAATTTCCTTTGTAGTGTAAGCACTCCGTTTTAGGCTTTGGTCCATCTTTGGGCTTCTTTGCGGGAGTGACAACTTGCTTGCCATTCTGCTTGAAGTTCCCTTTCTTTCCCTTTAACCTTTTCTTGAAACTAGTGATCTTGTCAAGCATCAACACTTGATGCTCTTTCTTGATTTCTACCTTCGTCGATTTCAACATCACGAAGAGCTCGGGAATCGTTTTCGTCATCCCTTGCATACTATAGTTCATCACGAAGTTCTAGTAACTTGGTGATGGTGACTAGAGAACTCTGTCAATCACTATCTTATCTGGCAGATTAACTCCCACTTGATTCAAGCGATTGTAGTACCCAGACAATCTGAGCACATGCTCACTAGTTGAGCGATTCTCCTCCATATTTTAGCCATAGAACTTGTTGGAGACTTCATGTTTCTCAACTCGGGTATTTGCTTGAAATATTAACTTCAATTCCTGGAACATCTCATATGGTCCATGACGTTCAAAACGTCTCCGAAGTCCTAATTCTAAGCTATCAAGCATGGTGCACTAAACTATCAAGTAGTCATCATATTGAGCTAGCCACACGTTCATAATGTCTGCATCTGCTCCTGCAATAGGTCTGTCATCTAGCAGTGCATTAAGAACATAATTCTTCTGTGCAGCAATGAGGATAAACCTCAGATCACGGATTCAATCCGCATCATTGCTACTAACATCTTTCAACACAATTTTTCTCTAGGAACATATCAAAAAAACATATGAAAGCAACAACGTGAGCTATTGATCTACAACATAATTTGCAAAATACTACCAGGACTAAGTTCATGATAAATTTAAGTTCAATTAATCATATTACTTAAGAACTCCCACTTAGACAGACATCTCTCTAGTCATCTAAGTGATCACGTGATCCAAATCAACTAAACCATGTCCGATCATCACCTGAGATGGAGTAGTTTTCAATGGTGAACATCACTATGTTGATCATATCTACTATATGATTCACGCTCGACCTTTCGGTCTCCATGTTCCGAGGCCATATCTGTATATGCTAGGCTCGTCAAATTTAACCTGAGTATTCTGCGTGTGCAACTGTTTTGCACCCGTTGTATTTGAACGTAGAGCCTATCACACCTGATCATCACGTGGTGTCTCAGCATGAAGAACTTTCGCAATGGTGCATACTCAGGGAGAACACTTCTTGATAATTAGTGAGAGATCATCTTAAAATGCTACCGTCAATCAAAGCAAGATAAGATGCATAAAGGATAAACATCACATGCAATCAATATAAGTGATATGATATGGCCATCATCATTTTGTGCTTGTGATCTCCATCTCCGAAGCACCATCGTGATCACCATCATCACCGTCGCGACACCTTGATCTCCATCGTAGCATCGTTGTTGTTACGCCATCTATTGCTTCGATGACTATCGCTACCGCTTAGTGATAAAGTAAAGCAATTACAGAGTGTTTACATTTCATACAATAAAGCGACAACCATATGGCTCCTGCCAGTTGCCGATAACTTCGGATACAAAACATGATCATCTCATACAATAAAATATAGCATCACGTCTTGACCATATCACATCACAACATGCCCTGCAAAAACAAGTTAGACGTCCTCTACTTTGTTGTTGCAAATTTTACGTGGCTGCTACGGGCTGAGCAAGAATTGTTCTTACCTACGCACCAAAACCACACGATAGTTCATCAAGTTAGTGTTGTTTTAACCTTCGCAAGGACCGGGCGTAGCCACACTCAGTTCAACTAAAGTGAGAGAGACAGACACCCGCCAGTCACCTTTAAGCAACGAGTGCTCATAACGGTGAAACCAGTCTCGCGTAAGCGTACGCGTAATGTCGGTCCGGGCCGCTTCATCTCACAATACCGCTGGACCAATGTATGACATGCTGGTAAGCAGTATGACTTGTATCGCCCACAACTCACTTGTGTTCTACTCGTGCATATGACATCTACGCATAAAACCTGGCTCTGATACCACTATTGGGGAACGTAGTAATTTCAAAAAAATTCCTACGCACACGCAAGATCATGGTGATGCATAGCAACGACAGGGGAGAGTGTTGTCCACGTACCCTCGTAGACCGAAAGCGGAAGCGTTATGACAACGCGGTTGATGTAGTCGTACGTCTTCACGATCCAACCGATCCAAGTACCAAACGTACGACACCTCCGAGTTCAGCACACGTTCAGCTCGATGACGATCCCCGGACTCCGATCCAGCAGGGTGTCGAGGATGAGTTCCGTCAGCATGACGGCGTGGTGATGGTGATGATGTTCTACCGACGCAGGGCTTCGCCTAAGCACCACAACGGTATGACCAAGGTGGAACATGGTGGAGGGGGGCACCGCACATGGCTAAGGAACGATCATGAAGATCAACTTGTGTGTCTATGGGGTGCCCCCTGCCCCCGTATATAAAGGAGCAAGGGGAGCAGGGCCGGCCAAGGAGGAGGAGGCGCGCCCAAGGGGGGGAGTCCTACTCCCACCGGGAGTAGGACTCCTCCTTTCCTAGTAGGAGTAGGAGAGAAGGAAGGGGAAGAGAGAAGGGAAGGAAGGAGGGGGTGCGGCCCCTCCCCTTAGTCCAATTCGGACTAGGCCTTGGGGGGCGCGCGGCCTGCCCTAGGCAGCCCTCTCTCTTTCCCGTATGGCCCAATAAGGCCCAATACTTCTCCCCGGCGAATTCTCGTAACTCTCCGGTACTCCGATAAATACCCGAATCGCTCGAAACCTTTCCAAAGTCCGAATATATTCGTCCAATATATCGATCTTTATTTCGAGACTCCTCGTCATGTCCCCGATCTCATCCTGGACTCCGAACTCCTTCGGTACATCAAAACTCATAAACTCATAATAAAACTGTCATCGAAACCTTAAGCGTGCGGACCCTACGGGTTCGAGAACTATGTAGACATGACCGAAACACATTTCCGGAACCTGGATGCTCATATTGGCTCCTACATATTCTACGAAGATCTTTATCGGTCAAACCGCATAACAACATACGTTGTTCCCTTTGTCATCGGTATGTTACTTACCCGAGATTCGATCGTCGGTATCTCAATACCTAGCTCAATCTCATTACCGGCAAGTCTCTTTACTCGTTCCGTAATACATCATCCCGCAACTAACTCATTAGTTACAATGCTTGCAAGGTTTATAGTGATGTGCATTACCGAGTGGGCCCAGAGATACCTCTCCGACAATCGGAGTGACAAATCCTAATCTCGAAATACGCCAACTCAACATGTACCTTCGGAGACACGTGTAGAGCTCCTTTATAATCACCCAGTTACGTTGTGACGTTTGGTAGCACACAAAGTGTTCCTCCGGTAAACAGGAGTTGCATAATCTCATAGTTATAGGAACATGTATAAGTCATGAAGAAAGCAATAGCAACATACTAAACGATCAAGTGCTAAGCTAATGGAATGGGTCAAGTCAATCACATTATTCTCCTAATGATGTGATCCCGTTAATCAAATGACAACTCATGTCTATGGTTAGGAAACTTAACCATCTTTGATTAACGAGCTAGTCAAGTAGAGGCATACTAGTGACACTATGTTTGCCTATGTATTCACACATGTATTATGTTTCCGGTTAATACAATTCTAGCATGAATAATAAACATTTATCATGAAATAAGGAAATAAATAATAACTTTATTATTGCCTATAGGGCATATTTCCTTCACTAAAACACCTCCTAAGTCGTTTCCCCTACAATATGGACTCTAAAAATATATTACATGGGTCTGGCCCAAAATAAGGTGGCGCAACACCAATAATAAGCTATGGAAGAAATTTATGAAAGGCCATCATGTATATTTCGTCCATCGTCTTGTATGTTATCATGGTGGCTTCAAAGTTCGGAAATCTCCACTTGAACCTTGGTTCTTGTTCTCTTCGCATGCACCTTCATCTCCGTGCTTGATGATGCTCCAATGTTCATCCTTCTTGTCCATGCTAGGCCCTTCAATTGCAGGCAACACAAATGTATCTAAGTTAGGCAGCATCATATTCTCATGAACACTAGAAAGATTACCAAGAAATGAAAGTACCTGATAATTTAATTGGTGTATGCAAGCTCTAGCAATTGTTCCAAGATGTAAAATAGCAGGGGATATGGGTGTGACTGCGGTAGCCATGTCCTCATCACCCTAAGATTCTTTTTCTAGGGAAAATTCCTTTTTCATTAAAGGAGTAACCCTGTCTGCCCTAGGTTGCGAAGCAACCTATATTTCTGTCCATCCAAAAATACCCACATAATTCTCATAATTCTTTTGGGTCATATATAGCTCAAATATGCCCAAAAATTGCCTTGGCAAGTTCAAAAATAATTCCCCAATATTCCTTTTTCTATTCTGCCCTGAATGGCACTTTGTGAAGGAAGTGTCATCTATATTTTTCTAGTGGTTCCCAACCTTTTTAGGCATGTTTATATGTCCAAATAATTGCCTCATGCACAAGTTAAAATTTATTTGCCTAGCCAATCTTCCTCAGTGAATTTTCAAAGTTTATGTCAGACAGAAGGCTTTGTGAAGGAAGTACTAACTAGGAGTCCCCAAATGAGTTGAACTTTTGCACACTACTTAATGTGCTCATATTAACCCCCTCCACCCATTTGCAGCCCTATCCAATCATCTATGTGAGCACAAGAGCAAATCTTTGATTTTGGCAATATTTTCAGGTTGTGAAGCAAGTGTATTTTATATTGCTTCAAAAATCCTGATAAATTACCAGATCATTCTTATACCCATAAAACTTCTCTCAACCCAGTTTGCATCATTTCAATAAGCCATTTGATTACCAAAATTATTCCAAGCTTTTGGACAGAAATGATGTTTGTGAAGCAAGTGCCATTTTGACTTGTCCATTTGGCATGATCTTTTTATAGCATCTTCATACGTCCAAATGATCAAGCCTTGTCCAATTTGAGCTCAAGTTGACATTGCATGTGAGCACATCTTGCTGATCTTCATTTTTGGACCAAAAATGCAGTTGTGAAGCAACTATATTCATTCTTGGTCGATTTCTCCTCAAACTTACCAGGATTAAAGTCCTTCTTTACCTCAACCTCGCAGACAACTCCATTGCTCCCAAAACCCTTCCTATTGATCACTAGTGTTCACCCAAGTTTACTGCAATAAACTTCAGAGGGTGATAACCATTCAACAATAGCAGTTTTAATCGATCTACCACCGCAGTTGAAACCACCCTTCGAAGGACTTACCACTAGACAACATTGGCCAGCCATTTGGCTCTTCTTGGAACCACCCTCCCGTCCTCGCTGGCCGTCGCCAGAGCTTCGGCCGGACGTGCCTGGCGGCACCCGAGGCCATGCCCCTCGCACCGCCTATAAATGGCCTCCCCCGAGCCGTTCGAGCACACCAGCAGCCTCCTGCACCTCCTCTATCCCTCCCCAGCCTCTCCACTGAGCTCCAGGAGCTCCCGAGCCCCCAATGGCCGCCATGGTTGCCGCCTCTGCCCCTCCTCAATTCGGTCAAACCCAGCCCTTCCCCTCCATTCTGCCACCGGCAGTAGATCCCCACCACTCTGGCGACCATCCCCAGGTCCTCTCCCCCTCGCCGGAGCTCCATTTGTCACGAGCCCAACTCCACCCGAAGCCCCCTCCACCGTGTCACAGGCCCCGCCTGTCCTGGTGATCCTCGGCGATCGTGACCGGTCTGGATGGATCCGCATAGTCGTGCTGATCACGCCGGTAGGTCGCACGCCACGGGAGGTGGCTGGAGCCGCCGGCAAGCCTCGTCGTAGCTCGCCCTGTCCTCCGCTCCATCGGGCGAGCGCGAGGAGAGGAAGGAGTCAGCGCCCCTCCCTGCCAGCTGGCCGCGGGCCCTGCTCGTCAGCTGCATAGGGCGTTGACCTCGGTGGCCACGTGGTTAAGTGACGGGCCCCGCCCCGCGGGACCCGCCCAGCCCCGACCCCACCTGGCAGCGACACGCGTTGATCAGCCCCGCCACGTCAGATAAGTGAAAGCGTATTTATGTTTTACGTTTTCATTTACCGAAAGCGTATTTCTAACTTTGCGTTTCTGCCTTATCCACTCAGGGACCTGACTGTGAATATTGTTTTTGCATAAAAGTCCCTGAACTTCAACCCTTCATAACTTTTTATCCGCAACTCCAAATGAGGTGATTCCAAAGCCTACTTCTTTGTCTCGTCGAGCCCTTTCTGTTGGTGTCACTTTCATTATGTTTTGGCATACTGAAAATGACCATTTTGCCCCTATCCTTAATCAGCCCCCTGCGAGCGACAACGATTTCTGGCGATTCTTCACGCGAGCTTCTCGCACTTTCTCCTAGTGATTTCTTCCACCCCAGGCAAGCCACACCCTCCATTTGCATCACTGTAATGCAGTGACATGATTTAATTCATTTTGAACTTGTTTAAAATATTGCTTTAGCAACATGACTCTGTGCATGGCATTTTCTCGAAGTATTATTTTGATCTTGTTGTTGCCATGCTATTGTTTGGATTACAAGGAGTTATGTTTGTAGTTGATGAGTATCATGTTGCCATTGGAGTATTAGTGGCTGGTATTATGTTTGTTTCAGGATGATATCTATTAGTATATTTTGGAGTATTACTTTGGATGTCATGCTACCTTTGGATTATTAGTGGTTAGTATGATTATTTTCATGATGATAGTTGATGTTCTGTTGCTTGGAGTATTATTTTCGGAGATGATGTTTACATATGGATCATAGTTGGATAACTTGTTCTTGCATATTGGAATAGTAGTATTATTGTTGTTAGATTCATCATGATAGTAGTGTTGTGCTACCCTTGGAGTATTTTGAGATGATGATATTATGCTTGGAGTATTTGTTGGATATTGCTATGACTTGGATTATAGTTTGATAGTTGACATCGGAGTATCAGTTATCATGGTTATATTTTTGGGGATAAATTCCGTCATTAAGTTGGTCAGGTGCCACCGGACCGGACTTTTCCAGTGCAACCACATTTGCCGGTATGGGACGGCCCTAATGCGGTCTATTGGTGTGCGTCTCATCGGTGCCTCCAACTAGGGAAGGTTATGGGCGTGCTGTACCCTGGCCCGGTAAGCAGGCATAACCTTGTGAGCCCGTTGTTAAGTTTTTGCACGCGTGTCCCCATGTGGGACGGGCCACGACGGTGGTTGTTGTGTCTTGTGGTAGACACGGGGCCACCCATGACGTAGCCTAGAGGGGAGTGAGTCGGAGTGGCCGGGAGAGTGTCATGGCAGTAGATCGGTTTTGTCGGAACGTCGTTGGTCCACCCGAATGGGAGTGCGAGGCCAAGGGATCCGTGGTGTGGGTACAGTGCGCTACCTCTGCAAAGTGTGTGTGTTTACTCTATCGATAGCCACGTCCTCGGTCATGGGCATGGGACCGTACTAGGTCACACCGTTTGATCAACACTCACATGACGGAATGACTTATAGGTGATGGATATGTGGATATTTGGAGCAGTACAGATTGACCAAGTATTGGTCATGGTTGTGATCGCCGTAAGGATCATGGGCCAAGTGTTGGTCGTGGTTGTGATCGCCGTAAGGATCACGGGCCATTTATTGGTCGTGGTTGTGATCGCCGTAAGGATCACGTGCTATTTATTGGTCATGGTTGTGATCGCCGTAAGTATCACGGGCCATTTATTGGTCGTGGTTGTGTGCCGTAAGGATCACGGTTTGAGGCCAAATATTGGTCGTGGTTGTGATCGCCGTAAGGATCACGATTTGAGAGATGGTGATTTATCAGTATTGTGGTAGCTTCATATCATGCTTAGGAGTTGCTGTTGTCTCATGGTAGCTGTTAATTTAATTAACCTGCTTAGTGCTATGTTGTTGTCTTGCCTTGATGTTTTGGTTGTTGTGAGCTTGCAAGTACATTCAATGTACTGACCTGGCGTGTCATGCCAGACTGCAGGTGATGCCGTGATTGCTTGATTGCTTGTCGTGGTTTCCATTCGTGCGAGCTAGATCGTGTCCCAGCCAGTCCCTACGGAGTGGAGTTCACCACCTTCATCATTGTTCCGCTGCTAGAAGATTTCCGCTGCTAAGAGTTGTTCCGCTGCTAGCATAGAGCAAATGTAGTATCGCCGTGCTATTGTGAACCTTTGTAACATCAGACCTTTGTATTTATTCTTGTAATAAGAGCTGATTTGTTCTATGTCAAGCAGTGCCGTATTCCAGAGACTTCTCCTCGATCTCTGGGCTGGAATACGGGGCGTTCCGATTTCTTTGAGCCAGGGTGCCACATTAGATCATTTAGTGTAAGAGAAAATTGAGCATTGTACAAACTTGTGATGGCGAAGAATAAAAGCGACAGACTGCATAATAAAGGTTGCCATCATAAGGGGCAATATAACGTGACGTTCTCTTGCACTAAGGGATTGAGCATACAAACAAAAAGCGCATGGCAACCTCTGCTTCCCTCTACGAAGGGCCTATCTTTTACTTTTATGTATTTACTTTCATGCAAGAGTCAAAGTTCTTCTCTTTATTCCTTTTTATTTTCTCTTTTGGCAAGCATCATGTGGTGAGGAAAGATCTAGGCACATATATCCAGTTGAATATGGTTAGCAATAGTTATTATTGTTGACATCACCCTTGAGGTGAACAAGTTGGGAGGTAAAACTATAAGCCCATATCTTTCTATGTGCCCGGTTGAAATGTTTTGCTCATGTGTATGCGGTGAGTGTTAGCAATCATAGAAGACTATATGATGGTTGAGTATGTGGACTTTCTTAAAGGCTCCGATACGTGACCCTTCCTAGAAAGATGATGAATTGTAGTTGCAAAGTTGACTGAGAACATATTTTTTTGGTTTCCAATAGAGTTTATACTTTATACTTCGATGTTGTGATGAATTGTTACTTATTCATGAGAAGTCTATGATAAAAGTTTTATGTTAAAGTTTATTGCTATCATAATAAGTTACATAATGCTTCTATGTCCGTATTTTGTTTTTATCAACACCTCTCTCTCTCTTTAAGAATGTGGACATGTTTTTCGATTTTGATTTTCGCTTGAGGACAAGCGAGGTCTAAGCTTGGGGGAGTTGATACGTCGATTTTGCATCATGTTTACCTACTGTTATTTATGTTGTTTTATCGCATAATAATGCTTTTTGGAGTAATTCTAATGCCTTTTCTCTCATAATGTGCAAGGTTCACACAAAGAGGGAGAATTCCGGCAGCTGGAAACTGGGCCTGAAAAAACTACGTCATGCTACCTATTCTGCACAACACCAAATGAGCTGATACTTCTAGAGGATTTTTTATGAAATAAATGAGAATTATTGGAGCAAATAAGTACCAGAGGGGGCCCACCAGGTGGGCACAACCCACCTGGGCACACTAAGGAGCCCAGGCGCGCCCTGGTGGGTTGTGCTCCCCTCGGCCCACCTCCGGTGCCCCTCTTCTGGTATATAGGTCATTTTGACCTAGAAAAAATAAGGAGAGGACTTTCGGGATGAAGTGCCACCATATCGAGGTGGAACTTGGGCAGGAGCACTTTTGCCCTCCGGCGGAGCAATTCTGCCAGGGGAACTTCCCTCCCGGAGGGGAAATCATCGTCGCCATCATCATCACCAACAACTTTCCCATATTGGGGAGGGCAATATCCATCAACATCTTCAACAACACCATCTCCTATCAAACCCTAGTTCATCACTTGTGTTCAATCTTTGTACCATAACTATAGATTGGTGCTTGTGGATGACTAGTAGCGTTGATAACTATATGGTTTATTTGGTGGAAGATTATATGTTCAGATCCATTATGCTATTTAATACCCCTCTGATCTTGAGCATGATTATCATTTGTGAGTATTTACTTTTGTTCTTGAGGTCACGGGAAAAATCATGTGAACTTGATATGTGTTCGATATTTTGATGATATGTATGTTGTGATTCCCTTAGTGGTGTCATGTGAACGTCGACTACATGACACTTCACCATATTTGAGCCTAAGGGAATGCATCGTGGAGTAGTTATTAGATGATGGGTTGCGAGAGTGACAGAAGGTTAAACCATGGTTCATGTGCTATTCCACAAGGGACCGATTGGATCCAAAAATTTAATGCTATGGTTAGAATTTATTCTTAATACTTTTCTCATAGTTGCGGATTCTTGCGAGGGGGTTAATCATAAGTAGGAGGTTTGTTCAAGTAATAAAAGCACCTAAGCACCGGTCCACCCACATACCAAATTATCAAAGTAGCGAACATGAATCAAACCAACATGATGAAAGTGACTAGATGAAATTCCCGTGTACCCGCAAGAACACTTTAGTTATCATAAGAGACCATTTTGGCCTGTCCTTTGCCTCAAAAGGATTGGGCTACCTTGCCGCACTTTTGTTACTACTATCGTTACTTGCTCGTTACAAATTATCTTGCTATCAAACTACTCTGTTACTTACAATTTCAGCACTTGCAGACATTACCTTGCACTACTGCAGGATGCTGCTAACGTGACACTACGATCAGAGACCCTTCGAGAAACTGTGTGCGATGCAATAATCGCAAATAGTGGTGTCAGAGAACCGTCAAAAAATGTCCAAAACATTTGCGATGACAGATGCATCAAACACAAGTCAGATTTTAGTTGTGTGTGCGATGCAGGGCATACGGTTGATTCAGCAGAACTGTTTGCGATGTGGAAGAACAATAGAAATGGGCAGCCATATCAATGTGTGTGCTTTATACGGCATACAGTTTGCTCTGATGAACCATTTGCGATGACTGAGGTTAATACAAATGATTCGGTGTAACAAGATGTGTGTGATACCCGACAAACAGGTTGGTAATCAAAATTGTGTGCAATCATTATAGACAGCCCATACGGTCTTTTTTGTGAATTGTGTGTTCGTCAGGGCACACAATTCAACAAACCAACCTATGAGCGATAATGTAGAAGATATCTATCAAATACATATTACTAACCATTTGCGATGAGATTGACAGGATAAACATAGATATATATACAGTATGCCTAATTTAGTCCTTCTTCTTCTTGTTGTTGTTGACTGGCCCCGCGACATTGTCTTGGCGAGGACGCTTCTTGCCGCTGACTGTTGGCTTTTCATCACCGCCGCCGTCGTCATCGTCGTTGCTGTCATCGCCCTCATCCTCGTTCGACCATTCCTCCTCCTCCTCATCGTCGTCCCGATCTTGTTCGTCCTCCGATGGCTCCTCATCCGTCTGGTTGTCGTCTGACGACTCCGGAGGTGGCGTCCCTTCCATGAACCGGATATAATCAAGGTCTGGGCTTGACTCTGGACTCATTGAAGACGAGTGGGATGATTCTGATGTTGACCTATCATCGGCGCCAGACTGCTGGCCGAACTGTCGTCCTCGCTGTCCTCAACATGGTTGCAGAGTGTGTGCCAGTGTGTAGTGCGGCTTGCCGGGGACGATGAAGATGATGGACACTTAAGCGGGGTATGCAGAGAAGAGGAACTACCAATTGAAGCGGGGGTTGACGTATTATCTAACCGCAATTATTGGTACCGAGTCACTCCAAATTCCCGGGGTTGCGCAGGACTCCCATTGTCTATTTGGCTAGTTTCCTTTTTCAGGACAAAAACAAGGAATGAGTTTTGGGATTATGCACCAGTAACGGTATGAATGGAGTAGGACAGTTGGCAAGCAATACATTGAGCTCTTCTTATTGATAAAGCCAGTAATAATCAAACTAGAAAGGAAAAGAAAAAAGACAAAGAAAAATATTTGCACGAATCTTTGCATAACATCAATGGCATAGGAGTACCTAGATGTGCATTATTTAGAGCACATCTAGATGTGCTTTAGCAATACTGTCAAACAAAACCCCTAATCATCATTGCAAATAGCGCATAGAACATAGCTAATGCGACAACCACAACTACACATGCCAGTTCCTTCTTGTCTCTTGCTTTCATCTGTTGCCTGTGATTGATTCTTTCTTGCTTCATCGAACTGATGTACATTCCAGATCAGCCAGATTCTTCTTCAGCTTAACGTTATCTTCTGCGAGCTTGGTGATAACACTCCGAGCCCTGCCATGCCATTCTTCATCCAACCAGTTAACAAAGGCACAAGCCTCATATCCCTGCCAATGTTAAATAGTATTCAGGATGAGCGGTGGCATTAACTCAAGTAAAATGATGAACTTAGCACTAACTGAGGGAGTCCTAGATTAGGGGGTATCTGGACAGCTGGACTATATACTTTGGCCGGACTGTTGGACCGTGAAGATACAAGATTCAAGACTTCGTCCCATGTCCAGATGGGACTCTCCTTTGCGTCGAAGACAAGCTTGGCGATCCGGATATTAGATCTCCTTCTTTGTAACCGACTCTGTGTAAACCCTAGCTGTTGGGGAACGTAGTAATTTCAAAAAAATTCCTACGTACACGCAAGATCATGGTGATGGCATAGCAACGAGAGGGGAGAGTGTTGTCCACGTACCCTCGTAGACCGTAAGCGGAAGCGTTATGACAACGCGGTTAATGTAGTCATACGTCTTCACGATCCGACCGATCCAAGTACCGAACGTACGGCACCTCCGAGTTCAGCACACGTTCAGCTCGATGACGATCCCCGGGCTCCGATCCAGCAAAGCTTCGGGGATGAGTTCCGTCAGCACGACGGCGTGGTGACGATGATGATGCTCTACCGGCGCAGGGCTTCGCCTAAACTCCGCGACGATATGACCGAGGTGGAATATGGTGGAGGGGGGCACCACACACGGCTAAGGAATGATCCGTAGATCAACTTGTGTGTCATGGGGTGCCCCATGCCCTCGTATATAAAGGAGCAAGGGAGGAGGAGGCCGGCCCTAGGAGGAGGGCGCGCCAAGGGGAGTCCTACTCCCACCGGGAGTAGGACTCCTTCTTTCCTAGTCCAACTAGGAGAAGGGGGGAAAGGAGGGAAGTGGAGAAGGAAGAGAGAGGGGGGCCGCGCCCCAAACCCTTTGTCCAATTCGGACTGGGCTTGGGAGGGGCGCGCGCCACCTCTTGGCTCCTTCCCACTAAGGCCCATTAAGGCCCAATACTCTTCCCCGTATTCCCGTAGCTCCCCGGTACTCCGAAAAATACCCGAATCACTCGGAACCTTTCCGAACTCCGAATATAGTCGTCCAATATATCGATCTTTACGTCTCGACCATTTCGAGACTCCTCATCATGTCCCCGATCTCATCCGGGACTCCTAACTCCTTCGGTACATCAAAACTCATAAACTCATAATAAAACTGTCATCGAAACCTTAAGCGTGCGGACCCCACGGGTTCGAGAACTATGTAGACATGACCTAGAACTATTCTTGGTCAATAACCAATAGCGGAACCTGGATGCTCATATTGGCTCCTACATATTCTACGAAGATCTTTATCGGTCAAACTGCATAACAATATACGTTGTTCCCTTTGTCATCGGTATGTTACTTGTCCGAGATTTGATCGTCGGTATCCAATACCTAGTTCAATCTCGTTACCGGCAAGTCTCTTTACTCGTTACGTAATGCATCATTCCGTAACTAACTCATTAGCTACATTGCTTGCAAGGCTTATAGTGATGTGCATTACCGAGAGGGCCCAGAGATACCTCTCCGACAATCGGAGTGACAAAACCTAATCTCGAAATACGCCAACCCAACATGTACCTTTGGAGACACCTGTAGTACTCCTTTATAATCACCCAGTTACGTTGTGACGTTTGGTAGCACCCAAAGTGTTCCTCCGGTAAACGGGAGTTGCATAATCTCATAGTTACAGGAACATGTATAAGTCATGAAGAAAGCAATAGCAACATACTAAACGATCAAGTGCTAGGCTAACGGAATGGGTCATGTCAATCACATCATTCTCCTAATGATGTGATCCCATTAATCAAATGACAACACATGTCTATGGTTAGGAAACATAACCATCTTTGATTAATGAGCTAGTCAAGTAGAGGCATACTAGTGACTATATGTTTGTCTATGTATTCACACATGTATTATGTTTCCGGTTAATACAATTCTAGCATGAATAATAAACATTTATCATGATATAAGGAAATAAATAATAACTTTATTATTGCCTCTAGGGCATATTTCCTTCAGTCTCCCACTTGCACTAGAGTCCATAATCTAGTTCACATCGCCATGTGATTTAATACCAATATACATATCTGTATATGATTAACACCCATAGTTCACATCTTCATGTGACCAACACCCAAAGGGTTTACTAGAGTCAATAATCTAGTTCACATTGTTATGTGATTAACACCCAAAGAGTACAAAGGTATGATCATGTTTTGCTCGTGAGAGAAGCTTAGTCAACGGTTCTGTCACATTCAGAGTCGCATGTATTTTGCAAATATTCTATGTCTATAATGCTCTGCACGGAGCTACTCTAGCTAATTGCTCCCACTTTCAGTATGTATCCAGATTGAGACTTAGAGTCATCTGGATCGGTGTGAAAGCTTGCACCGATGTAACTCTTTACGACGGGCTCTTTTATCACCTCCACAATCGAGAAATAATTCCTTAGTCCTCACTAAGGATATTCTTGACCAATGTCCAGTGATCTACTCCTAGATCGCTATTGTACTCCCTTGCCAAGCAAGGTATACAATAGGTCTGGTACATAGCATAGCATACTTTATAGAACCTATGACTGAGGCATAGGGAATTATTTTTCATTCTCTTTCTATTTTCTGCCATGCTCGGGTCTTGAGTCTTACTCAACTTCACACCTTTGCATCACAAGCAAGAACTCTTTCTTTGACTGTTCTATTTTGAACTATTTCAAAATTTTATCAAGGTATGTACTCATTGAAAAATCTTATCAAGTGTCTTGATCTATCTATATTGATCTTGACGCTCAATGTGTAAGCAGCTTCACCGAGGTCTTTCATTGAAAAACTTTTATTCAAGTATCCCTTTATGCTATCCAGAAATTCTATATCATTTCCGATCAACAATATGTCATCTACATACAGTATCAGAAATGCTATAGATCTCCCACTCACTTTCTTGTAAATACAGGCTTCACCGTAAGTCTGTATAAAACTATATCCTTTGATCAATTTATCAAAGCATATATTCCAACTCCGAGATGCTTGCACCAGTCCATAGATGGATCGCTGGAGCTTGCATATTTTGTTAACACCTTTAGGATCGACAAAACCTTCTGGTTGCATCATATACAACTCTTCTTTAATAAATCCATTAAGGAATGCAGTTTTGTTTATCCATTTGCTAGATTTCATAAAATGCGGCAATTGCTAACATGATTCAGACAGACTTAAGCATAGATACGAGTGAAAAACTCTCATCGTAGTCAACACCTTGAATTTGTCGAAAACCTTTTGCGACAATTCTAGCTTTGTAGATAGTAACACTATTAGCGTCCGTCTTCCTCTTGAAGATCCATTAAATCTTAATGTCTCGCCGATCATTGGGCAAGTCAATCAAAGTCCATACTTTGTTTTTCATACATGGATCTCATCTCAGATCTCATGGCCTCAAGCCATTTTGCGGAATCTAGGCTCACCATCGCTTCTTCATAGTTCGTAGGTTCGTCATGGTCTAGTAACATAACTTCCAGAACAGAATTACCGTACCACTTTGGTGCGGATCTTACTCTGGAAGACCTACGAGGTTCTGTAGTAACTTAATCTGAAGTTTCATGATCATCATCATTAACTTCCTGACTAATTGGTGTAGTAGTCACAGGAACAGATTTCTGTGATGAACTAATTTCCAATAAGGGAGCAGGTACAGTTACCTCATCAAGTTCTACTTTCCTCCCACTCACTTCTTTTGAGAGAAACTTCTTCTCTAGAAAGGATCCATTCTTGGCAACGAATGTTTTGCCTTCAGATCTGTGATAGAAGGTGTACCCAACAGTTTCCTTTGGGTATTCTATGAAGACGCACTTCTCCGATTTGGGTTTGAGCTTATCAGGATGAAACTTTTTCATATAAGCATCGTAGCCCTAAACTTTAAGAAACGACAACTTGGGTTTCTTGCTTAACCACATTTAATATAGTGTCGTCTCAACGGATTTAGATGGTTCCCTTTTAACGTGAATGCAGCTGTCTCTAATGCATAACCCCACAATGATAATGGTAAATCAATAAGAGACATCATAGATCGCACCATATCCAATAAAGTGCGGTTACGACGTTCGGACACACCATAACGTTGTGGTGTTCCAGGTGGCGTGAGCTGTGAAACTATTCCACATTGTTTTAATTGAAGACCAAACTCGTAACTCAAATATTCGTCTCCGCGATCAGATCGCAGAAACTTTATTTTCTTGTTACGATGATTTTTCCACTTCACTCTGAAATTCTTTGAACCTTTCAACTAATTCAGACTTATGTTTCATCAAGTAGATATACCCATATCTGCTCGAATCATCTTGTGAAGGTCAGAAAATAACGATACTTGCCACGAGCATCAATACTCATTGGATCGCATACATCGGTATGTATTATTTCCAGTAAGTCAGTAGCTTGTTCCATTGTTCCGGAGAACGGAGTTTTAGTCATCTTGCCCAAAAGGCACGGTTCGCAAGCATCAAATGATTCATAACCAAGTGATTCCGAAAATCCATCTTTATGGAGTTTCTTCATGCGCTTTACACCGATATGACCCAAATGGCAGTGCCACAAATAAGTTGCACTATCATTATTAAATTTGCATCTTTTGGCATCAATATTATGAATATGTGTATCACTATGATCGAGATCCAACAAACTATTTTCATTGGGTGTATAACCATCGAAGGTCTTATTCATGTAAACAGAATAACAGTTATTCTCTAACTTTAAATGAATAACCGTATCGCAATAAACACGATCAAATCATGTTCATGCTCAACGCAAATGCCAAATAACATTTATTTAAGTTTAACACTAATCCCGAAAGTATAGGGAGTGTGCGATGATGATCATATCAATCTTGGAACTACTTCCAACACTCATCGTCACTTCCCCTTCAACTAGTCTCTGTTTATTCTGTCACTCCTGTTTCAAGTTACTAATCTTAGTAACCGAACAAGTATCAAATACTCAGGGGCTACTATAAACACTAGTAAGACACACATCAATAACCTGTATATCAAATATACCCTTGTTCACTTTGCCATCCTTCTTATCCACCAAATATTTGGAGTAGTTCCACTTCCAGTGACCATTTCCTTTGCAGTAGAAGCACTCAGTTTCAGGCTTAGGTCCAGCTTTGGGCTTCTTCACGGGAGTGACAACTTGCTTGTCTTTCCACTTGAAGTTCCCTTTCTTTCCCTTTGCCCTTCTCTTGAAACTAGCGGTCTTGTCAATCATCAACACTTGATGTTCTCTCTTGATTTCTACCTTCGTCAATTTCAACATCACGAAGAGCTCGAGAATCGTTTTTGTCATCCCTTGCATACTATAGTTCATCACGAAGTTCTAGTAACTTGGTGATGGTGACTAGAGAATTCTGTCAATCACTATATTATCTAGAAGATTAACTCCCACTTGATTCAAGCGATTGAAGTACCCAGACAATCTGAGCACATGCTAACTAGTTGAGCGATTCTCCTCCATCTTTTAGCTATAGAACTTGTTGGAGACTTCATATCTCTCCACTCGGGTATTTGCTTGAAAGATTAACTTCAACTCGTGGAACATCTCATATGGCCCATGACATTCAAAACGTCTTTTGAAGTCCCGATTCTAAGCTGTTAGGCATGGTGCACTAAACTATTAAGTAGTCATCATATTGAGCTAGTCAAACATTCATAACGTCTGCATCTGCTCCTGCAATAGGTTTGTCACCTAGCGGTGCATCAAGGACATAATTCTTCTGTGCATCAATGAGGATAAACCTCAGATCACGGATCCAATCCGCATCATTGCTACTAACATCTTTCAACATAGTTTTCTCTAGGAACATATCAAAATAAACATATGAAAGCAACAACGCGAGCTATTGATCTATAACATAATTTGCAAAATACTACCAGGACTAAGTTTATGATAAATTAAAGTTCAATTAATCATATTACTTAAGAACTCGCACTTAGATAGACATCCCTCTAATCCTCTAAGTGATCACGTGATCCATATCAACTAAACCATGTCCGATCATCACGTGAGATGGAGTAGTTTCAACGGTGAACATCAATATGTTGATCATATCTACTATATGATTCATGCTCGACCTTTCGGTCTTCGTGTTCCGAGGCCATATCTGTATATGCTAGGCTCGTCAAGTTTAACCTGAGTATTTTGCGTGTGCAACTGTTTTGCACCCGTTGTATTTGAACGTAGAGCCTATCACACCCGATCATCACGTGGTGTCTCAGCACGAAGAACTTTCGCAACGGTGCATACTCAGGGAGAACACTTCTTGATAACTAGTGAGAGATCATCTTAAAAATGCTACCCTCAATAAAAGCAAGATAAGATGCATAAAGGATAAACATCACATGCAATCAATATAAGTGATATGATATGGCCATCATCATCTTGTGCTTGTGATCTCCATCTTCGAAGCACTGTCGTGATCACCATCGTCACCGGCGTGACACCTTGATCTCCATCGTAGCATCGTTGTCGCTATGCCATCTATTGATTCTACGACTATCGCTACCGCTTAGTGATAAAGTAAAGCAATTACAGGGTGTTTGCATTTCATACAATAAAGCGACAACCATATGGCTCCTGCCAGTTGCCGATAACTTCGGTTACAAAACATGATCATCTCATACAACAACTTATATCTCATCACGTCTTGACCATATCACATCACAACATGCCCTGCAAAAACAAGTTAGACGTCCCCTACATTGTTGTTGCAAATTTTACGTGGCTGCTACGGGCTTAGCAAGAACCGTTCTTACCTACGCATCAAAACCACAACGATAGTTCGTCAAGTTGGTGTTGTTTTAACCTTCTCAAGGACCGGGCGTAGCCACACTCGGTTCAACTAAAGTGAGAGAGACAGACACCCGCCAGCCACCTTTAAGCACGAGTGTTCGTAACGGTGAAACCAGTCTCGCATAAGCGTACGCGTAATGTCGGTCCAGGCCGCTTCATCTCACAATACCGTCGAACCAAAGTATGACATGCTGGTAAGCAGTATGACTTGTATCGCCCACAACTCACTTTGTGTTCTACTCGTGCATATAACATCAACGCATAAAACCTGGCTCGGATGCCACTGTTGGGGAACGTAGTAATTTCAAAAAAATTCCTACGTACACGCAAGATCATGGTGATGGCATAGCAACGAGAGGGGAGAGTGTTGTCCACGTACCCTCGTAGACCGTAAGCGGAAGCGTTATGACAACGCGGTTGATGTAGTCGTACGTCTTCACGATCCGATCGATCCAAGTACCGAACGTACGGCACCTCCGAGTTCAGCACATGTTCAGCTTGATGACGATCCCCGGGCTCCGATCCAGCAAAGCTCCGGGGATGAGTTCCGTCAGCACGACGGCGTGGTGACGATGATGATGCTCTACCGGCGCAGGGCTTCGCCTAAACTCCGCGACGATATGACCGAGGTGGAATATGGTGGAGGGGGGCACCGCACATGGCTAAGGAACGATCCGTAGATCAACTTGTGTGTCATGGGGTGCCCCCCTGCCCCCGTATATAAAGGAGCAAGGGAGGAGGAGGCCGGCCCTAGGAGGAGGGCGCGCCAAGGGGAGTCCTACTCCCACAGGGAGTAGGACTCCTTCTTTCCTAGTCCAACTAGGAGAAGGGGGGAAAGGAGGGAAGTGGAGAAGGAAGAGAGAGGGGGGCCGCGCCCCAAACCCTTTGTCCAATTCGGCCTAGGCTTGGGAGGGGCGCGCCACCTCGTGGCTCCTTCCCACTAAGGCCCATTAAGGCCCAATACTCTTCCCCGTATTCCCGTAGCTCCCCGGTACTCCGAAAAATACCCGAATAACTCGGAACCTTTCCGAACTCCGAATATAGTCGTCCAATATATCGATCTTTACGTCTCGACCATTTCGAGACTCCTCATCATGTCCCCGATCTCATCCGGGACTCCGAACTCCTTCGGTACATCAAAACTCATAAACTCATAATAAAACTGTCATCGAAACCTTAAGCGTGCGGACCCCACGGGTTCGAGAACTATGTAGACATGACCTAGAACTATTCTTGGTCAATAACCAATAGCGGAACCTGGATGCTCATATTGGCTCCTACATATTCTACGAAGATCTTTATCGGTCAAACTGCATAACAATATACGTTGTTCCCTTTGTCATCGGTATGTTACTTGTCCGAGATTTGATCGTCGGTATCCAATACCTAGTTCAATCTCGTTACCGGCAAGTCTCTTTACTCGTTACGTAATGCATCATTCCGTAACTAACTCATTAGCTACATTGCTTGCAAGGCTTATAGTGATGTGCATTACCGAGAGGGCCCAGAGATACCTCTCCGACAATCGGAGTGACAAAACCTAATCTCGAAATACGCCAACCCAACATGTACCTTTGGAGACACCTGTAGTACTCCTTTATAATCACCCAGTTACGTTGTGACGTTTGGTAGCACCCAAAGTGTTCCTCCGGTAAACGGGAGTTGCATAATCTCATAGTTACAGGAACATGTATAAGTCATGAAGAAAGCAATAGCAACATACTAAACGATCAAGTGCTAGGCTAACGGAATGGGTCATGTCAATCACATCATTCTCCTAATGATGTGATCCCATTAATCAAATGACAACACATGTCTATGGTTAGGAAACATAACCATCTTTGATTAATGAGCTAGTCAAGTAGAGGCATACTAGTGACTATATGTTTGTCTATGTATTCACACATGTATTATGTTTCCGGTTAATACAATTCTAGCATGAATAATAAACATTTATCATGATATAAGGAAATAAATAATAACTTTATTATTGCCTCTAGGGCATATTTCCTTCAGTCTCCCACTTGCACTAGAGTCCATAATCTAGTTCACATCGCCATGTGATTTAATACCAATATACATATCTGTATATGATTAACACCCATAGTTCACATCTTCATGTGACCAACACCCAAAGGGTTTACTAGAGTCAATAATCTAGTTCACATTGTTATGTGATTAACACCCAAAGAGTACAAAGGTATGATCATGTTTTGCTCGTGAGAGAAGCTTAGTCAACGGTTCTGTCACATTCAGAGCCGCATGTATTTTGCAAATATTATATGTCTACAATGCTCTGCATGGAGCTACTCTAGCTAATTGCTCCCACTTTCAGTATGTATCCAGATTGAGACTTAGAGTCATCTGGATCGGTGTGAAAGCTTGCACCGATGTAACTCTTTAGGACGGGCTCTTTTATCACCTCCATAATCGAGAAATAATTCCTTAGTCCTCACTAAGGATATTCTTGACCAATGTCCAGTGATCTACTCCTAGATCGCTATTGTACTCCCTTGCCAAGCAAGGTATACAATAGGTCTGGTACATAGCATAACATACTTTATAGAACCTATGACTGAGGCATAGGGAATTATTTTTCATTCTCTTTCTATTTTCTGCCATGCTCGGGTCTTGAGTCTTACTCAACTTCACACCTTTGCATCACAAGCAAGAACTCTTTCTTTGACTGTTCTATTTTGAACTATTTCAAAATTTTATCAAGGTATGTACTCATTGAAAAATCTTATCAAGTGTCTTGATCTATCTATATAGATCTTGACGCTCAATGTGTAAGCAGCTTCACCGAGGTCTTTCATTGAAAAACTTTTATTCAAGTATCCCTTTATGCTATCCAGAAATTCTATATCATTTCTGATCAACAATATGTCATCTACATACAGTATCAGAAATGCTATAGATCTCCCACTCACTTTCTTGTAAATACAGGCTTCACCGTAAGTCTGTATAAAACTATATCCTTTGATCAATTTATCAAAGCATATATTCCAACTCCGAGATGCTTGCACCAGTCCATAGATGGATCGCTGGAGCTTGCATATTTTCTTAACACCTTTAGGATCGACAAAACCTTCTGGTTGCATCATATACAACTCTTCTTTAATAAATCCATTAAGGAATGCAGTTTTGTTTATCCATTTGCCAGATTTCATAAAATGCGGCAATTGCTAACATGATTCAGACAGACTTAAGCATAGATACGAGTGAAAAACTCTCATCGTAGTCAACACCTTGAATTTGTCGAAAACCTTTTGCGACAATTCTAGCTTTGTAGATAGTAACACTATTAGCGTCTGTCTTCCTCTTGAAGATTCATTTAATCTCAATGTCTCGCCGATCATTGGGCAAGTCAATCAAAGTCCATACTTTGTTTTTCATACATGGATCTCATCTCAGATCTCATGGCCTCAAGCCATTTTGCGGAATCTGGGCTCACCATTGCTTCTTCATAGTTCGTAGGTTCGTCATGGTCTAGTAACATAACTTCCAGAACAGAATTACCGTACCACTCTGGTGCGGATCTTACTCTGGAAGACCTACGAGGTTCTGTAGTAACTTAATCTGAAGTTTCATGATCATCATCATTAACTTCCTGACTAATTGGTGTAGTAGTCACAGGAACAGATTTCTGTGATGAACTAATTTCCAATAAGGGAGCAGGTACAGTTACCTCATCAAGTTCTACTTTCCTCCCACTCACTTCTTTCGAGAGAAACTTCTTCTCTAGAAAGGATCCATTCTTGGCAACGAATGTTTTGCCTTCAGATCTATGATAGAAGGTGTACCCAACAGTTTCCTTTGGGTATTCTATGAAGACGCACTTCTCCGATTTGGGTTTGAGCTTATCAGGATGAAACTTGTTCATATAAGCATCGTAGCCCTAAACTTTAAGAAACGACAGCTTTGGTTTCTTGCTTAACCATAGTTCATATAGTGTCGTCTCAACGGATTTAGATGGTGCCCTTTTAACGTGAATGCAGCTGTCTCTAATGCATAACCCCAAAACGATAATGGTAAATCAATAAGAGACATCATAGATCGCACCATATCCAATAAAGTGCGGTTACGACGTTCGGACACACCATAACATTGTGGTGTTCTAGGTGGCGTGAGCTGTGAAACTATTCCACATTGTTTTAATTGAAGACCAAACTCGTAACTCAAATATTCATCTCCGCGATCAGATCGTAGAAACTTTATTTTCTTGTTACGATGATTTTTCCACTTCACTCTGAAATTCTTTGAACGATTCAACTATTTCAGACTTATGTTTCATCAAGTAGATATACCCATATCTGCTCAAATCATCTTGTGAAGGTCAGAAAATAACGATACTTGCCACGAGAATCAACACTCATTGGATCGCATACATCGGTATGTATTATTTCCAATAAGTCAGTAGCTTGTTCCATTGTTCTGGAGAACGGAGTTTTAGTCATCTTGCCCAAAAGGCACGGTTCGCAAGCATCAAATGATTCATAACCAAGTGATTACAAAAATCCATCTTTATGGAGTTTCTTCATGCGCTTTACACCGATATGACCCAAACGGCAGTAACACAAATAAGTTGCACTATCATTATTAACTTTGCATCTTTTGGCATCAATATTATGAATATGTGTATCACTATGATCGAGATCCAACAAACTATTTTCATTGGGTGTATAACCATCAAAGGTCTTATTCATGTAAACAGAATAACAGTTATTGTCTAACTTTAAATGAATAACCGTATCGCAATAAACACGATCAAATCATGTTCATGCTCAACGCAAATGCCAAATAACACTTATTTAGGTTTAACACTAATCTCGAAAGTATAGGGAGTGTGCGATGTGAAGGAAATATGCCCTAGAGGCAATAATAAAGTTATTATTTATTTCCTTAATTCATGATAAATGTTTATTATTCATGCTAGAATTGTATTAACCGGAAACATAATACATGTGTGAATACATAGACAAATATAGTGTCACTAGTATGCCTCTACTTGACTAGCTCGTGAATCAAAGATGGTTAAATTTCCTAGCCATGGACAAAAGAGTTGTCATTTGATTAACGGGATCACATCATTAGGAGAATGATGTGATTGAATTGACCCATTCCGTTAGCTTAGCACACGATCGTTTAGTATGTTACTAATGCTTTCTTCATGACTTATACATGTTCCTGTGACTATGAGATTATGCAACTCCCGTTTACCAGAGGAACACTTTGTGTGCTACCAAACGTCACAACGTAACTGGGTTATTATAAAGGTGCTCTACAGGTGTCTCCGAAGGTACATGTTGGGTTGGCGTATTTCGAGATTAGGTTTTGTCACTCCGATTGTCGGAGAGGTATCTCTGGGCCCTCTCGGTAATACACATCACTTAAGCCTTGCAAGCATTGCAACTAATGAGTTAGTTGTGGGATGATGTATTACGGAACGAGTAAAGAGACTTGCCGGTAATGAGATTGAACTAGGTATTGGATACCGACGATCGAATCTCGGGCAAGTAACATACCGATGATAAAGGGAACAAAGTATGTTGTTATGCGGTTTGACCGATAAAGATCTTCGTAGAATATGTAGGAGCCAATATGAGCATCCAGGTTCCGCTATTGGTTATTGACCGAGAATAGTTCTAGGTCATGTCTACATAGTTCTCGAACCCGTAGGGTCCGCACGCTTAACGTTACGATGACAGTTTTATTATGAGTTTATTAGTTTTGATGTACCGAAGGAGTTCAGAGTCCCGGATGAGATCGGGGACATGACGAGGAGTCTCGAAATAGTCGAGACGTAAAGATCGATATATTGGACGACTATATTCGGAGTTCGGAAAGGTCTCGAGTGGTTCGGGTATTTTTCGGAGTACCGGGGAGTTACGAGAATACGGGAGAGAAGTATTGGGCCTTATTGGGCCATACGGGAAAGAGAGAGGGGCTTCCTAGGGCAGGCCGCGCGCCCCCCCAAGGCCTAGTCCGAATTGGACTAGGGGGAGGGGCTGCGCCCCCTCCTTCCTTCCCTTCTCCCTCCCCCTTCCTTGTCTCCTACTCCTAATACTTGGAAGGATTCCTAGTTGGACTAGGAAAGGGGGAATCCTACTCCCGGTGGGAGTAGGACTCCCCTAGGGCGCGCCATAGAGAGGGCCGGCCCTCCCCTCCTCCACTCCTTTATATACGGGGGCAGGGGCCACCCCATGGACACACAAGTTGATCTACGGATCGTTCCTTAGCCGTGTGTGGTGCCCCCCTCCACCATATTCCACCTCGGTCATATCGTCGCGGAGTTTAGGCGAAGCCCTGCGCCGGTAGAACATCATCATCGTCACCACGCCGTCATGCTGACGGAACTCATCCCCGACGCTTTGCTGGATTGGATCCCGGGGAACGTCATCGAGCTGAACGTGTGCTGAACACGGAGGTGCCGTATGTTCGGTGCTTGGATCGGTCGAATCGTGAAGACGTACGACTACATCAACCGCGTTGTCATAACGCTTCCTCTTACGGTCTACGAGGGTACGTGGACGACACTCTCCTCTCTCGTTGCTATGCCATAACCATGATCTTGCATGTGCGTAGGAATTTTTTTGAAATTACTACGTTCCCCAACAGTGGCATCTGAGCCTAGGTTTTATGCGTTGATGTTATATGCACGAGTAGAACACAAGTGAGTTGTGGGCGATACAAGTCATACTGCTTACTAGCATGTCATACTTTGGTTCGGCGGTATTGTTGGATGAAGCGGCCCGGACCGACATTACGCGTACGCTTACGCGAGACTGGTTTTACCGCCGTGCTTTGCACACAGGTGACTAGCGGGTGTCAGTTTCTCCAACTTTAGTTAAACCGAGTGTGGCTACGCCGGTCCTTGAGAAGGTTAAAACAGCACCAACTTGACGAACTATCGTTGTGGTTTTGATGCGTAGGTAAGAACGGTTCTTGCTCAGCCCGTAGTAGCCATGTAAAACTTGCAACAACAAAGTAGAGGACGTCTAACTTGTTTTTGCAGGGCATGTTGTGATGTGATATGGTCAAGACGTGATGCTATATTTATTGTATGAGATGATCATGTTTTGTAACCGAAGTTATCGGCAACTGGCAGGAGCCATATGGTTGTTGCTTTATTGTATGAAATGCAAACGCCCTGTAATTGCTTTACTTTATCACTAAGCGGTAGCGATAGTCGTAGAAGCAATAGATGGCGTAAACGACAATGATGCTACGATGGAGATCAAGGTGTCGCGCCGGTGACGATGGTGATCACGACGGTGCTTCGGAGATGGAGATCACAAGCACAAGATGATGATGGCCATATCATGTCACTTATATTGATTGCATGTGATGTTTATCCTTTATGCATCTTATCTTGCTTTGATTGACGGTAGCATTTTAAGATGATCTCTCACTAAAAATTATCAAGAAGTGTTCTCCCTGAATATGCACCATTGCCAAAGTTTGTCGTGCCCAGACACCATGTGATGATCGGGTGTGATAAGCTCTACGTCCATCTACAACGGGTGCAAGCCAGTTTTGCACACGCAGAATATTTAGGTTAACCTTGATGAGCCTAGCATATGCAGACATGGCCTCGGAACACGGAGACCGAAAGGTCAAGCGTGAACCATATAGTAGATATGATCAACATAATGATGTTCACCATTGAAAGCTACTCCATTTCACGTGATGATCGGTTATGGTTTAGTTGATTTGGATCACGTGATCACTTAGAGGATTAGAGGGATGTCTTTCTAAGTGGGAGTTCTTAAGTAATATGATTAATTGAACTTAAATTTATCATGAACTTAGTCCTGGTAGTATTTGGCAAATTATGTTGTAGATCAATAGCTTGCGTTGTTGCTTTCATATGTTTATTTTGATATGTTCCTAGAAAAAATTGTGTTGAAAAATGTTAGTAGCAATGATGCGGATTGGATCCGTGATCTGAGGTTTATCAAGAATTATGTCCTTGATGCACCGCTAGGTGACAAACCTATTGCAGGAGCAGATGCAGACGTTATGAATGTTTGGCTAGCTCAATATGATGACTACTTGATAGTTTAGTGCACCATGCTTAACGGCTTAGAATCGGGACTTCAAAGACGTTTTGAACGTCATGGACCATATGAGATGTTCCAGGAATTGAAGTTAATATTTCAAGCAAATACCCGAGTTGAGAGATATGAAGTCTCCAACAAGTTCTATTGCTAAAAAAATAGAGGAGAATCGCTCAACTAGTGAGCATGTGCTCAAATTGTCTGGGTACTACAATCGCTTGAATCAAGTGGGAGTTAATCTTCCAGATAAGATAGTGATTGACAGAGTTCTCTAGTCACCATCACTAAGTTAGTAGAACTTTGTGATGAACTATAGTATGCAAGGGATGACGAAAACGATTCCCGAGCTCTTCGTGATGTTGAAATCTACGAAGGTAGAAATCAAGAAAGAGCATCAAGTGTTGATGATTGACAAGACCACTAGTTTCAAAAAAAAGGGCAAAGGGAAGAAGGGGACTTCAAGAAGAACAGCAAGCAAGTTGCTGCTCAAGTGAAGAAGCCCAAGTCTGGACCTAAGCCTAAGACTAAGTGATTCTACTACAAAGGGACTGGTCACTGGAAGTGGAACTACCCCAAGTATTTGGCGGATAAGAAGGATGGCAAAGTGAACATAGGTATATTTGATATACATGCTATTGATGTGTACTTTACTAGTGTTTATAGCAACCCCTTGGTATTTGATACTAGTTCAGTTGCTAAGAGTAGTAACTCGAAACGGGAGTTGCAGAATAAACAGAAACTAGTTGAGGGTGAGGTGACGATGAATGTTGGAAGTAGTTCTAAGATTGATATGATCATCATCGCACACTCCCTATACTTTCGGGATTAATGTTGAACCTAAATAAATGTTATTTGGCGTTTGCGTTGAGCATGAATATGTTTTGATCATGTTTATTGCAATACGGTTATTCATGTAAGTTAGAGAATAATTATTGTTCTGTTTACATGAATAAAACCTTCTATGGTCATACACCTAATGAAAATGGTTTGTTGGATCTCGATCGTGTGATACACATATTCATAATATTGAAACCAAAAGATGTAAAGTTAATAATGATAGTGCAACTTATTTGTGGCACTGACGTTTAGGTCATATTGTTGTAAAGCGCATGAAGAAACTCCATAAAAGATGGATTTTCGGAATCACTTGGTTATGAATCATTTGATGCTTGCGAACCGTGCCTTTTGGGAAAGATGACTAAAACTCCGTTCTCCGGAACAATGGAACAAGCTACTGACTTATTGGAAATAATACATACCGATGTATGCGATCCAATGAGTGTTGATGCTTGTGGCAAGTATCGTTATTTTCTGACCTTCACAAGATGATTTGAGCAGATATGGGTATATCTACTTGATGAAACATAAGTCTGAAATAGTTGAAAGGTTCAAAGAATTTCAGAGTGAAATGGAAAAATCATCGTAACAAGAAAATAAAGTTTCTGCGATCTGATCGCGGAGACAAATATTTGAGTTACGAGTTTGGTCTTCAATTAAAACATTGTGGAATAGTTTCACAGCTCACGCCACCTGGAACACCACAACGTTATGGTGTGTCCGAACATCATAACCGCACTTTATTGGATATGGTGCGATCTATGATGTCTCTTACCGATTTACCGCTATCGTTTTGGGGTTATGCATTAGAGACAGCTGCATTCACTTTAAATTGGGCACCATCAAAATCCGTTGAGACGACGCCTTATGAACTGTGGTTTGGCAAGAAACCAAAGTTGTCGTTTCTTAAAGTTTGGAGTTGTGATGCTTATATGAAAAAGTTTCAACCTGATAAGCTCGAACCCAAATCGGAGAAGTGCGTCTTCATAGAATACCCAAAGGAAACTGTTGGGTACTCCTTCTATCACAAATCCAAAGGCAAAACATTCGTTGCTTAGAATGGATCCTTTCTAGAGAAGGAGTTTCTCTCGAAAGAAGTGAGTGGGAGGAAAGTAGAGCTTGATAAGATAATTTGTACCTTCTCCCAAATTGGAAAGTAGTTCATCACAGGAATCAGTTCCAGTGATTCCTACACCAATTAGTGAGGAAGCTAATGATGATGATCATAAAGCTTCAGATCAAGTTACTACCAAACTTTGTAGATCTTCCAGATTAAGATCCGCACCAGAGTGGTACGGTAATCCTGTTCTGGAAGTCATGTTACTAGACATGATGAACCTACGAAATATGAAGAAGCGATGGTGAGCCCAGATTCCGCAAAATGGCTTGAGGCCATGAAATCTGAGATGGGATCCATGTATGAGAACAAAGTATGGACTTTGGTTGACTTGCCCGATGATCGGCAAGCCATTGAGATTAAATGGATTTTTAAGAGGAAGACAGACGCTGATAGTAGTGTTACTATCTACAAAGCTAGACTTGTCGAAAAAGGTTTTTGACAAAGTTCAAGGTGTTGACTACGATGAGATTTTCTCACTCGCATCGATGCTTAAAGTCTGTCCGAATCATGTTAGCAATTGCTGCATCTTATGAAATCTGGCAAATGGATAACAAAACTGCAATCCTTAATGGATTTATTAAAAAAGTTGTATATGATGCAGCGAGAAGGTTTTGTCAATCCTAAAGGTGTTAACAAAATGTACAAGCTCCAGCGATCCATCTATGGACTGGTGCAAGCATCTCGGAATTGGAATATATGCTTTGATGAGTTGATCAAAGCATATATTTTTATACAGACTTGCGGTGAAGCCTGTATTTACAAGAAAGTGAGTGGGAGCACTACAGCATTTCTGATAAGTATATGTGAATGACATATTGTTGATCGGAAATAATGTAGAATTATTCTGCAAAGCATAAAGGAGTGTTTGAAAGGAGTTTTTTCAAAGAAAGACCTCGGAGAAGCTGCTTACATATTGAGCATCAAGATCTATAGAGATAGATCAAGATGCTTGATAAGTTTTTCAATAAGTACATACCTTGACAAGATTTTGAAGTAGCTCAAAATGGAACAGTCAAAGAAAGAGTTCTTGCCTGTGTTACGAGGTATGAATTTGAGTAAGACTCAAGACCCGACCATGGTAGAAAATAGAAAGAGAATGAAAATTCATTCCCTATGCCTCAGTCATAGGTTCTATAAAGTATGCTATGCTGTGAACCAGACCTATTGTATACCTTGCTCTGAGTTTGACAAAGGAATACAATTTTGATCTAAGAGTAGATCACTGGACAGCGGTCAAGAATATCCTTAGTGGGGACTAAGGAGATGTTTCTCGATTATGGAGGTGATAAAAGAGCCCGTCGTAAAAAGTTACAACGATGCAAGCTTTTACACTGATCCAGATGACTCTAAGTCTCAATCTGGATACATATTGAAAGTGGGAGCAATTAGCTAGAGTAGCTTCGTGCAGAGCATTGTGGACATAGAATATTTGCAAAATACATACGGCTCTGAATGTGACAGACCCATTGACTAAACTTCTCTCATGAGCAAAACATGATCATACCTTAGTACTCTTTGGGTGTTAATCACATCGCCATGTGAACTAGATTATTGACTTTAGTAAACCCTTTGGGTGTTGATCACATGACGATGTGAACTATGGGTATTAATCACATACAGATGTGAATATTGGTGTTAAATCACATGGTGATGTGAACTAGATTATTGACTCCAGTGCAAGTGGGAGACTGAAGGAAATATGCCCTAGAGGCAATAATAAAGTTATTATTTATTTCCTTATTTCATGATAAATGTTTATTATTCATGCTAGAATTGTATTAACCGGAAGCATAATACATGTGTGAATACATAGACAAACATAGTGTCACTAGTATGCCTCTACTTGACTAGCTCGTGAATCAAAGATGGTTAAGTTTCCTAGCCATGGACAAAAGAGTTGTCATTTGATTAACGGGATCACATCATTAGGAGAATGATGTGATTGACTTGACCCATTCCGTTAGCTTAGCACACGATTGTTTAGTATGTTGCTACTGCTTTCTTCATGACTTATACATGTTCCTGTGACTATGAGATTATGCAACTCCCGTTTACCAGAGGAACACTTTGTGTGCTACCAAACGTCACAACGTAACTGGGTGATTATAAAGCTGCTCTACAGGTGTCTTCGAAGGTACATGTTGGGTTGGCGTGTTTCGAGATTAGGTTTTGTCACTCCGATTGTTGGAGAGGTATCTCTGGGCCCTCTCGGTAATACACATCACTTAAGCCTTGCAAGCATTGCAACTAATGAGTTAGTTGTGCGATGATGTATTACGGAACGAGTAAAGAGACTTGCCGATAACGAGATTGAACTAGGTATTGGATACCGACGATCGAATCTCGGGCAAGTAACATACCGATGATAAAGGGAACAAAGTATGTTGTTATGCGGTTTGACCGATAAAGATCTTCGTACAATATGTAGGAGCAAATATGAGCATCCAGGTTCCGCTATTGGTTATTGACCGAGAATAGTTCTAGGTCATGTCTACATAGTTCTCGAACCCGTAGGGTCCGCACGCTTAACATTACGATGATAGTTTTATTATGAGTTTATAAGTTTTGATGTACCGAAGGCGTTCGGAGTCCCGGATGAGATCGGGGACATGACGAGGAGTCTCGAAATGGTCGAGACGTAAAGATCGATATATTGGATGACTATATTCGAAGTTCGGAAAGGTTCCGAGTGGTTCGGGTATTTTTCGGAGTACCGGGGAGTTACGGGAATACGGGGGAGAAGTATTGGGCCTTATTGGGCCATACGGGAAAGAGAGAGGGGCTGCCTAGGGCAGGCCGCGCGCCCCCCAAGGCCTAGTCCTAATTGGACTAGGGGGAGGGGCTGCGCCCCCTCCTTCCTTCCCTCCTCCCTCCCCCTTCCTTGTCTCCTACTCCTAATACTTGGAAGGATTCCTAGTTGGACTAGGAAAGGGGGAATCCTACTCCTGGTGGGAGTAGGACTCCCCTAGGGCGCGCCATAGAGAGGGCCGGCCCTCCCCTCCTCCACTCCTTTATATACGGGGGCAGGGGGCACCCCATGGACACACAAGTTGATCTACGGATCATTCCTTAGCCGTGTGCGGTGCCCCCCTCCACCATATTCCACCTCGGTCATATCGTCGCGGAGTTTAGGCGAAGCCCTGCGCTGGTAGAACATCATCATCGTCACCACACCGTCGTGCTGACAGAACTCATCCCCGACGCTTTGCTGGATTGGAGCCCGGGGAACGTCATCGAGCTGAACGTGTGCTGAACACGGAGGTGCCGTACGTTCGGTGCTTGGATCGGTCGAATCGTGAAGACGTACGACTACATCAACCGCGTTGTCATAACGCTTCCGCTTACGGTCTACGAGGGTACGTGGACAACACTCTCCTCTCTTGTTGCTATGCCATCACCATGATCTTGCATGTGCGTAGGAATTTTTTTGAAATTACTACGTTCCCTAACACGATGATGATCATATCAATCTTGGAACTACTTCCAACACTCATCGTCACTTCCCCTTCAACTAGTCTCTGTTTATTCTGTAACTCCTGTTTCAAGTTACTAATCTTAGTGACCGAACAAGTATCAAATACTCAGGGGCTACTATAAACACTAGTAAGACACACATCAATAACCTGTATATCAAATATACCCTTGTTCACTTTGCCATCCTTATTATCCACCAAATATTTGGAGTAGTTCCACTTCCAGTGACCATTTCCTTTGCAGTAGAAGCACTCAGTTTCAGGCTTAGGTCCAGCTTTGGACTTCTTCACGGGAGTGACAACTTGCTTGTCTTTCCACTTGAAGTTCCCTTTCTTTCCCTTTGCCCTTCTCTTGAAACTAGCGGTCTTGTCAATCATCAACACTTGATGTTCTCTCTTGATTTCTACCTTCGTCAATTTCAACATCACGAAGAGCTCGGGAATCGTTTTTGTCATCCCTTGCATACTATAGTTCATCACGAAGTTCTAGTAACTTGGTGATGGTGACTAGAGAATTCTATCAATCACTATCTTATCTGGAAGATTAACTCCCACTTGATTCAAGCGATTGAAGTACCCAGACAATCTGAGCACATGCTCACTAGTTGAGCGATTCTCCTCCATCTTTTAGCTATAGAACTTGTTGGAGACTTCATATCTCTCAACTCGGGTATTTGCTTGAAATATTAACTTCAACTCGTGGAACATCTCATATGGCCCATGACGTTCACAACGTCTTTTGAAGTCCCGATTCTAAGCTGTTAAGTATGGTGCACTAAACTATTAAGTAGTCATCATATTGAGCTAGTCAAACGTTCATAACGTCTGCATCTGCTCCTGCAATAGGTTTATCACCTAGCGGTGCATCAAGGACATAATTCTTCTGTGCAGCAATGAGGATAAACCTCAGATCACGGATCCAATCCGCATCATTGCTACTAACATCTTTCAACATAATTTTCTCTAGGAACATATCAAAATAAACATATGAAAGCAACAACGCGAGCTATTGATCTATAACATAATTTGCAAAATACTAACAGGACTAAGGTCATGATAAATTAAAGTTCAATTAATCATATTACTTAAGAACTCCCACTTAGATAGACATCCCTCTAATCCTCTAAGTGATCATGTGATCCATATCAACTAAACCATGTCCGATCATCACGTGAGATGGAGTAGTTTCAACGGTGAACATCAATATGTTGATCATATCTACTATATGATTCACGCTCGACCTTTCGGTCTCCGTGTTCCAAGGCCATATCTGTATATGCTAGGCTCGTCAAGTTTAACCTGAATATTTCGCGTGTGAAACTGTTTTGCACCCGTTGTATTTGAACGTAGAGCCTATCACACCCGATCATCACGTGGTGTCTCAGCACGAAGAACTTTCGCAACGGTGCATAATCAGGGAGAACACTTCTTGATAATTAGTGAGAGATCATCTTAAAAATGCTACCGTCAATCAAAGCAAGATAAGATGCATAAAGGATAAACATCACATGCAATCAATATAAGTGATATGATATGGCCATCATCATCTTGTGCTTGTGATCTCCATCTTCGAAGCACCGTCGTGATCACCATCGTCACCGGCGTGACACCTTGATCTCCATCGTAGCATCGTTGTCACTACGCCATCTATTGATTCTACGACTATCGCTACCGCTTAGTGATAAAGTAAAGCAATTACAGGGCGTTTGCATTTCATACAATAAAGCGACAACCATATGGCTCCTGCCAGTTGCCGATAACTTCGGTTACAAAACATGATCATCTCATACAACAACTTATATCTCATCATGTCTTGACCATATCACATCACAACATGCCCTGCAAAAACAAGTTAGACGTCCCCTACATTGTTGTTGCAAATTTTACGTGGCTGCTACGGGCTTAGCAAGAACCGTTCTTACCTACGCATCAAAACCACAACGATAGTTCGTCAAGTTGGTGCTGTTTTAACCTTCTCAAGGACCGGGCGTAGCCATACTCGGTTCAACTAAAGTGAGAGAGACAGACACCCGCCAGCCACCTTTAAGCATGAGTGCTCGTAACGGTGAAACCAGTCTCGTGTAAGCGTACGCGTAATGTCGGTCCGGGCCGCTTCATCTCACAATACCGCCGAACCAAAGTATGACATGCTGGTACGCAGTATGACTTGTATCGCCCACAACTCACTTGTGTTCTACTCGTGCATATAACATCAACGCATAAAACCTGGCTCGGATGCCACTGTTAGGGAATGTAGTAATTTCAAAAAATTTCCTACGTACACGCAAGATCATGGTGATGGCATAGCAACGAGAGGGGAGAGTGTTGTCCACGTACCCTCGTAGACCGTAAGCGGAAGCGTTATGACAACGCGGTTCATGTAGTCGTACGTCTTCACGATCCGATCGATCCAAGTACCGAATGTACGGCACCTCCGAGTTCAGCACACGTTCAGCTCGATGACGATTCCCGGGCTCCGATCTAGCAAAGCTTCCGGGATGAGTTCCGTCAGCACGACAGCGTGGTGACGATGATGATGCTCTACCGGCGCAGGGCTTGGCCTAAACTCCGCAACGATATGACCGAGGTGGAATATGGTGGAGGGGGGCACCGCACACGGCTAAGGAACGATCCGTAGATCAACTTGTGTGTCATGGGGTGCCCCCCTGCCCCCGTATATAAAGGAGCAAGGGAGGAGGAGGCCAGCCCTAGGAGGAGGGCGCGCCAAGGGGAGTCCTACTCCCACTGGGAGTAGGACTCCTTCTTTCCTAGTCCAACTAGGAGAAGGGGGGAAAGGAGGGAAGTGGAGAAGGAAGAGAGAGGGGGGCCGCGCCCCAAACCCTTTGTCCAATTCGGACTGGGCTTGGGAGGGGCGCGCGCCACCTCGTGGCTCCTTCCCACTAAGGCCCATTAAGGCCCAATACTCTTCCCCGTATTCCCGTAGCTCCCCGGTACTCCAAAAAATACCCGAATCACTCGGAACCTTTCCGAAACTCCGAATATAGTCGTCCAATATATCGATCTTTATGTCTCGACCATTTCGAGACTCCTCATCATGTCCCTGATCTCATCCGGGACTCCGAACTCCTTCAGTACATCAAAACTCATAAACTCATAATAAAACTGTCATCGAAACCTTAAGCGTGCGGATCCTACGGGTTCGAGAACTATGTAGACATGACCTAGAACTATTCTTGGTCAATAACCAATAGCGGAACCTGGATGCTCATATTGGCTCCTACATATTCTACGAAGATCTTTATCGGTCAAACCGCATAACAATATACGTTGTTCCCTTTGTCATCGGTATGTTACTTGCCCGAGATTTGATCGTCGGTATCCAATACCTAGTTCAATCTCGTTACTGGCAAGTCTCTTTACTCGTTACGTAATGCATCATTCCGTAACTAACTCATTAGCTACATTGCTTGCAAGGCTTATAGTGATGTGCATTACCGAGAGGGCCCAGAGATACCTCTCTGACAATCGGAGTGACAAAACCTAATCTCGAAATACGCCAACCCAACATGTACCTTTGGAGACACCTGTAGTACTCCTTTATAATCACCCAGTTATGTTGTGACGTTTGGTAGCACCCAAAGTGTTCCTCCGGTAAATGGGAGTTGCATAATCTCATAGTTACAGGAACATGTATAAGTCATGAAGAAAGCAATAGCAACATAGTAAACGATCAAGTGCTAGGCTAACGGAATGGGTCATGTCAATCACATCATTCTCCTAATGATGTGATCCCATTAATCAAATGACAACACATGTCTATGGTTAGGAAACATAACCATCTTTGATTAATGAGCTAGTCAAGTAGAGGCATACTAGTGACTATATGTTTGTCTATGTATTCACACATGTATTATGTTTCCGGTTAATACAATTCTAGCATGAATAATGAACATTTATCATGATATAAGGAGATAAATAATAACTTTATTACTGCCTCTAGGGCATATATCCTTCACTAGCCTCCTCCGGTGTCTATATAAACCAGAGGGTTTAGTCCGTAGAGGAGGAATCATAATGATCATAGGCTAGCTTCTAGGGTTTAGCCTCTGCGATCTCGTGGTAGATCAACTCTTGTAATACTCATATCATCAAGATCAGTCAAGCAGGAAGTAGGGTTTTACCTCCGTCGAGAGGGCCTGAACCTGGGTAAAACATCGTGTCCCCTGCCTCCTGTTACCATTAGCCTTAGACGCACAGATCGGGACCCCCTACCCGAGATCCGCCGGTTTTGACACCGACATTGGTGCTTTCATTGAGAGTTCCTCTATGTCGTCACTGCAAGGCTCGATGGCTCCTTCAATCATCAATGACAACACGGTCCAGGGTGAGACTTTTCTCCCCGGACAGATCTTCGTGTTTGGCGGCTTCGCGCTGCGGGCCGATTCTCTTGGCCATCTGGAGCAGATCGACAGCTACACCCCTGGCCATCAGGTCAGGTTCGGAAACTTGAACTACACGGCTGATATCTACGAAGACTTGATCTTCAACGGATTCGGGCCTACGCCAGGAGCGCCGAACAGTCACGATGAGCATGGCTTAGACCTGATGTCGGACCATACTCGAGATATCGCACCTGCGGGAGCTCTGGACCTAAATCCAGGGCAGATTGCATCGTCCGAGGATGAGTGGATGGACCCCGCCCCAGAGCCTGCACACTCATCGGCGGTAGAGCCGAACACGGACTTCACCCCCAAGGAAGCCTATGTCTCCGGACCCCCGGACTTGTGTTCGGCTGTAGGTTCCAGACCGCGCGCCCCCGAGCCTGCCGATTCTGGTCGGGCTCCGGTAATGGAATTCACCGCTGCGGATATCTTCCAGCACTCACCCCTCGGCGACATGCTGAATTCATTAAGGTCTCTCTCTTTGTCAGGAGATGCTTGGCCGAACTATGTCCGGCTTGAGGGGGAAGAAGGCGACGAAGAAATTCATTCCCCACCCACCACCCACTTCATAGCCACTGTCGACGACGTAACAGACATGCTTGACTTCGACTCCGATGACACCAATGGTATGGACGTCGGCACAGGGGACGATTCTGAACCACCGCCCACAGGGCGCTGGACTGCCACCTCATCATATGATATATACATGGTGGACACGCCTAAGGAGGACGATGGCGACAAAATGGAGGATGAAACCCCCGGACAAAAGCGAAAACGATGGCGCAGACGCCGCTCTAAGTCCAGCCAAGGTAAAAACAACGATAACAGCACTAGAAAGATCGACACCCCAGTCAACTCCAAAGGCAACAACGACCATATGGACCCAGCGATGGAGCAGGATGAGCCAGGTCACGCCAAACATAGCCCGGAGCAGACGCCCGATCACAGTGATCCCGAGGGCCGAACCCATCAACCTGCCCCGGGAGAGGAGCACAGTCCGGACGATGATGCATTCATCATCCCGGAAAAACGTTTGGAACGACATAACCTCCACAGAAGGCTTATGGCCACTGCGAGAAGTCTAAAGAAGCAGAAGCAAAGGCTTAAGGCTGCACAGGAAACGCTCAATCACAGATGGAATAAAGTGCTAGACACTAAAGAAAAATACGGCGACGATCGCCACACAAAGAGCTATCCAAAGCGCAAGCTGCTGCCAGAATTCGACGATGAGGCCGTTCCACCGAAGAACAATACGGCCAGCAGGCCAGATCAACCACTTCATGACCGCAATAGAGCAGCTACTGACGCCGCACATGATTTACGTGAGCTCCTAGATAAAAAGGCCGGCGCGACTAGGTCCATCTATGGATCTAGAGGACACGCTCCGCTGCAGTATTATTGTCACCAAAACGATCAGACTGATCGAGTACCAGTTCAGAATCAGCACCGGTCACAACAACAGTCGACAACCCACCACAACAATAGTCGACAACCCACCACAACATGTCCAGATACAGAGGGGCCGCTCACCCTCTATGCTTCACCGAAGAGGTACTGGACTACGAATTTCCACAGGGTTTCAAACCCGTGAACATAGAGGCATACGACGGAACAATAGACCCCGGGGTCTGGATTGAGGATTTTATCCTTCACATCCACATGGCTCGTGGGGAGGACCTTCCCCTCAAGTTGAAGGGACCAGCTCGGCACTGGTTGAAAAGCCTCCCCAAAAACTCAATCGGAAGTTGGGAGGAACTTGAGGATGCTTTCAGGGCCATTTTTCAAGGAACCTATGTCCGACCTCCGGACGCGGACGATTTAAGTCACATAATTCAATAGCCCGGAGAGTCCACCCGCAAGCTTTGGAATAGATTCCTCACTAAGAAGAATCAAATTGACGATTCTTCGGATGCCGAAGCCCTAGCGGACTTCAAGCATAGTATCCAAGATGAGTGGCTCGCCAGATGATGTCTACTATGCAACCTTCTTCTTGTAGACGTTGTTGGGCCTGCAAGTGCATAGGTTTGTAGGACAGTAGCAAATTTCCCTCAAGTGGATGACCTAAGGTTTATCAATCCGTGGGAGGCGTAGGATGAAGATGGTCTCACTCAAACAACCCTGCAACCAAATAACAAAGAGTCTCTTGTGTCCCCAACACACCCAATACAATGGTAAATTGTATAGGTGCACTAGTTCGGCGAAGAGATGGTGATACAAGTGCAATATGGATGGTAGATAAAGGTTTTTGTAATCTGAAAATATAAAAACAGCAAGGTAAGTAATGATAAAAGTGAGCGTAAACGGTATTGCAATGATAGGAAACAAGGCCTAGGGTTCACACTTTCACTAGTGCAAGTTCTCTCAACAATAATAACATAGATAGATCATATAACAATCCCTCAACATGCAACAAAGAGTCACTCCAAAGCCACTAATAGCGGAGAACAAACGTAGAGATTATGGTAGGGTACAAAACCACCTCAAAGTTATTCTTTCGGATCAATCTATAAAAGAGTTCGTACTAGAATAACACCTTAAGACACAAATCAACCAAAACCCTAATGTCACCTAGATACTCCATTGTCACCTCAAGTATCCGTGGGCATGATTATACGATATGCATCACACAATCTCAGATTCATCCAACCAACACGAAGTACTTCAAAGAGTTCCCCAAAGGTTCTATCGGAGAGTCAAGAACGTGTGCCAACCCTATGCATAGGTTCATGAGTGGAACCCGCAAGTTGGTCACCAAACCATACATCACGAGGCACGTGATATCCCATTGTCACCACAAATAAACACGGCAAGAAATACATCAAGTGTTCTCAAAGTAAAGACTCAATCCGATAAAATAACTTCAAGAGGGGAAACTCAATTCATTACAAGAGAGTAGAGAGGGGGAGAAACATCATAAGATCCAACTATAATAGTAAAGCTCGCGATACATCAAGATCGTGTGAAGTCGAGAACACGAGATAGAGAGATCAAACACATAGCCACTGGTACATACCCTCAGCCCCGAGGGTGAACTACTCCCTCCTTGTCATGGAGAGCGCCGGGATGATGAAGATGACCACCGGTGATGGATTCCCCCTCCGGTAGGGTGCCGGAACGAGCTCCCGAGAGGTTTTTGGTGGCTACAGAGGCTTGCGGCGGCGGAACTCCCGATCTATCTTGATTTTCGATGGTTTTAGGGTATGTAGGCATATATAGGCGAAAGAAGTCGGTCGGGAGGTGCTCGAGGGGCCCACGAGACAGGGGCCACCACCCTGTAAGGGGGGCGCGGCCTCCTATCTTGTGGCCTCCTCGAGGATCTTCTGACGTGGACTCCAAGTCTCCAGGATCATATTCTTCCAAAAAAAATCACGCTGCCAAAGGTTTTATTCCATTTGGACTCCGTTTGATATTCCTTTTCTTTGAAATACGGAAACTGGCAATAAAACAGCAATATGGGTTGGGCCTCCGGTTAGCAGGTTAGTCCCAAAAATGATATAAATGTGTAAAATAAAGCCCATAAACATCCAAAAGGGGTAATATAATAGCATGGAATAATCAAAAATTATAGATACGTTGGAGACGTATCGAGCATCCCCAAGCTTAATTCCTACTTGTCCTCGAGTAGGTAAATGATAAAAAAAATTGATGTGGAATGCTACCTAGCATAATTCATAATGTAATTTTCTTTATTGTGGCATGAATGTTCAGATCCAAATGAATACAAAATAAAAGTTCATATTGACATAAGAAATAGTAATACTTCAAGCATACTAATCAAAGTAATCATGTCTTCTCAAAATAACATGGCTAAAGAAAGTTATCCCTACAAAACCATATAGTCTGGCTATGCTCTATCTTCATCACACAAAGTATTTAATCATGCACAACCCCGATGACAAGCCAAGCAATTGTTTCATACTTTAATAATCTCAAACTTTTTCAACTTTCACGCAATACATGAGCGTGAGCCATGGACATAGCACTATATGTGGAATAGAATGGTGGTTGTGGAGAAGACAAAAAGGGAGAAGATAGTCTCACATCAACTAGGCGTATCAACGGGCTATGGAGATGCCCATTAATAGATATCAATGTGAGTGAGTAGGGATTTCCATGCAACGGATGCACTAGAGCTATAAATATATGAAAGCTCAACAAAAGAAACTAAGTGGGTGTGCATCCAACTCGCTTGCTCACGAAGACCTAGGGCACTTTTGAGGAAGCCCATCATTGGAATATACAAGCCAAGTTTTATAATGAAAAATTCCCACTAGTAAATGAAAGTGACAACATATGAGACTCTCTATCCTGAAGATCATGGTGCTATTTTGAAGCACACGTGTGGAAAAAGAGATAGTAGCATTATCCCTTCTCTCTTTTTCTCTCATTTTAATTTTTTTCCTTTTTTTATTTTTTTTCTTTGGCCTTCTTTTTTTTTCTTTTTGGCCTTTCTCTTTTTCTTTTCTTTCCTTTTTTTCTTTTTGTAAAGTCCGAAGTCTCATCCCAACTTGTGGGGGAATCATAGTCTTCATCATCCTTTCCTCACTAGGACAATGCTCTAATAATGAAGATCATCACACTTTTATGGATTTACAACTCAAAGCTAGAACAAGATATGACTCTATATGAATGCCTCCGGCGGTGTACCGGGATATGCAATGAATCAAGAGCGACATGTATGAAAATTATGAAGGTGGCCTTGCCACTAATACACTGTCAACTACATGATCATGCAAAAAGCAATATGCCAAAAGTAATGCGTGTCATATGAATGGAGCGGTGGAAAGTTTCATGGCAATATATCTCGGAATGGCTATGGAAATGCCATAATAGGTAGGTATGGTGGCTGTTTTGAGGAAGGTAAATGGTGGGTATATGGTACCGGCAAAAGTTGCACGGTACAAGAGAGGCTAGCAATGGTGGAAGGGTGAAGGAGTGCGTATAATCCATGGACTCAACATTAATCAAAAGAACTCATATACTTGTTGCAAAAATCTAGAAGTCATCAAAAACCAAAGCACTACGCGCATGCTCCTAGGGGGATAGATTGGTAGGAAAAGACCATCGCTCGTCCCCGGCCGCCACTCATAAGGAAGATAATGAATAAATAAAATTGTGCTCCAACTTCATCATAAAGCGGTTCACCATACGTGCATGCTACGGGAATCACAAACTTCAACACAAGCATTCTTTAAATTCATAATCACCCAACTAGCAAAGAGGGACCGTTCGGCCTGAACAAAGTCCTGGACAGACTGTGCCAAATTCATGGCACCCCCTAAAAACATGCGAACCACACTCACAGAGAATGCTGGGTCTTTAAGCAGGCCGGCAAGTTAAATGCCGAACACAAGGGAAGGGAAACACCAAGTGAAGACGAGGATGAGCCTCGCCAGCCGAACATTGGGGGACAGAAAAAATTCCCACCAGAGGTAAAAACAGTAAACATGATCCACGCGGCTCACACACCCAAGAGAAGGCGCAAACACACGCTCAGAGACGCATACGCTGTAGAGCCCGTCGCCCCCAAACTTAACCACTGGTCGGCCTGCGCGATCACCTTCAATCACAGGGACTACCCGACCAGTATGCGGCATGGAGGATCAGCTGCCTTGGTGCTCGACCCAATAATCGACGGATACCATCTCACTCGTGTCCTCATGGACGGCGGCAGTAGTCTCAATCTAATATACCAGGACACTGTCCGCAGGATGGGGATAGACCCATCCAGAATCAGCCAAAGTAACACCACCTTTGAAGGGGTGATACCAGGCATTGAAACCCGCTGTATGGGCTCCCTCGTACTAGAGGTGACATTCAGTTCCCCAGACAACTTCAGAAGCGAAGAACTACTCTTCACCATCGCCCCCCTCCAAAGTGGTTATCATGGATTGCTCGGGAGAATGGCCTTCGCCCGCTTCAACGCAGAACCACACTACGCCTACCTTAAACTCAAGATACCCGGTCCACGTGGCGTCATCACCGTTAACGGAAATACAGAGCGTTCCTTACGCACGGAAGAGTATGCGACGGCTCTAGCAGCCGGACACTAAGCAGCTTCTAACATCAGAACGCATGACCGGTCGTTAAGACCACGGACACGGTTAGACGAGTCCGGTGGCCCAGATAAACCTAAGTTGGGCGCTATACATGTACTCCCATAGATGACACCATGGGCTATAGATATTTAATAAAGCCCACCTTTTGGCTTGACCTTATTAACAGGCCAATGTCCTACACTTTTACTATCCATTGATAATAGCCAACTCTTCGCACGCTTATGTCATACTCTTCTACATGAGTTTTCCTTTTTACAGACACCATTCGTGCGATACCCTTCCAGGACACGGCACAACGGAGACAAAGGCGCAGACGTGCAGCAGGGCCCCGCTCAAAGGTTTCTCTTTAGATTAAGACCCTGTGTAAACCTTCTTTATTGTCTCTTGTTGCTTACACATCCCATGGGTACTACACCCACAGGGGATACTGCCGTTATTGGCATTTCGCCACGACAGACTAATGCACGTAATTGGAAATACAGGGTTCATAATAAAGGGCGTTATTCAGCCCAGTATATGTTCTAAAGTCCGAATACCTTCGGGAGT
Organism: Triticum aestivum; assembly: GCF_018294505.1. Classification (NCBI taxonomy): domain Eukaryota; kingdom Viridiplantae; phylum Streptophyta; class Magnoliopsida; order Poales; family Poaceae; genus Triticum; species Triticum aestivum. The sequence goes on from NC_057810.1 coordinate 341,616,509, forward strand.
GTTCGACGTCGCGAGTTTGGCCTTATATGCATCAGCTCCGAATCATGTCTTTGGTCAAATGTTGGGTTTGCCCGGCTCCTGGGTTTACCGCCTTATGTTCCGTTCTTATCGGCTAAGGCGGCCAAAGGAGAACTACTGCGATTGTGCCCTGGTTATTCCGGATGAGCACCTCAGTAGAGAAAGCTGAAAACTGACTATCATGATATAGCGAGAGACTGGTCAAACACTCGAGGACTCATCGGAATATCTAGGATTCCTCTGCATTAACGAAGGACCGTTTCCTGGTCATGTACACACGCGCCCGTATTCGGATGCACGCAAAGGTACCAGGGGCTACATAGTAGCCCCACCGTCAAACTCCTATGGCTAAGTGAAATTGTTAAAGCTATATAGTCCGGTTGCCTAGTTCGACGTGCGATCACCTCCTTAATGGACCAAGACGTTGGATCAAGTGTGATTATGCATATTCTTGCAAACACCCCCGCATTGTATGCGTGGGGGCTAAAGCCAACGACTGCTAACTTTTAGATTACATACATACATCAAACGGCTGCACAGGAGGCACAATAACACTTTCGGGCGAAAAGTATAAACATAGCCTCCATAATTAAAATAAAATTGTTTTTACAATGAAACGATTTGTCACTCGAACATGACATTCTTCGAGCACTGAACCTCTATTAAACGAGCACCTTCTGTTACCTGCTCCAAGTAGTGCTCAGCTGGATCCTGGCTTCCCGTCGGATTCTGGTCGCAATTATGGTGGCCTCCATATCTGTCCAATATACTTTAACACGGGGAAGAGCCATCCGTGCACCCTCTATGCACGCCGACCTTTTCATGGCATTGATTCGCGATATGGCACCAAGGAATTGTTGCACTAAGCCAAAATAACTGTCCGGCTTCGGCCCCTTCGGCCATAGATGGTCTATTATAGACCTCATTACAAGACCGGACAACCTATGGAGCTCGGCCACAGTAGCCATCCTCTCACTCAATGGAAATGGGCGCGTTGGAGCACTGAATTGCGACCAGAACATCTTTTCCCCTTCATTATCTTTTTGATCCTCAAAAAACTTGGCCACATCAGCTGTACTCTTCGCCAGATCCGCATATGCGTCTGCAGGGCTCCAGCGTCGATCCGGAGGAGCGTATTTTGGATCTAAGAACTTCACCCGCAACAAATAGGGGTTTCTAGCCACGATTTCTCTGGCCTATCGAAGCACCTCCCGTGCATCCCTAATTTCGGAACGCGTCTCCTTGGCCGCATCAAGGGCCTTCTTCAGGTCAGCCGAATTAGCCTGATTCTCTTTTTCAAGGAGCTCATACCGGTTGGCGGTGTTTTTCAGCTCCACAGCCATCTCAGCTATTTTATCTTCGCTTCGGTGATGAGCAGCCTGTTCGGCTCTCAACTCTTCGGCCGCCTTTAGGGAAGCCGCATTGCTAGCCCGGACTTGTTCCTTGGCTAGGGCAAGTTCCGCCCTCAGGGCCTCCACGGCAGCAGCTCCGCCTACAGTCCAAGCATATCACATTAACATTATGCTCCTCTTAATACTTCCTATAAAAAATAAGGAAAGCAGAGCACATACTTTGTGACTCGTTAAGCCACTCGTTCACAAGTGTGATATCAGCATCCACAACTTCAATCTGTCGCCTCAGTTCGGTGACTTCAACGGACTGGTCGGCTGCCGGACTCTTAGCCACCTGCGCATGAATATAGTGCGATCATTACTCAACAATGTGATCCTTCGTTTGCCGTCTAGGGCTGGCAACTAGAGTCTCAGGGGCTACTATCCATATGGAGCACACCTAGCGCATGCGCCACAATCAAAAAATTATGTATTTCATTACATACCTCAAAGCCTCTGAGCAGGCTCGTAAAAGCTTCATTCAACCCGCTTGTGGCAGATGAAATCTTCTCAAGCACCATGCTCATTAATGAACGGTGATCCTCCGGGAGAGCAGCTTGCTCCAGAAGGCCCGTCAGCGTGTCCGGCCGGTCTCCGAACTGTGCCGGACCCTTCTTATCACCCCAATTGGGAGACGAACGCTCCGGGCTCAGGGCGGCCGAAGTACTAGCTTCTGGCCTCGGCAAATCTGGACGCCTCCGTGACGACACCTCGGGGTCGCCCGCCCCATGAGGCGGAGAGGCTGGTGGGGTTTCACTCTCCATCATCTCCGGAAGGAGATCCCCCAAAGACGAACTCTATCAAGAAGAGCCGCTAGCCGGACTGCAATGGATGGATCCTAGTTATTGTTCTCGGAGGGAGCAGTAGCTTTCTAATTACGATTAACTTATAGCTCAGCTGAGGGCTGGCCCGTTTGTGGGCATGACGCGGTGAGGACACCCTTCGGGGCAGGGCCCCCTGGTGAAGTTTTCTTCCCTTGTCTGGACACCTCCGTCTCCAAGTCTTCGGAGGCGACCCTCTTCTTCCCGCGGGGGGAGGACACCCTAGATTCCCCTCCCCGACTATCCTCCTTCGTGGAGGTAGTTGATAACCCGCAAGTATACGGGATAGTTGTAGCCTCTTTCGATAAGTAAGAGTGTCAAACCCAACGAGGAGCTAAAGGTAGAACAAATACTCTCTCAAGTCCTATCGGCCACTGATACGACTCTATGCATGCTGGACATTCGCTTTACCTAGAACAAGTATGAAACTAGAGGTACTTTGTAGGTGTTGTTGGATAGCTTTGCAAGAAAGTAAAGAACGCGTATATAAAAAGTAGGGGCTGTTTAAATAAAGAAGCAATAAAGTAAATATAGCGAGTGTGGAAAAGTGGAGGTAGAAGTTGTGGAATTGTCCCTAAGCAATTGACTATGTTACTAGACCGGTAATCACTATTGCAATTCTATTTGAGGGAGAGGCATAAGCTAACATATCATCCCTTACTTGGAATTCTATGCACTTATGATTGGAACTCTAGCAAGCATCCGCAACTACTAAAGATTCATTAAGGTAAAACCCAACCATAGCATTAAAGCATCAAGTCCCCTTTTATCCCATACGCAAACAACCTACTTACTCGGGTTTGTGTTTCAGTCACTCACGCAACCCACCATAAGCAAATCATAAACATACTGCAAACCCTACAACGGGAATCCCTCACGCTTGCGCGACACGGAGGGCACAATAGGACAGCACCAATAATAAAACATGCAAATCAAACCAATCATGGCAATTCATCAATCACCGATAGGACAACGGAAGTCTACTCAGACATCATAGGATGGCAACACATCATTGGAAAATAATATGAAGCATAAAGCACCATGTTCAAGTAGAGGGTACAGCGGGTTGAGGGAGAGTGGACCGCTGGATATAGATGGGGGAAGGTGATGGAGATGTTGGTGAAGATGATGGTGGTGTTGGTGAAGATCGCGGTGATGATGATGGCCCCCGGCGGTGTTCCGACGCCACCGGAAGCAAGGGGGAGAGGGCCCCCCTTCTTCTTCTTCTTCCTTGACCTTCTCCCTAGATGGGAGAAGGGTTTCCCCTCTGGTCCTTGGCTCCCATGGCATGGGAGGGGTGAGAGCCCCTCCGAGATTGGATCTATCTCTCTGTTTCTGCGTTCTCAGATTCTACCCCTTCACCGTTTCTTAAATATCCGGAGATCCGTAACTCCGATTGGGGTGAATCTTTCGCCCAGATCTTTCTCATAAAATTATATTTCTTGCGCCAAAAGAAGAGCATTAACCGCCTTAAGGGTGGCCCACGAGAGCCCAGGCCGCGCCCAGGGGGGAGGGCGCCCCCCCTGTCTCGTGGCCACCCCGGACACTGTTTCGCGTTGATTTTACTTCCCAAAAATCATAAATATTCCAAAAAAAACTCCGTCCGTTTTTATCCCGTTTGGACTCCGTTTGATATTGGGTTTCTACGATACAAAAAACATGCAACAGACAGGAACTGGCACTGGGCACTGGATCAATATGTTAGTCCCAAAAAATAGTATAAAAAGTTGCCAAAAGTATATGAAAGTTGAATAATATTGGCATGGAACAATCAAAAATTATAGATACGACGGAGACGTATCAGTAGTAATTCCCCCAGTTTGGATGTGCAATGCGTGAAGTTCTACTTCTCTGTTCTTCCCTTCGTCTTTCCCCGAGGGCACTTGACTTAGCACACAACTAAGCATCTTGGCTATGGCAGGACTAGGCGAGCCTTCGGGAAGTGGCGCCGGACACCTGATTCTCTCCGCCTTGCTGAGCCAGTCCTGGCCGCGGATTGTTTTCAGAATAATGTTATGATAAATATAAACGAAGTGTTCGGTTTCTGGGTTACTTACTCGGGTATCTGGGCGGTTGCAGCTCAGGCCCGCATCCTCGGTGGTGTCCAGACACTTTACTTGTGGTCCGAAGAATAACTTACACATCCCTTCGAGCGTCATGCCGAAGAAGTGCAGAATAGTCCACGGACCTTCCGGATAGAACTCCCACATCCGGAGAGGCTGGCGTTTGCACGGCAAGATCCATCGAACTAGCATTACCTGAATTACGCTGACAAGGCTAATGTCCCTCTCAAGAAGCTCCCGAATGCGGCTCCGCAATGTTGGTACATCATTAGCAGGCCCCCAATCCAGATCCACATTGGCCCATGACGCCAGTTGAGGTGGAGGGTCCGAACGGAAGTCGGGGGTAACCACCCACTTTGTGCCTCTGGGAGCCATGACGTAAAACCACCTCTACTGCCATAGATCGGACACCTCCGGGAAGAAGCCCTTGGCCATGGGGCGTCGGCGTTCCTGCTTATTACATCACCTCAGCACTCCGCCTGTCGCCCCTCAACCATCTTCGGCATCACATTGAAGGTCTTGAGCCATAAGCCGAAGTGCGGGATAATGTGGAGGAAGGCTTCGCACATGACGATGAACGACGAGATGTGAAGGATGGCGTCCGGAGCTAGATCATGAAAATCTAGCCCGTAATAGAACATGAGCCCTCTCACAAAGGGATCAAGCGTGAAGCCTAAGCCGCGGAGGAAGTGAGAAACAAATACGACGCTCTCGTTGGGCTCAGGAGTAGGGATGACCTGCCCTGGAGCAGGAAGCCTGTGCTTGATGTCGACGGTCAGATATCTGACCTCCCTAAGCTTCGCAATGTCCTCCTCCGTGACATAGGAGTCCATCCACCGGCCTTGAAAGTTGGATCCATACATGATTGAAGATCCAAAGTGCTTAAGCTTGGGCTTTGGGTGTTGGAACTCGAGATGCGAAAAGGCACGAGTGTGGTAAAAAAGAGGGATAGGCCTCGGCCCCTCTATAAAGGGGATGAATATCAAGCGTCCTCAACGTAACCGCCTGGGACTTACCTAAAACCACGGAGTCATGCCAACAGGCATCATGGGGTTGCACAAGCCCGTATTGATGGAGGATCCCGCGATAAGGGGAACATGATCTCTGCTTTGGCAAGGCGTGCCAATGAAACCGCCACGCAACACGTATCGAGGCAGGCCAAGAAAAACCGGTTCGTGTTGGGCCAGGCCACGGTGTAAGGGCACACCGTAAAAAAAGTTTGTCAGCAGATCAGATTTGTGAAATGTTATGCTTTCTACGGTGGTGTGCCGAAATTATCTCACAGAGCAGGACACAATCCTTAATCTTCTTTGGAGTATTCAGAGATGGAACCCGCCTTGCAATGCCAAAGACAATCTACGTGTCGGACTCATTGTCATTGAAGCCTGGTTCAGGGGCTACTGAGGGAGTCCTGGATTAGGGGGTATCCAGACAGCCGGACTATATACTTTGGTCGGACTGTTGGACTGTGAAGATACAAGACTCAAGACTTTGTCCCGTGTCAGGATGGGACTCTCCTTTGCGTGGAAGACAAGCTTGGCTATCCGAATATTAGATCTCCTTCTTTGTAACCGACTCTGTGTAAACCCTAGCCTCCTCCGGTGTCTATATAAACCGGAGGGTTTAGTCCGTAGAGGAGGAATCATAATCATCATAGGATAGCTTCTAGGGTTTAGCCTCTACGATCTCGTGGTAGATCAACTCTTGTAATACTCATATCATCAAGATCAATCAAGCAGGAAGTAGGGTTTTACCTCCATCGAGAGGGCCCAAACCTGGGTAAAACATCGTGTCCCCTGCCTCCTATTACCATTAGCCTTAGACGCACAGATCGGGACCCCCTACCCGAGATCCGCCGGTTTTGACACCGACACTAACCTATAAGGGGAAACTGAGAAACCGCCTGCCAATGTCGAATCCCTCATTGCATACATGTCGAGCGGGAGTGTGCCCGTGCACACAACTCAGCTTTTGGTACTTCTTGGTGGCGCAAAACTCGGAGTCGAACTCGTGTTGTGGGTCTCTTGAGTCATGCTCCGGATCCGGCAACAGATCGCTTTCCTGGGGGGGGGGGGTTCAATCCAGGACGGATTCAACAAGGAGCTACTTTGGACATGCTAAAAAATATCGGGATAGATTGGAACCTGATATGACGATTCGGATCCGTAGTACACCTGCCTTCTGATGACCTTAGGCAAGTGCTCGGCGGCGATACGAGCAGGAACAGCCGCACCGAAACCATCATCGCCACTCACCCGCATTCCCCCAATGTCAGATCCATGCGAGGGAATTTGGAGGCTATGTAGAGATTTGGGGGAAATGGGGAAACTGTGGGGATAAGCTAACGGTCAGGAACTACTTATGGCACTATATGTTGGAGTATACAGCACACTGTTTATACATGTTAGTTGTGTCAGGTATTACAACATCACACATGATTTCCACACCAAACCGTGTGAGAAGACAACGTAGGTGAGACACGGTTGCTGTTACATAACCGTATGTGATGTACTACCATGTACATATAATTGAGTTACAGTGATGCCGTGTAAACAGCCGCTCTACGGATATCCGTAAAAAAACAGCCGGTATGCATCTAGAGATGGCGGCGGCGGTCTAGGCAAGGGCTACCAGAGAAGAGGTCAATCATGGGTCGGTGGGCGGTGGCGGCATCATAGGAGGTCAATCCTCGGTCTTTTGCGGGAGACAGGAGGAGCTCAGCCGTCAAGGTCGGCGGCGGCGTGATTCGAGCACATCCATCACGGTCGATGGTGGGATAGTGGAGGTCAAACTTCAGGCGGCAGCCGCACTAAGCTTTGCTCCTCGGCCCTGCTATCTCAGCGTGCTGCCGCATCATGCTTCTTTGTCTGCTAGGTGGAGGTCATCGCGCGGCTACTTAATTAAGGTATTCTTTTCGTGAGAGTCTTAATTAAGGTATCCAATTCCTAAGGGTAGTGATGTACTAGTACTCTACGTGTAAATTGACTGGCCATGAATTTTTGTCATTGTACATCTGGATAACAATATGGAGCGCCCTTAGTAATTATGAAAATAAAGCCTTGTGATTTATGCACGCATCATTGGGCAGCAGTTAATCCGTGTATCAATGTTGTTGTTTTGTTTTTAGTTACCATTCATGTGGTGCAGATGGAACGATCTAAATGGATGAAGGATCGGAATACCGCAGATTTTATCAGTGGCATGACAGAGTTCATGAATTTGGCTGAAAGTACAAAGAGGAGAATTGGTGATGTGGATTAAATCATGTGTCTATGTGCTGATTGTGCCAATACAGAGTCACGTGTAGTTGCAGATGTCAAGTGGCACTTAGTCTCTCCGGGATTCATGGATGGATATACATGTTGGACCAGACACGGTGAAGACAAGGTCATGGATGAAGATACCTAGGGCTGCGAGATGCCAAACCCCGATCAGTGTCACTTGGATGTTGAATCTAACATCGGGGCATAGGCGTCAAGCTACCAATGGAACACCGGAAAGCCGAAATGCCCACTAGAAAACCAAGACGTCGACGCAGATGACAATGATCTTGATATGCCAGATTTTGCTGCTATGATTGCATATTTTGAGGGCCCAGAAAAGGATATTATTGGGTACAAGGATCTGCCAACCATTGATGCAGACTCCAAGAAAGAATTGTATCTAGGTTGCAAAAATAAATATTCCAGGTTGAGTGCCACCATGGCACTTCTCATATTTAAAGCGGCAAACAGTCTATCAAACAAGGGCTTCACAGAGATGTTAGGTATTTTCAAAGAAATTCTTCCGGAAGATAATGTGCTCCCCAGAAGCATGAATGAAGCGAAGAAAATTGTTTGCCCATTGGAATTTGAAGTGCAGAAGATACACGCTTGTGTGAATGATTGTATATTGTACCATGGTGATTACAAAGATTTGCGTGCATGTCCCGATTGCAAGCATGCACGATACAAGCATAGGAGAGCAAAGGACAAGTACAAATTGGACGTGGAATCAAGACAGGAATCCCGTTCAAGGTTGTTTGGTACTTGCCTTTAATTCCAAGGTTGAGGCGATTGTTTGCAAATCCTAGAGAGGCAAAGAGGTTGCGGTGGCATCATGATGAGCGAATTGCGGATAAGTATATGAGGCACCCGAAAAGATGGGGCTCAGTGGGAATTAATCGACAACAAGTTTGAAGACTTTTCCAAGGATCCTAGAAGTATAAGCTCGGGGAGTGTACTGAGGGGATGAATCCTTTTGGAGATATGAGCACCAATCACAGCACATGGCCGGTGCTTCTGTGCATATATAACCTAGCTCCTTGGTTGTGTATGAAGAAAAAATACATTATGATGTCAATGATTATCCAAGGCCCGAAGCAACCTGGAAATGACATCGACATTTACTTTCCGCTACTGGTAGAAGAACTGCTGACAGTGTGGATAGATGCACCTGCTATAAAATGTTATGATGCTTACAAAAAGGAGATTTTCAATCTACATGCGATGCTGGTGCACACCATTCAAGATATGCCGGCATTGGGCAACACATCGGGGCAGAAAACAAAGGGAGATGTAGGGTGTGTCACATGCCTGGATAGGACAGCTAGCAGAAGACTTCCCAACTCGTGCAAAACCGTGTATTTGCGTCATCGTAGGTTCTTACGGAAAAATCACCAATACGGAAAGATGAAAGATAAATTTGATGGTACGGCAGAGGTAGAAGTGGGACCAAGACCCTATGATGTGGAGGTGGTCCACAACATGGCTAAACAAGTTAATGTTGTGCTTGGCAAGAATCACACTAAGTCGGTGAAACAAATACCCAAGGGTCAAGTGTTTAAGAAGAAATTGGTGATCTGGAAATTACCTTACTGGGAGATTCTACGTGTACGTCACTGCATCGATGTCATGCGCGTAGAGAAGAACGTATGTGAAAGCATCCTTGGTACTCTGCTCAAGATTAAAGGTAAAAGAAAGGATGGTGAGGGTTCACGGCTCGATATGCTTGCTGATCAATCAAAAGGAAAGAGTGAAGAAGATGATGATGAAAAATTCATCAAAGCTCGCTAGAGTTACAATTTTAGTAAAAAAGAAGCAGCACAGTTCTTCACCTATTTGTTGTCAGTTAAGACACCCTCTTCCTACTCCGCAAACATCAGAAGTCTTGTGGATGTGAGCTCAGGTAAAATGAAGTTGGGACACATGAAGTCACATGATTGCCATGTAATGTTGACACAAATCCTCCCGGTGGCCATCAGGAATCTGTTGGACAAAGATATAAGGAACACACTCATTGAGCTCTGTGATTTATTCAACCAACTATGGCAGAAAGTTGTAGATCCTGAAGAGCTGGATCATATGCAAGATGATATTGCAAGAATATTGTGCAACCTAGAGATGTTTTTCCCACCGTCATTCTTTGATGTCATGGTCCATCTCACTGTGCACCTTGTTGACGAGATAAGGTATTGTGGTCCTGTGTTTCTTCGCAACATGTATCCCTTTGAGCGGTTCATGGGAATACTGAAGCACTTTTGTCGGAACCAAAACAATCCAGAGGCAAGCTTCCTACAAGGTTATACCGCAGAGGAGGTGATTGAGTTTTGCAACGAATACATGAAACAATGACCTATAGGTTTGCCCCTCTCTCGCCACGAGGGAAGGCTGAAAGGTAAGCCGGTACTTGCTGGCACGCAAATGGCTGCACCCGGAGAATTGGTAGAGAAAGCCCATTTGATGGTACTGCTTAACATCCCAGTTCTCACCGCTTATGCCGAAGAACACTTGGCGGAGATACGCCAAAGCTTCTTACCAATGGTGCCTTCATCAGATGTGGAGATGAAGGAGCACACTAAGAACTACGCCGAATGGCTGAACAAGCGTTTGGCACAAGGATCCATCAATGACATTGCTATGTGGTTGGCACAAAAGCCATCACGTACGGTGTTAACGTACCAAGCATATGACATAAATGGATAAAAATTCTACATTGATGAACATAATGAGAAGATCTCATATCAGAACAACTCTGTTCAAATAGAATGCATGACTATAGATGAAGCTGATAAAAGGGTATACTATGGAACCATCAAAGAGATTTGGGAGCTAGACTATGTGAAAGTTAAGGTGGCATTATTCAGGTGCTCATGTGTCGTGGTGGGCTCACGACAGATTCCATGGGATGGCTAAAGAGAGGAGGAGGCTCGAGGCCACTGGTGGGCTCCAGAGGCGGGGTTGGTATGAGCGAGCGCGGGATGCAAGACATACCCAGGTTCAGGGCTCTCCGGAGAGATAACACCCCTAGTCCTTCTGAGTGTAGTTTGATGTTCGATAGTACAAGGTTGCTCCTAGAGCTATGTGGAGGAGGAAGGAAGGCTGGCCAAGGCTTAGGCTGCTCCTTCTCCCCGAGTGGATGTTACTATTTGGTGGCTAGTTCTTCTCTACGTTATCCGTCTCTCTCTCTGTTGTTGCTTGCCCATGTGCGTGGGCTCCTGGGGTGTTTTATAGGCCAACCCCCCAGGGATACAATGGTAATGTTACATTGGTGGGTCCGGGTTGTCGGCGTCCGGGGACACGGGCTGGGACCCGCTGGGGACCTATGGTTCGCCGGGTTCCCCTAGGTGCGAGCCCCGCGTGCCTAGGGGGATTGTGCGCCGTCTTGTCGACCGTCAGGGCATGGCCGAGTCGAGTCGTGTATAGTGGCGCTCCGTCAGGTCGTCGCTTGCTGTCGTCAGCGGTGATGGCAGGGGCACTGTAGCCACGCCGGCCCTGGTCAGCGGGTAGGTGAGGGGCACTATTGCCACGCTCTGGCTGACCAGAGGCATGTGCGGGACACTGTTGCCTTGGTCATCAGTGGCTGAAGACTCGTCCCATCGTACGGCCTGGATGGGACGGGAGCTGACCCATGGCTGGATTGCGGAGCACGCCACGGGTGGAGCTGGCATGTTGAGGAAGCCTCGGTTGTGCCGGGTTCAGCTATCATGTACTAGTTGTTGAGCCCAAGTCGACGTGTCTTGCCAGGTCAGAGAGTTTGGCCGGGTTGCCGGTTTGGCCGGGTCGGATAGTGCAACTATCCCTAGGTGGTTTTGGTAATTCATAACAACATATAGCTCATTGAGCTAATGCTATTCCAAGACAAATATTTCAGGAAAGCTCAATAAATGGCATGGCATGGATGATGAAAGTGGATCCCTCAAAATATTAAGGACAAAGGATTGGCTCAAGCTCAAAATCTCAAGACTCTACATTTTACATTTTAGTGATCCAAGATCACATTGAGTCTATAGGAAAAGGCAATACTATCAAGGAGGGATGAGGTGTTGCTTAATGAGCCTCTTGCTTCAAGTGTTTAGTGATATGCTCCAAAAACCCTCAACTACTTTCTCACATCCACATATGACCTAAACCCAAAGTCAAAATCGGTCCTACCGATTCTTTCTATCCGGCGCCACCGAGTTCAGATGTCATAGCCACTTCCACAAACCCTAGGCAAATCGGTCTCACCGATAGGGATCTCGGTCTCACCGAGATGGGATTGTAATCTCTCTGTTTCCCTTTGTAACGTTTCGGTCTAACTGAACTGAGCGATCGGTCCCACCGAGATTGCAATGTAAACTCTCTGTTTCCCTTTCGTAACATTCCGGTCTCACCGAAAAGAGTGAATCGATCCCATCGAGTTTACCTGACCAACTCTCTGGTTAGCTAATTACCAAAATCGGTCTCACCGAGTTTGTGTAATCGGTCTCACCGAGATTATGTTATGCCCTAACCCTGACCATATCGGTCCTACCGAGTTGCATGTCGGTCCCACCAAAATCACTAACGGTCACTAGGTTTACTGAATCGGTCCGACCGAGTTTGTTGATTCGGTCCCACCGAGATTGGTAAATTGTGTGTAACGGTTAGATTTTGTGTGGAGGCTATATATACCCCTCCACCTCCTCTTCATTCGTGGAGAGAGCCATCAGAACAAACCTACACTTCCAACTTACCAGTTCTGAGAGAGAACTACCTACTCATGTGTTGAGGCCAAGATATTACATTCCTACCATATGAATCTTGATCTCTAGCCTTCCCAAGTTGCTTTCCACTCAAATCTTCTTTCCACCAGATCCAAATCCTATGAGAGAGAGTTGAGTGTTGAGGAGACTATCATTTGAAGGACAAGAGCAAGGAGTTCATTATCAATGCACCATTTGTTACTTCTTAGAGAGTGGTGTCTCCTAGATTGGCTAGGTGTCACTTGGGAGCCTCCGACAAGATTGTGGAGTTGAACCAAGGAGTTTGTAAGGGCAAGGAGATCGCCTACTTCGTGAAGATCTACCGCTAGTGAGGCAAGTCCTTCGTGGGCGACGACCATGGTGGGATAGACAAGGTTGCTTCTTCGTCGACCCTTCATGGGTGGAGCCCTCCGTGGACTCGCGCAACCGTTACCCTTCGTGGGTTGAAGTCTCGATCAACGTGGATGTACGATAGCACCACGTATCGGAACCACGACAAAAACATCCGTGTCTCCAATTGCGTTTGAATCCTCCAAACCCTTCCCTTTACATTCTTGCAAGTTGCATGCTTTAAATTCCGCTGCTCATGTACTCTTTGCATGCTTGCTTGAATTGTGTGAAGATTGCTTGACTTGTGCAAAGATAGCTAAAATCTGCCAAAGTCTAAAATTGGGAAAAGGTTAAGTTTTTAATTGGTCAAGTAGTCTAATCACCCCCCCTCTAGACATACTTCAAGGTCCTACAAGTGGTATCAGAGCTTTGGTCTCCATTTGCTTTGATTTCCATAGCTTTTGGTGGTCATAGCCTTGGTTTCACAACCTAGGAGAGTATGGCGTCTAGCGAGGGAAATTATCACCGTAGAGGTCCTTGCTTTGATGGCACTAATTTTGCTAGTTGGAAGCATAAGATGAAAATGCATATTCTTGGACATAACCCCGCCGTTTGGGCTATTGTGTGTATTGGCTTGCAAGGTGAATTCTTTGATGGGAGAGAGCCGAACCGTGAAGCTAGTGCGGATGAATTGAAGATGCTGCAATACAATGCTCAAGCTTGTGATATCCTCTTCAATGGCTTGTGCCCCGAAGAATTCAACAAAATCAGCCGTATTGAGAATGCAAAGGAAATTTGGGATACTTTGATTGATATGCATGAAGGTACCGACTCCGTCAAGGAATCCAAGTTGGATGTGCTCCAAAGTCAGCTTGACAAGTTCAAAATGAAGGATGGTGAAGGTGTCGCTGAAATGTACTCTAGGCTTGTCACAAATGAGATTGCCGGCTTAGGAAGCGAAGAGATGACCGACAGATTCATCATCAAGAAGATCCTAATGGCATTGGATGGAAAATATGATACCGTGTGCACATTGATCCAAATGATGCCAAATTACAAAGATCTCAAGCCAACGGAAGTCATTGGAAGAATTGTTGCTCATGAGATGTCACTCAAGGATAAGGAGGAACTTCACAACAAGTCAAGTGGTGCTTACAAAGCCTCATATGAAGCCCCCACATCATCAAGTGAGAAACAAACCTTCAATGAAGAATTGAGCTTAACGATGAAGAACTTCAACAAATTCTACAAGAGTAGAAGCAAAGAAAGAAGCTCTAAGTCAAGGTCCTACAATGACAAAAGATCTTCTAGTTGAGAGCAAAATTGCTACAATTGTGGGAGACCCGGACACTATTCCAATGAGTGTACGGCACCCTACAAAAGAAGAGAAGATTCTCCAAAAAGAAGAAGTAGAAGAGAAGAATCACCACCAAGAGAGAGAAGGAGTAGAGATGATCGTTATGAATGAAGACCCTCACGGAGAAGCAAGGATTCGGAAAGGAAGGACAAGTCATCAAAGAGCTACACAAAACGAAGACATCAAGATCATGTTGGTGAATGGGTATCCGGCTCCGACTCCGACAATCACTCCGAGAGAAGCTATCACTCTGACTCCGAATATACTCAAGATGAAGGTGTTTCCAGTCTAGCACTTGTGTCAACCAACTCCTACGACATATTTGATTCACCAAATGAAGTAAATGGAAGATGCTTCATGGCCAAAGGTCCTAAGTTAACACACCCCGAGTATGTTTATTTTAATAGTTATGAAGATGACTTGTTAGGTGATGATGATTTACTTATTGACAACTCTAGTAATGAATACTACGATGAAACGTCAATTAATCATGCTAATCAAGATAAAACGGATGACAATGATAAGGAGAAGATTGAGCTTCTAACTAAAGAACTAAACACTCTTAAGTTAGCTCATGAAACTATCTTTGAAGACCATCGAGAACTTTTAAGGGCTCATGAGAAGTTACGCTTTGAAAAGCTCAATCTTGAGCAAGAGCATGAGTTCTTAAAGGCAATCAATGATGATCTCCGTAAGAAAAGTTCTTCTTACATTGCCAAGCGTTTACTCTTATCTACTTACATGCCTCAAGTTAAGTCTAGTAACAAGAACAAGAAAGATTCTTCCTCTAGTAGTAACAATAATAATGCTAAATCCAATATTGTTGCTTCTAGTAGTTCTCTTGATTCCACTAATGATTCTCATAGCCAAGTTACACTTGAGCAAGAAAATAGCTTATTGAAGGGAATTATAGAGAAAGGTGTATACAAGAGCCTTGCCGAGAGTAAGCAATTCGAGGAAATTGTACGCAAGCAAGGAAGGCACCGGAAGAATCAAGGTGTTAGTTTTGAACGAAAGTTCAATGCCAATGGAGTTGAGTGGGAAGAAGATCAATATCCCAAGATGAAGTTTGTTCTTCAACAAGAGAAGTATGATCCTACTTCCTTCAAGGGAACACAAGCACAAGATGATCTTCCACCACAAGACCACAAGAACAAAGGCAAGGACAAGCTTCAAGAGGAGATTGATGCATTTGAAGAAGCACCTAAGGCCTTGGTCAAGTGGGTTCCCAAGACTACGTCAAGTTCTACTTCATCAAGTACAACTACAACTACAAGGATTCCCATCAAGATGATGTGGATCCCGAAGAAGAAGAACTAGAGTGTTCTTGAGAGTGACTCCGCCAACATTCTTCACTCATATCATTATGGCAAGGACAAGTGCAATCAACTTCCATATCTTGCACTAGTTCAAGGAGTCACAAACCCTCATGTTGGTAAGGCAAGGGACAAGGTAACCTAATGTTTTCATGGACATCATCTTGTGTGTGAATCACTCTATGTCTATGGATATTCTTGTTTGTTCCTTGTGGGACTAACCCATGTAGGTATTGAAAGTGCAACTCACTCCAAAGGATTGCTCCAAATGATCTACATCAACATTGAGCATCCACATCTTCAACACCTACATGAAGTCATCATCGACAAAACCCAAGGTTAGTTCATTTCTCTAAGGGGAGATCTCACATCTAGGGGGAGCTTAACTCTAAGAATTGAGTCAAAGCAACTCTAATGATGTGAACACATCAATGCATTATGTAAAAGTGGTAACCCCACTTGAGCTTAAACGATGAGTATGACTATGATCAAATGTTCTCATTTGATTCATAAGTCAATATACTCATATATAGATGACCTAGTCATCGCCAATTGTTTGATAGATGCTAGAATTGGTTGTGCATGCTTTGCCACATATTTCATTTGCCATTTTATTGTGTGAGCATGTTGGTTAAATATTTTACTCATTCAAGGACATCCACTTGTTGTTTTGATTGATTGGTTTCTTTTTCTTTGGCCAAGTGGATGGACAAGAATGCCTAAGAACCTTCTCTAGCTATCTATGCTTTTCTCGTCTCAAACTCAATTCATGCTACATCACAAAATTTGATCAAGTCAGATTCGAACCACTCTGTGTGAGGAGCACTCGGAGTCCCCGATTCGTCATAGACTTAAACTTCCAAAACTTCTTTGTGCTTTTCGGTCTGACCGATTCTTCCATTTCGGTCATACCGAGATCACTAAGTCGATCTAGGTTTTCAATCTCGATGCAACCGATTTGAACTTTTCGGTCTCACCGAGTTGCTGTAACTGTCAACAGTTATGCATCTCGATGCCACCGAGTCGTTCCACTCGGTCACACCGACAGTGTCGGGCTATATATTCACACGGGCAAAAAGTTGGAAAGCTTTCTCCAAACCTCTTCGCCCGCGCATAGCTCGCTCTGCCTTCTAGGTCTCCGGATCGTCGACTTCGTCGCCAGCCGCCTCCTGTCGCTGGTCTCCGCCGCCGTCAATGGATTTCATCTCCGCCGTTGCCGCCGTAGCGAGTTCATCTCTGAACTAGGGTATGAACTCGATCACAGTGCTATCCTCGTCTGGTTCTCAGCACATTGTGTTCATTATGATTCTTTCCATGATTGAAAGACCTCTATCCAGTCAAAACAATCCTTAGAATAGATGCGATTTGAAAATTTAGGGTTAGGTTTCCGCCGAAACCGTCTCGGACCCACCGAGTTGAAAAACTCGGTCCCACCGATTCGGCTAATGCCATTGCACTAGTAACTCTCGGTCTCACCGAGAATTGCTAATCAGTGTGACCGATTTAGGACTTTGTGAAACCCTAGCAGTCTCGGTGCCACCGAACTGTGACTCGGTCTGACCGAGATCACTAGTTTAGGTTCCAAAACTGCTTCGGTATCACCGAGTTTGAGAATCGGTTGATCCGAGATGCTTTCTAAGGAAAACTAAAACTAAGTTTTTGTATCATTCTTTTGCAAAAATCTCTGCATTTTGTGATGCTCATCCATTCAATCTCATCTATAACTATTCACAGGGTCAGCAGTTAGTGTTTGCATCATGTCAGACCAAAGTGACAGCCAGAACAGGGAAGAAGAGCAGATTCACATGAGTGAGGGCACTAGTCCCTCTAGCACTTCAAATGATGGCAGCAGAAGCACTCCTAGCAATTTGCCTAAAGCAGCCACAAGAGCCAGAAGGAAGAGAACCTCAGACTCTGAGGATGAGGATTATGTGGCAGTTGAAGATGAGGCCACTTCCAAGAAGAAGGTGGTCAAGAAAGAATATGGTTCAACTGCACCCACTAAGCCAGTAGTGCAGAAGAAGGCACCTGCAAGAAGGATTCCCACTTCCAAACCCAGGAAGGTTGCCACTGGAGAAACCATGAAGTTTACTATTGAGTCAGAAGATGAAGCTGCTGGTCAAGAAAAAAAGAAAAAGAGAGTCAGAACCACTACTGCCAAAGTTCTTGGCAATCCCTCTATGAGGAGAGACTCTGAAGAAGAGGAAGAAGAGGTTGTTGCACCAGCACCCAAGGCACAAAAGCTGATGGGTGATGCTATAAGGTCAGGGGCTGCAACATCAAAGCCCAAAGAAGCACCCAAAGCTGCCTCCAAGCCCAAGAATGCACCAAAGAGGAATACCAGGAATATACCAGCTGCTGAGAAGAACAAGGCCCAGTGCCTGAAGTTGCTGCTGAAGATGATGAAGGACAAGTCCTTAGGAAGCTCAAACCCAAGATTCCAGACCACAATGATGCTCATCTTGTGGCTGAGAACATGAAGATCAGGAGAGATTTAGGGTTGAGGCTATGGAGAGAGTCAGATCCATATGCCACCAGGAGAAGGACTGCTATTCATTACAGGTTCCACACAAAGGAACAACATGATTTCTATGAGACAATCTTGTTGGACAAGAAGCCTATAGTGTGTGATATGAGGTGGGTCGACTGGACCTACATAAAGGAAAATGAAGAACATTATCCTGGAGTGTATGACAGCTTCAGTGCGTGTGGAGTTGCAGACTTTGTTGGGCAGAAGCTCACAAACTGGAATGATGAGCTCATTATGCAATTCTACTCCACAACACATTTCTATCCAGATGGCAGGATAGTTTGGATGTCTGAAGGTACGAGATACCAATCAACTATTGAGGAATGGGCCAATCTGATCAATGCCCCAAAGGAGAGTGAAGATGACTTGGACGTTTATGCCAAGAAAACGATGGATCACAATTCCATGTCACATATGTACAAGGAGATCCCAGACGAGGCTCTTGAGACTTTCAAGTTTGGGTCAGTCCATTTTCTTATGTCAGGGCTGCCAACGATCAACTAGATCCTAAGGCACACTCTTTTGCCCAAGTTAGGTGACCACAACATGACCAGAGGGCATGCAATTAATTTGCTACACATATTTGATGTGCCACAGAAATTCAAGGTCATGAGCCTCATGGTTGAGACTATCAAGAGGACAGCAGCAGACCAAAAGAGAAGTTGTGGATATGCCCCATAAATTCAGGAGTTGATTAACTCAAAGATGGGCACAGGAAAAAATCTGTTGGATAAGGAACACTTTGTTCTCTATCCAGACTTTGAGGACAATCAAGTTGTGCTGAATAAGAATGAACCATCATCAGTACAAGCTCAAGAAAAGAAGGACAAAGCAAAGAAAGAGAAGGATGCCAAGATGCCAACTCAAGAGGAGGCATCTGAGTACTTTTTGAAGAACAAGCAGGACCAGCTTGGTTACCTAATAGCATCAACTTTGAGGATTGAGAAGGGGTTGGCCACCCTAACTCAAAACCAGGAGAGCCTGGAAAGAATCATGGAACAAAAATTCTATGATTTAGATGTCAAAGTAACTGAGATTCAGTCAGTTGTGGAGCAGCTACAGGATGACATGCAGGAGAGGAAGGGCAGAACAACTACTGATGCATTTGCCAGAGTGCCTCGAGCTCAGAGATCAGCTGCAGAGCCAGTAACTGACACCAGAGTTACTTCATCTGCACCAGCTACAGCTCCAGTGCAACCAGCTCTAGCACCAACTCCTTCAGCTCCATCCACATCAACTGAAGTCTTCGTCCAAGGAGCCATCTCTACGCCACCAACTGAAGACCAAGCCTGAGAGACGATATAGTACTATGCATTTTCTAGGAACTTTTTGGTAACTTGTTGCCAAAGGGGGAGAAAAATGTATAGATCATAGGCTTCGAGAGAGAGAGTTTGCTTTTGTTCTCTCTTGTCTTCTTGGTTGAACTTTGTTTGCTTTTGATTCCTTGAGATACTATGCTATTATCTGTGAGACATTGATGATCATGTGTTTGATCATAAGCTACACTTATGCTTGTTAGATGATATTATCTTACTTATCCTTATGTGATCATTCACTTTGCTTGGTGATGAGTGCATGTATTCAATCTTTACTATTTTGAGCGCTCCACCAAGATGTATGTGACATGGAAGAGTAACCCATGAGCCTAATTCCTTGTGCATTTGCAGTCCAAAGCAAATCTTAAACTATGCACAAATTTAGGGGGAGCTCTTGCTTATCACATACTTCTCAAAGCGACGATGTTTTTCAATCTTATTATCATTTGTCGAAGCTTTGATCTATATGTTGTCATCAATTAGCAAAAAGGGGGAGATTGAAAGTGCAACTATCCCTAGGTGATTTTGGTAATTCATAACAACATATAGCTCATTGAGCTAATGCTATTCCAAGACAAATATTTCAGGAAAGCTCAATGAATGGCATGGCACGGATGATGAAAGTGGATCCCTCAAAATATTAAGGAAAAAGGATTGGCTCAAGCTCAAAAGCTCAAGACTCTACATTTTACATTTTAGTGATCCAAGATCACATTGAGTCTATAGGAAAAGCCAATACTATCAAGGAGGGATGAGGTGTTGCTTAATGAGCCTCTTGCTTCAAGTGCTTAGTGATATGCTCCAAAAACCCTCAACTACTTTCTCACATCCACATATGACCTAAACTCAAAGTCAAAATCGGTCCTACTGATTCTTTCTATCCGGCGCCACCGAGTTCAGATGTCATAGCCACTGCCACAAACACTAGGCAAATCGGTCTCACCAATAGGGATCTCGGTCTCGCCGAGATGGGATTGTAATCTCTCTGTTTCCCTTCATAACGTTTCGGTCTAACCGAAGTGAGCAATCGGTCCCACCGAGATTGCAATGTAAACTCTCTGTTTCCCTTTCGTAACATTTCGGTCTCACCGAAAAGAGCGAATCGGTCCCACCGAGTTTACCTGACCAACTCTCTGGTTAGCTAATTACCAAAATCGGTCTCACCGAGATTGGTAAATTGTGTGTAACGGTTAGATTTTGTGTGGAGGCTATATATACCCCTCCACCTCCTCTTCATTCGTGGAGAGAGCCATTTGTTCCAGAGGCTTCCTTTCTTAATTGCTATTGAATGAGGTTTGTTGGAGATAAGGATGAATGAGGGAAGGCCTTGTCTGCAAATGTGGAGAGGGGGGCGGGTGTCTTTTAGTTTAATTTCCATCCGTCAGATATAGATCGGACGGTCTATATTGCAAGATGGCACACGTACCATCATCACCAACTCGGGTTTTTATAAGAGAAGAAATATAAGTATGGAGATACAAACGTATTATCGATACTTGCTTCCGTAAACTAGCATCTACATTCTATTGAACACCTCAGCATGTGGGGCCTTAGCACAATGACTTCTCGACTGTCTAAAACAAAGATTTTCCCGTCGCCGACAAGGAGGGGGTGACGGCGGCGTGCTTTTTGGCTTGCTCTAGTCCTAGTAGTC
Source organism: Triticum aestivum (assembly GCF_018294505.1). Taxonomy (NCBI): domain Eukaryota; kingdom Viridiplantae; phylum Streptophyta; class Magnoliopsida; order Poales; family Poaceae; genus Triticum; species Triticum aestivum. The sequence continues at coordinate 341,637,289 of NC_057810.1, forward strand.
ATACTAGGTGGTCTAAGCACGTGTAGATTTATTCTTTTTCACGTCTCGTGTTCGTCGTACTGCCATGACTGTTGATGAATAGACGGTAAGTTATTCACGGGGAAACCCTTGTTGAGCGTGTTTGCGAGAGAGAGAGAGAGAGAGAGAGAGAGAGAGCGTGTCTGATATGTTAGAGACTGAGGCAATGATAAAAATTCTTTGTGTCTATGTGTGTGGAGGATAGAGAGAGACATGTACATGGGGCTTTGTGTTGTGTAACATGGAGACACATATACATAATTAGAGAGTGAGTGTGTGGGATACACATGCGGACATGGGGAGAGATGAGGATCCAGATAAATGGGTGTTTGTGCGTGTTTGTGTGTATTTGTGCACGCGTTTGTGTGTGAGAGGGAGAGAGTGTATGTGGAGTAGAGAGACCATTGATGATGTAAACCTAGTATAAGGGAAGGGGGAATGGTGTGACATGTGTAGTAGCGAGATAGCACGGGTGCGGGCAGGGGGAGCAGACTATTTGGAAGAGATATCGAGTGTGTGTGTGGGAGAGGGGTGTGAGAGCGAGAGAAAGAGAGAGCTAGAGACGGAGAGAGAGAGAGAGAGAGAGAGGAAGAGAGGGGGTGAGAGGGGTCGTTTGTGTCCATAAATGGCGTATAGATAGGGAGACAATGTTGATGTTGTCCGAAATTGGCGTATGAACGGAGACGCAAGGGAAGCGAGTCATCGTGTGTGTGATAGGGACTTCATGAGAGATCTAGAATAGATGGTGTAGAGAACAATGTGCGAAATCGAGAACGATATGCAAAGAGTCACGACATATATGTATACAGGGAAGGAGCTGGGGCGGGTCCGCATGTGGGAGAGATAGAAAGAGGAGAGTGGTGCACAAGGAGACAAAGTGTGCTTGTTTGCAGTGGGGGTGGTGTGTGAGGTGAGTGCGAGAACCACATAACTAGGGAGATAGACGTTTGGGGTGATGTTTTGTATGTATGGTAAATATACACTCTACATAGTGCGTGTGCTTGGGTAAGAGAGATAGAGGGAGACCTAGAGAGTGAGGACAGAGATGTGTGCATGCCCGAGGGACAAAGTGATAGAGACCTATGTTGGGGTTCGGACTTTAAAAGAGAGAGGGGTGTTAATGTGCTCGTGTGTTCGTGTTTGGGGGAGAGAACGACTTCTCTATGTGTGTGTGTATGTGTGGTGGGGGGGGTTGACTTCAGATAAAGAGTGAGGTGTCTATATTTGAGGGACTTTAGCGTAATTGAGATATTGTGCACTCATGGTTGATCAATTTGTTTCAGAGTCTGTACTATGAGATAACGATACTTACATGCGTGATATACCTTGATGTACCAGAATTACAAACCTAAGATTGGAATTTTGGAATCTGACTCCATCATTAGCTTTTGTAATTCATTTAAACGGAGGTACATTTTTTAAGCCGGGATTTCGTGATTTCAAATTCATATATCAAACCTAGAGATATACACATACAGGCATGTTCAAACTTTATAATCATCCACTTTATTCATACACATACACATTTTTGCTTTTGTCATCATATTTAGGATAAACACATTTGGAATTTCATTTGATTGGACCATATGATGTTATTTGCTTGTAGTAGCTCAATGATCCATATTTGAATTGAATGGACAATCTAAGTTTCAAGTTGGAGACATTGATTTTCAAAACTTGCACATTTTTTTGCGTGCAAAAAAACAAATTGTCGGCCATGATATCATAGTCGGCCGTACGAGAGCAGAATACTTATAATTTTAGACGCCAAAAGCTTTCAAACTTCCCACTCACATCGAAATATCACGCGCCCAAAAGTTTAGCCCTGCGATATTCCTGTTTTAGCCCTGCCACATGAACGGAAAAGGGCTGCTTTGGTAACTCCATTGTTTTCCTCTCTTTGCCCCCAACATTCTTCCCCAGAGCCCCTCCCCTTCCCCTCCCCGACCCCCCCAACCACGGCAAGCCGCCAAATCTAGTCCTTCGCCGCAGCGGTGAACCTCACACCCCGCTGGATCTACCTTCCGCACCTTGGAACCCCCAACTGCCAACTCACCACTTCACCGGAGCCGCTTCAGCGACTGGCTTGTCCACCGCTCCAGATCTCCTTGACCGCCATCATGGTCCACCGCACCGGATCTGCTTAACCGGTGCCCTCGTCCACCACGGCGTAGGCCCTTCACTGACTCCCTCGTCCGCCCCTTCGCTGCCCCTTCATACAAGCCCTCGTCCGCCGCAACAGATCTGCCTCACCGAAAGCACTGTACAACGCGCCCGCCGAAGCCTTCGTCCACTGCACCGGACCCGCTCCACGGATGCCATATTCAACTCCACCGGCCCTGCTTTACTGACGCCGCAACCTCATCAGGTTATTTCGATTTGTACTCCTTCAGTTTTTCTCTTTATCGTGCAATTGTTTACTTACCATAGATGAGCTTTCTTGTATGTCGACAGGCGCCGCAACCATAGCACCGGAGCCGCTTCAGCGACAGTGACAGCCAGCCCAAACTCAACCGCAACACAAGCACCATCAACGATCCTTAGCTATCAAGTATGACAACGATACCCATACACCGCCGAGAATCAGGTACTATTATCCAACGGCCGGTGCCTACGTTCACTTTCCTAGCATAAGCACCGCACCTTTGAATTTCTTCAGGGTATCATTCAGTTTTTCATGAGACGTGTTATTCTGCTTGCACCTGTAGGGCCATACTTCTGGCAGTGAACATGTTACATGTGCTAAATTACATACCAGAGCACATATAGTTAATATGCTTTAGTTTTGTTCTGATACCACCTGTTGGTTCCATCAGACTGCTTAATGTTCTCTATGCTTAATTACACATAAGCAAACTAGCATGTGGTTCCGCTGCTTTTTGTTTGTTTTACCCTACATTTTCTGATGCTAACTATTACATCACTGCTCCGAGCCTCTGTTCATTACTTGTTTGTGTGTTCTTGATCTTCCCAAGTTGCATGACTAATTTGATGCTTCTATTAATTATGGAGCTGCCAACCCCATCAAGCAAAATATTTGTTCTTTTGGGGCTGGCACCTCGAACAAGCATAAAAATATAGGGAAGCAGATATATTGTCGTGTATGCACGCACCCTTCTTTCATTAGTTTAGATGAACCATTGATGATCAATTCGGACCAGTGCATGCGATTAAAATTAATTTTACCTAAATAGATGGTGCAGAATAAACTACAACAACTAGATTTGCAACCACGGGATGCTGACGATATCTTCAAAGAACATTGCAACAGCAGCTAGGCTTCACAGCAACATATGGTAAGCCAGTGTGTTTTAGTACATGTGAAATGTAATGCGAGTGGGCTGCTTTCTTGGCTTGTGCCCTCAATGTGTAATCCTACCAAATTACAAATAGTTCAGTTGTCTGCTTGGCTGTATTGCTTGATTCGAATGCTTGTTTGTTGTTAAGCTATACCTGAGTTGGCCAATATGTCAGCAGTGCCTGTTGTACTATCGTAAAGAAATGCATGCCTATTTCATTTGAGTCCTTAACTTTTCCTCTCAACTTCACCACAAGACTGTCTTCGTAGTTTATATGAGGCCACACTGTTAAGTGCTTTCTCAGATTATTTCAACTGCTTAGATGCCTTGGCAACTTAAATATAGCGGTTGTACACTCCCTTTCAACTAGGGATGTCAACTGGGTCCTGTTTAATCCTGATTAAAGTCCACTAGTGGTATGATAGTTCAAAAGAGTTTTTGTTTTTGAGGAAAATGAACTAGGGAGGTAGCAAAAACTAACTAGATGGAACTGGCGGATGTCGTTTATTTGCCACTTACATCCCTAGTTTCATCTTACCATTTTAATTTATTTTCGGCTGATGCTGCTTCGAACCATTTAAATATTGTTTGCCATGCTCGGCAATAATTCGTCCGTCGTTTACCATGTAAGCTTACTGCCTGGATCATACGATAACTATCTCCTACTTATGTCAAGTGGAAACCTTTCAGGATGTCGTTCACACTAGGACACAATGTACAACCCCAGAATCTATTTGTGGAAGGAGTGCGCCATCCATGTTACCAGATGGTAGCAGTTCAGAGGCAACACCACCGGAGAGCAGTCTGAGCACAGATATTATAGTGATTGAGGCTTGTCGGTGTTCTGGGAACGGGGGTCCCCAGACTTGCCTGCCTGCGGCCTGCGGCGTGGCTCAAAAGGGGGCCCAGCACGGCCCATCTTCATCAACACAAGCTCAAGACCCTCGCGAGGAGCCAAGCCTCGCGGGGCGGACGACAAGGAGCTTCCTCAGGCGTGGCCTCATCAGGCTGGCTCACGAGGAGGCGGAGAGTTTAAGGCGGGGTACCTCGCGAGGTGCCCATGACGCAAGCCATGACGACCAAGGGAGCCAGTCGGGCGCCAGCCCGCGCAGTGTCCTCCTTTCCTCTTGGGTGCAAAGGGAGCAAGCGCAGGCGAGAGCATCAAGAAAAGGCATCCATTTCGGTGCAACAAGACCAAGACCAGCCCAACGGCAGGAAGGAAGTCATTGTGGAGCCCAAGCAGGCGTCACCACCAGAGCCTTTGACAGGCGAGGACCAACTTTAGTCAGGATAAGTGTACCAGATGTTCCCCTTCAAAATGGCCAATTGTTGGCGCCCTTCCCGCTCAATATTTGGGAAGAGGCCCAGGGCCTTTGCCTATAAATAGGACTAGCCACCCCCAGGGTAGAGGCATCTAGATCCTCACCAAGAAACCAGTAGAGAGAGCTGATGAACTCCTCCTAGCAGTTCATCGCGCCAGCCAAGAACAGGCCCCCGCGAGGCTGTTCTTCCTTGTATTGTTCATCATCAGCCCAAGAGGCAATCCACCACACCACACACTGGAGTAGGGTATTACACCACAATGGTGGCCTGAACCAGTATAAACTCTGTGTCTCTTGTGTTGTCCCTTCCGTAGTTTAGATCCTAGCGAGTCGGCAAGGGGCAGGTAGGTAGAGGGTGAAATCTCGGCGCGCACCCCAGAGTTCGAACTTCAAGGGTCTGCCGAAACCCTAAATCCAACATTTGGCGCGCCAGGTAGGGGTGCGCCGGAATTCGCCTTCCGTCGCCCTGCTCTTCTCTGACCATCGCATCCATGTCTGACGCTCGTTGGTCCCACGCCGAGCGCTTAGCCGCCCTCGCTTCGCGTGTCGCCCAGACGGCTCCCATCAGCGGGCGCCCTCGTCGTTCCCCGTCGCCTGCCATCAACGCCGCCACCGGCCCGGCGGGGAACGAGCAGCAAGCATCGTCCCAGCATCCATCCATGAGGCGAGACGGCCGCACTGCTACGCCCACGCTCACCCCAGCTGGTTCTTCGTCCCGCGCGCCCCACATGGCCATGGAGGCTCGAGCTGCGCTCATCGCGGCAAACGAGCTCCTGCGATACCGTCTCGTTGACGACGTCTACGAAGAATGGCTCGACCGAGTCGCCGAGCTCGTCCGCACCGCAGGGGGCTCCCCCGCGCCGTCCTTCTCGCTGCACCGCGCCCCGCCCTGCGCGGGCGACGAAGCTCCGGGGGCGCCTCAGCTGCCTCCCCCTCAAGAAGGCGCCCTGGCCCTATGGCGTGTGGCCCCTGGGCGGAACCCGCTCCGTCAGGTGCCAGTGCGGCAAGAGCAGAGCTGCCAAGAAGTCCCTCGTCCACGAGAAGCTGCCCGAGCGCTCCCCGCTCCGGCTCGTCGCGACCACGCTCCTGCCCCAGCACGTCAGGACGCCGCGCTGCTCCCAGCTGCAGTGCATGGGGACCCGTAGGACCAAGCTCTTCGTCACCCAAGGCCTCCCGTGGCCACAGCAGGCTGTCGTGCCTTCACCACCGAGTTGCGCAGCGTCGTGTGGCCCGGCAAGTTCAAGCCAGACCTGCCTCCTCGCTACGACGGCACGGCCGACCCTGCAGAGTTCCTCCAGCTCTACGAGCTGAGCATCGAAGCTGCCAATGGAGACGAGAAGGTCATGGCGAACTGGTTTCCCATGGCGCTCAAGGACGGGGCCCGCACCTGGCTCCTGAACTTGGCACCAGGCATGATCTCCTCCTAGGACGAGATGCGCACCCGCTTCATCTCCAACTTCCGGGGTACTCGCGACCGGCCACCCGCCGTGAGCGACATGCACCGTATCAAGCAGCAACCAGGGGAAACCCTGCAGAAGTACATCCAGCGCTTCAACAACGCGCGCCTCAAGATTCCCAAGGTGACCGAGGAGGCCATCATCTTAGCCTTCTCCGACGTCGTGCGCGACGTCAAGATGAAGGAGGAGCTGGCGATGCATGAAGACCTGTGCACTTCCTTGGAGCTGTTCAACTTGGCGACCAAGTGCACCAGGGCTGAGGAAGGGCGCCTCTCCCTCCTCGAGCTGCCTGCCGCAGACCCAGAAGAGAAGAAACCCAAGGCCAAGGATGTGAAGCGCAAGGGGGCTGCCATGCTCGCGACAGAACCAGACACCAAGCGGGGCAGAGACCAGCCCGAATCTTCTAAGGGCAGCCGGTACTGCATGTACCACGACCTCCACACCCACAACACCAATGAATGCCAAGAGCTCCGAGCCGTGCGAGAAGGAAGGACCGGCCGACATCCCGACCGCAGCGATCGGGGCTACGGTTGAGGAGGAAGGAATGCAGGACGCTGGGAAGACCGCGGCCCCCGCCAAGGGTGGCGTGACCAACCTCGCGAGGACCGCTGGCAGGACCCGCCTTGCGAGGAAGGCTGGAGGGATCAACCTCGCGAGGATCGCCCGCAAGGCAACGCAGGCCTCCCTCCACAGCCAAGGAGAAATGAGGTCCGTCATCAGGACGAGGGGGCTGGGGGCTTCCAGGAGCCACGTGCGATTGCCTGCATCCTACGCGGAGCTCAAGCCCCAGCCTCTCAGCGCATCTTCAAGCAGTTCACCCGCGAAGTACATGCAGTCCTCCCCAAGCTCGAGGCCACGCGCCCTCTCAGGTGGTCGGCGTGCACCATCATGTTCAGCTCAGCAGACCAGCTCAAGTGCGCGGCCACAGCTGGAGTCCTCCCGATGCTTTGTTCCCCAATCATCAGCAACATGCTGGTCACCAGGACCCTCATCGATGGCGGGGCAGGGCTCAACATCCTGTCCGTGGAAACATTCAACAATCTCAAAGTGCCCTACAATCAGCTTCAGCCAACCAAGCCTTTCTCCGGAGTCACCGACGGCTCCACGGTCCCGATTGGGCAGGTCCGCCTCCCTGTCACCTTCGGGGCACGCGACAACTACCGCACCGAGCTCATCAACTTCGACGTCGCCCACATTCGCCTGTCATACAACGCCATCCTCGGGTACCCAGCGCTGGCCAAGTTCATGGCAGTAACCCACCACGGCTACAACATCCTCAAGATGCCATGAAGTGGCGGGGTCATCACGGTGCACTGCAAAGAGAGAGACGCAGTGTGCTCCCTGGAATGAGCCTTTCAGGCCGCATCACTGGAAGACCCGGATTGCGGAAGCAGGAGGCTTCCCGAGGCCGCCCCCAAGAAGAAGAAGACATCGTCTGGCCCGGCCCCTCAGGAAGGCAGGCCCCTCAGGGCCCGCGCCTGCCCAGGGGGAACCTCCTTCCATCGCATAGGAAAGCGCGCCCGGCGCCCTCCTCAGGCAGGGCTCGGGGGCTCTCCCCTGGAGGGCCGTCGACCTCGCCAAGGTCACGAGGGAGGCGCTTGGGCACCACTTGGAGGCGTGTTTCGAAGCATGTTTCCCTCAAGAAGGAGCAAGGCAAGGAGGGCCAAACCCTCAGGAGTTCGTCAGTAAGGCCGTTCAGGAGCTACAGGAGTCAAGAGTCATGAGAGGCAGCCGCCGCTTACCCGCTGTGGCCCCCCATCTAGGCGAAGATGGTGGGCTGCGCGTCTGCATCGACATACCAGGGCTCAACCAAGTCGCCTCTCAAGAGCGCCTCTGGCCCTCGCAAGTGGGGCGCTGCGAAGGTCCACCTCACAGCTACGTTCACATGCCTTATGGCCTGCCGAACGCGGCTGCCACGTACCAGCGCCTCATGAGGGGCATCCTGGAGGCTCAAGAGGTCAGGCGTTCCGCAACCCTGGCGAAGATGGAGATGGTCCGCGAGGAGCCACCAGCGCCTCCGGAGCCTCCCGAGGCCCTAGGGCCTGGGGGCTCGTGAGGATCGGCTACCACCACCCACCGAGTCTGCTACACCGACACCCCTTTGTCATCAACACTATCAGGTGACATCTTTCAAGTTTCATTTCCAGCTAGGAGCGCCCTCAGGGCTGCATCATTCCCAGGCCGCGTGGGTCCGTCCCTGTGGCGTGTATCCTTTTTGCCCGTGTTTTTAGCTTACCTTGTTGGGGGGCGCCCCTTGGGCTGCATTATCCCCAAGTCGCTCGGGTCAGACCCAGCGGCGTGTACCTCTCTTGCGTTTATCTTAGGGCCATGCTTTCGACCCATCATGTTTATTATTTGGTGCATGTCCGTGGCTCCTTTTCTTCCTGGATGTCAGAAGCTTGCGCGTTAAAGGGGGGGTACCTGAGCATCGCGACTCAGGGCTCCTACCGGCTCTCCAGCCCTCACCCTCTGGCCTTGTCCATAGCATCGCGACCTGGCATACCAGCGACGGCTGAGACCAGCTCGAGGGCCGGGACCCGAGGACGTAGAGCTCCGACATCTAACCAAGCTTGCGCGTTAAAGGGGGGGTACCTGAGCATCGCGACTCAGGGCTCCTACCGGCTCTCCAGCCCTCACCCTCTGGCCTTGTCCATGGCATCGCGACCTGGCATACCAGCGACGGCTGAGACCAGCTCGAGGGCCGGGACCCGAGGACGTAGAGCTCCAACATCTAACTAAGCTTGCGCGTTAAAGGGGGGGTACCTGAGCATCGCGACTCAGGGCTCCTACCGGCTCTCCAGCCCTCACCCTCTGGTCTTGTCCATGGCATCGCGACCTGGCATACCAGCGACGGCTGAGACCAGCTCGAGGGCCGGGACCCGAGGACGTAGAGCTTCGGCATCTAGCCAAATTTGCAGGAACACACCCCAAGATAAGGCCCAGTGCCAGGCGCAACCCGCCTTGAGGTAGGGCCCCATGAGTCCCGCGCTGGCTCACGGGTGCCCAGATACACCTCGTCAGGCCCTACCGTGCCAGCCACATGTCAGGGCGGGGCTGTACACGCCCCGGGGGCTCCTCCCGGAGGGGAGCCCCCTCCCACGCACCAGTGGAAGCACCATGCTCCGTGCTGGCTGACGACACTGCCGAGGAGCGGCTATGCCCGTACACATACGAAAGCGCTACGCTCCGCGCTGGTGATAAACAACTGAGGGTGGCCCCCGGGCTGCATCAACCTCAGGGAGCCTAGAGCTCAGTGTCTAGCCTCATCGCAACGCCTCCCCTCGGGAGTGCCGCGCGAGGGGGCTGGGCACGAGGGCTACGCCTGGGTCACGCCCAGACGCACGCCACCCAGCCAGGCCCCCCGGGCCTGGTTTGTCGCACGTCCCTCCCCGAGTGGAGCCAAGGTACGGAGGTCGTTTGAGCGTCAAGGGGGACTCCTGAGCATCGCAACTCAGGAGCCTAACTAGTCACGTAGCCCCTCACTCCTTAGTTCTGAAAGGCTAACGGCGATTGAGGTATGCATGGGGCCGGGCTCTGCAGACGTAGAACGATAGATCCACCCGCATCTCACCTCCCTAAGGAGTCACCCCCACATCTCGCCTCCCTACTTGCTTTTCGAGCGCCAAGGGGGACTCCTGAGCATCGCGACTCAGCAGCCTAACTTGTCACGTAGCCCCTCACTCCTTGGTCCTGTCCTGGTTTCCGGTCGGGGCTAACGGCGGCTGAGGTATGCGCGGGGCCGGGCTCTGCCGGCATAGAACATAAGCAAGTAGGAAGGAATAGCGCAAATTTCAAGGAATTTAAAAGCAAATATTACAGTCCATACTGTCATCACAACACCAAATGCAAGTTTTAATGCCTCCCCGAGGCATGGTACATGCGCAGGAATTAAAAGCAGGACGAGAGTCACGACGGAGTCACTTGCCGGCGGTGGAGCTGCGCAGAGCGGGTTCGCCTTGTGGAGCTGCAGGGCCGGCAGCGCCCCGCTTTGGCCTGGTGCTGAAAGCCCGGAACTTCCCCAGCAGAGCCTCCGCATGACCCTTCACGGCCTCAGCAGCGGCAGCGGCAAGCTCGCCGCTCACTGGCTCCAGCAGGCTGTCGAGGTCGACGTTGGGGTCGCGAAGGTAGATGTGGGTAAGGACCCGCGTCAACGCTGCAGAACACAAGGCACGCGCCTCGGCCTCAACCATAGGGCCAAGGCCAAGGGTGACATCTTCAAGAGCACGAACCAGTAAGGGAAGCAGCTTGGCAGGGCCGTCCTCGTCGCCGGCCAGCGGGCTCTCCAGGCCGCTCTCATAAAGCGTCTTCAGCGAAGTGCGAGCCTTCTCCTCCATCTCCGTGAAGGCCACGCGATCCTCGGCAAGAACCGGTGCCTTGGCATCCAGCTCGACCTTCCTCGCCTCCAACTCTTGCTCCAGCGCGCCCAGGCGGTCACGGCGCTTCTTGAGCTTGGCGTCCCGGTCCTTGACGGCCGCCTCGCGAGCCTTCATGCTTTCCTCCTACTCTTGGCAAAGGCGGGTCTCCTCGGCGAGCTGGTCCTGCAGGCCCTGCAGCTTGCTCTCCAGCGCCTTGCAGTGACCTTGGACATTAGCCACCTCCCCCAAGGCGGCGTCGCGAGCAGCCTTCGCCCCAAGGACGGCCTGCTTCTCCTCGTCGCAAGCTGTCGAGGCCTAGACCAGCACCGCCCGAATCAAAGCGTCGGAGCGAATCCAGCCAGAAGCCAGCTCCAGACGCCCGGCCACTAAACGAGGGTCGGCGCCCAGAAGATCCTGCCGCAGACGGTCCAGTTCGGCAGCAGCATGATCCAGAACAGTAGGAGGAGTCGGGGAAACAGCAGTCGGTGGAGTTGGAGGAGAAGATGGCAGCGTGACCACAATGTCCTGAGGTGGAGCCTGTTGCGCCCCAATGGCTGTGGTGGCGGCATGAGGCAAGGGAACCTCGGGAGTCGCCTGGGCCATGGGGCTGAGCTCACCCCAGCCGGCTCAGCCAGGCCTCGCGAGGACGCCCGGGCAGGAGAGGCCCGTGCGTCACGGTCATCTTCTTTCGCAGGCAGAGGCGCTGCCCCGAAGGAAACCTCAGGAGCTCCCTTCGACTTCTTCGCCGCAAGCGCCAGCCTAGCCGGGAGATACGAACGTCAAGCCTCAGCAACAGAACAAGAAATAGGACAGGAATCAAGCACTTACAGGTCATTGCTCGCAGGCTCGAGCAGCCTCCGGTCGTACTTGAAGCCCAAGAGCCAGCTGCAAGGATTAGCCTCAAGGTGCTTGGGAGCAGGAGGCACGTCTGCGGATTGCCTAGGGGCCGGGGCAGACCCGCGGGGGATCAGCCCGGTCCTATCCTTCTTCGGGATCGGGGGCAGGCTCCCGCCGCCCTGCTCGTCGTCATCACTCAGAGAGAGGCGGAGAGCGCGGGACCTGCGCCGAAGGGGGGGAGCCCTTGACTCTCTGTCAGTCGCCTCGGAGTCAGCCCCTCTTTCCCGCTCCCCTTCTTCCTTCTCTTTGCTGGAGTCGCCGGAGGACACGTCCACCGGGTCCTCGGGAGCCTCCACGGGCACAGGCCCGTCCCCGTTGAAGACAGGCATGGACTCCACCACCCGCTCCCAGTCCTCGCTGAGGAACAGGGGCGTAGGAGCGCCCTCCAACCTCGCCACGTCTCCCCCGACCAAAGACTGGAGGACCGCAGCCAGATCCTCGTCGGCCAAGACCGCGGGGCTCGGGTGGGGCCTCCACATCGGAAGTGGGTACTGACGAAGCGGAACCAGCTGGTGCTCCAGGAACTCCCTCAGCAGCGATGTGCCAGTCAGCTTTGCCGCTACCATGCTGGCCGGCCTCAGATCCGCATCCATCTTCTCCAACACCAGCCTCATGCGGGGATCCACAAGCTCCACTCGAGACCAGTCGTCAGAGCTTGAGGGGTGCCCTGTGGGCAAGACCAGCAGAGGGTGGATGCGCCCGGTATCTACCAAGACCCACTTGCTCCTGAAGCCCTCAATCCTCTTCCAAGGGTTCGAAATGGCGATGGAGCTGCCATACGCGACGAAGCTCGCGCACGCAGAGACGGGACCACGAAAAGTCCGGAGGGAGAAGTATGGCGCAGCAAGGCCACTGAGGGCTTCACCCCTACGTGAGCCTCGCAATAGTAGGTGAAGATTGCCAGAAGAAGGACAGAGTTGGGGTGGAGATGCAGAGCTTGAAGCTTATAATGGCAGAGGACAGAGAAGAAGAACTCAGAAAAGGGAGGCACCAAACCAGCAACAATGGCGCTCACAAAGAGCGGATAGAAGGTGCTCCCTTGGGCCTGAGGGAGGGCAGAGCCGGCCTTGAACACCTTCGCCCCATCGATGCCCAACGCCGCCGCCATCTGGCGCACCCGGGCAAGGCTCGCCTCCGACACGTTCGGCGAGTCTAAGGCGGACGAATACCAAGCTCCGGTCGGGGCCTGGCGAGGCGCCATGTCTATCTAGGGCGTGCGGACGGAGTAGATCTGAAGATTTCGGAGGCAAGAAGGAGAGACGCAAGAAAGGGGATCTGAGCAGCGACCGGAGAAAGCAAAGGAGGCAAACCCTAGACAGATGCCGCTCCCTTATCAACTCGTGCGGTTGCTGAGGCGCCCACATCCAACCAACCGCCACGCGGCGCCCAAGGCCGCGGGCTGTTAGGGCCCGTGGCGCTTCGCACTTGCCCTTTCGCCTCTCCGCTCGTCCAAGTCCGGGCGCGCCTTGGGCCCGGGGGCTACTGTCAGCGTTCTAGGAACGGGGGTCCCCAAACTTGCCTGCCTGCGGCCTGCGGCGTGGCTCAAAAGGGGGCCCAGCACAGCCCATCTTCATCAACACAAGCTCAAGACCCTCGCGAGGGGCCAAGCCTCGCGGGGCGGACGACAAGGAGCTTCCTCAGGCGCGGCCTCATCAGGCTGGCTCACGAGGAGGCGGAGAGTTCAAGGCGGGGTACCTCGTGAGGTGCCCATGACGCAAGCCATGACGACCAAGGGCGCCAGTCGGGCGCCAGCCCGCGCAGTGTCCTCCTTTCCTCTTTGGTGCAAAGGGAGCAAGCGCAGGCGAGAGCATCAAGCAAAGGCATCCATTTCGGTGCAACAAGACCAAGACCAGCCCAACGGCAGGAAGGAAGTCATTGTGGAGCCCAAGCAGGCGTCACCACCAGAGCCTTTGACAGGCAAGGACCAACTTTAGTCAGGATAAGTGTACCAGATGTTCCCCTTCAAAATGGCCAATTGTTGGCGCCCTTCCCGCTCAATATTTGGGAAGAGGCCCAGGGCCTTTGCCTATAAATAGGACTAGCCACCCCCAGGGTAGAGGCATCTAGATCCTCACCAAGAAACCAGTAGAGAGAGTTGTTGAACTCCTCCTAGCAGTTCATCGCGCCAGCCAAGAACAGGCCCCCGCGAGGCTGTTCTTCCTTGTATTGTTCATCATCAGCCCAAGAGGCAATCCACCACACCACACACTGGAGTAGGGTATTACACCACAATGGTGGCCTGAACCAGTATAAACTCTGTGTCTCTTGTGTTGTCCCTTCTGTAGTTTAGATCCTAGCAAGTCGGCGAGGGGCAGGTAGGTAGAGGGTGAAATCTCCGCGCGCACCCCAGAGTTCGAACCTCAAGGGTCTGTCGGAACCCTAAATCCGACAAGGCTCTACTAGAGGCAGAAGGAGATGGTGTGGCTATCATGAATGAGGTAATCTTTATCTTGAGGCTGGAAATTACGGAATTAGCGGCACGCATTATGCAAGCTACCCAAGAATTGGAGGAAGTAAGAATGTTGCATTTGAAGACGGAGGAGGTCCTGCTATTTCTGCTATCTGAAGCCCAAGGTAATCCCGGTTCTTATTTAGATACCAGTTGAGATTGTCATTAGATTATTGTACTTGCATGTTGTGTCATGTCTCTGAATGGATTATGTTGCAAGACCCCCTATGTTGTCCATGTGTTGTAATGATCCGAATTTTTTAGGCGAGGTAATCCTCGGTACTTGTATGATTGACATAAGGTCAACTGTTTTTCATGTGAGCATATTGTATTGGATAAAATAACTGTTTGACTTAGAGTGTATCCAACCTACTGAATTCGAAGATCACGGCATTTCTAAATCATAATCATATATAAAGGTGGAATAAATCTTTGTTGTGGTTTTGAAGAAATAAATAACAAAACATACAATTATATGTGGATATTCGTAATCGAATACAAATTGGATTTGAATTTAGTTTGCCAGGTCCCAGGGCAAACGTGAATTCTAATTCTCCCAAGTTTTGAACAAAGCGGCTAAGCACCCACTATAGTTTGTGGGTTGCCCGAAGCAAGTGTTTGCGAGATGGAAATTACTGTCTACCCCTGACACTTGACATCCTTATCGACCGGATTTACACTGTTGTCGATAGGGGTAGACTAGTAACTTCAATCAGACGTGACACGACGGCCTCTGAGCCCATTCAGACACGGTGGGCGCCAAACGTGGGCGGCAAAACACATTTGATTCAAGCTCCATCCGAAAGACATGTGTCTCTTCCTCCATTTCCCCATTCAAACACGGTGGGCGGCAAAACAAACACTCCTCGTCCGAAATCGATGTAGGCTAATATTTTAAATAGGGGCAGATGTGTAACTTCCATCAGACGTGACACAACCGCCCTACCTGTCAACCCCGTTCATACACCATGGGCACCAACCGTGGGCAGCAAAACACCCTCTCCTCACCCGAAATAGTTACCGGCAAATATTTGGGAGATGCGATATTACCGTCCTATCCCCAACCAACACGATGTCCGAAATTTTAAACGGGGGACAAGTTCGTATCTTTCCCCCATTTCAGAGAAGCGTGTCCCAAAGTCTGAGATCCCCCCTCCCCTCCATTTCCCCGTTCATACATCGTCGGCGGCACGACAACCTCCGCACTATGGCCAGCCTCCTCCGTCCGCCACCCTATCCTCCACCTTGCCGGAGCCGCTACCCCTACCCCGTCGTCCACTGCAAGAGATGGACGTCTCTCATCCACGACGCTGGACCAGGATCCTTTCATCGCCTCCTCTCGCTTCATCGGCGCCGTCGTCCACCTTGTCGTTGCCGCTCCTACGACCGCCTCGTCCACGGCAACAGGATATATCACCCGACCCGGCCGTCTGACGTCTAAAGTCTTCTTCTCCGCCGCCGATAGCCATCACACTCGTAGCACCCTCAACGTATCAGCATAGGCCTACACGGTGTCGCAAGAGAGGTGGTACTCTTCCATATGTGCTTAAGTTATTGATCTCACCCGGAAAATAGATCGTAATTTGTTTACTGTACTTTTCTTGTACGTACCAAATCGTAGTGGCTAGTTGAAAGCAAACATTGGTTGCGAAGTAGCTTTGTCCGGTTTGCACCTTCAGATCTGCCATGGCACGGGCACTATACTCGTAAAGCTTATGGTTTCCCCCCTTTATATTCACTACCATCATCGTAGGTGCTTCGTGTCGTGCTAGCACTGCTCCTCAAGACCTCAACCCAAAGCTTACGTGTTGAAATACGAATCTGATATGATGCTCATATCACTAAAACAGAGAACGTTTAATTGGTCACCTAATGTTCCTATATTCGTTTCGAAAAGCATGTGCGCCACCCACTAGTCCAACTAGTTCCACTTTCCTGATTTTTCTCTTGATGCTTAGGGTTTCCCCTTTTATCTACTCTACTATGATCTGCGTAGGTGCTTTCTGTCGTACTAGCATTACTCCACCCTTCAAGCTAAACAACACAACACTCAGAATTCAAAAGCTTAGTTATTCAAATATGATTGTGATATGATACTGATATTAGTTAACCGACACATTTAATTGGTTAGATAAAGGTCCCACTTGAGTTTCCAAATGCATGTCGCGACATATAGAGAGACAGCATAATTGCATTTCTTTGTCACTTGTTGACCGTACTTTCTTGTCCATACCAAATCTTAGTTGTTATTTCAAAGCAAACATCAGTTGCTAACTACCCTTTGTGCGGTTTGCAGCTTCAGATCTGCCATCCCACTGCCACGGTTAACACTGTACTCATCATGCTTATGTTTTTCCCATTTTATGATGACCACAATCAGCCTACATGGTTCGTGTCCTAATAGCACTGCTCCACTCATCAAGCTAAACAAGCTTAGTTGTACAAATTCATATCTAATATTATTGCTGATATTAGTAAAACTGAGAGATGTTTAATTGGTTAGCTAAATGTTCCTACTTTAGTTTTGAAATGCATGTGAGCCACATATGGAGAGACCGGAAAGAATAGTATTTCTCTGTGCGCTCTGGTTCATCATGGGTGGCCAACCAACATTGTATTGAAAGACTTGTAATATCTTCAATCTGCTTGCTCTTCTGCTCTTCTTTAAGATAATACTCTTCTCTTGCGGTCGACTGGTCAGGTCGAGTTGTTCTCCCTTAGTATATTTTGAATCTGTCAGGTCAGGTCGACTTGTTCTTCTTTACTATATGTTGAAGATATCATCTGCGAAGTGTCATCACTTCTAGAGCTCTCATATTTTGAGTAGTAGGCCACATTATATTAATGCACACAAAAATTATAGCATGCATGGCATCTTTTAAAAGAATTGCAGAGATAGCACAAAGTGGTTTACAGGGAGGCAGTATTGGATTAGAATCACTTCTACATTACAAAGAAAATCTCACTTGTTTTTATGTTTTCATGCATGTCAGATATTGAACATTGTCAAAATGAATATGAGAATTGGCGCACGAGAGGAATATTGCGGAACGATCCACTGGCTAACAAACTTGGCACGATGGAGGATGGCCTATCTTATTCACCCATCATGGTGCTTGCTCTAACTTTGCAAAGTTGTATTGGTCGCACATATTTTGCATCTGACCTCTTGCATTACTTCTACTTTGTTACACCATCTGCTTAGTTTAAGCATCATATATGAGTATATGCCATACCTATCCATTTTCTGTACCTATTCCATGTGTCGTCACACTATGTTTTTCGAGTCAAATGTTGTTCTTTCGTAATAGATGTCCAAAAGGAAGAGGGTGAGTGCAGATCCTCAAGGAGTACAAACTAGGTATTTGGAAAAGGTAGTGATACCTGTTAAATCAGATAGATCAGCAACCACAGAAAACACAGGCCCAACTGTACCACACTTTACCCCTACTCCAGTGGCCAAACCCCTATTAGAACTGCTGGGAGCCCAGCGTCAGGTACTGTCTATGATATCAATTCAAAATTTGAACTCCTAAATTTCTGCTTGTGCCTTACCTTCTCTCTTGTATGAAAACTAATTTCAGATGAATCTCCTTGCTCAAAGGATCATACGATCTCCAAACAATAATGGGCTCTGCATTGCTCTTGTTAGTACCTCTCTCCCTTTTGCCTTGTAACGCTGTACTTAATTAATTGCTATTTGATTATGTATCATCAGTCTGCACTTGAGCTTCATTATCCTCTATTTCTTCCAATATTATTTGATCTATATTTACTCTTTGCAAAATGTAGAATAATGGCAACGCTTATAAAGAATTTTCTTTGGGGAATTTATTGAATTATCCTTCCATCAACATGGAGAAGGGCTTTGTCCAGCCCGTGTTAACATGTAATGTAAGTTCATCCTTCTCAAGCCTTCAAACTTTGTTCTAGTATAGATTTGGATAGGCATCATTTCCTCCACTGCTGTTTGCTTTGCTGTTTACATCTGATTAGATGTTTGCAACAACTACCAGTTTCAAATTGTAGTTGTAAAAACATGTTCCTTATGCAGAACAAATCCATTTATTTGCTTATATAATTGTGAAACCTGTTACGTGTCTCCTTGTTTCTCTTTCAGAGTCGTATCTCTTACGTCAGGCAGAACTTTAGGGAAGATAGTGAGCCAAACCATCTTGAGGACAGCGAGATGACCCCAAGGTCCTGTCTTGATGAAGACAGTGAGTTGAAGCTACTCACCAGCAGGTGTGAGACAACCTCTATGCAGTCGCTTCCTCAATCAGTTTGACTTCTTCAGTCTCAACTTCAAGCGGAAAGGCTTGCTACAGCTCAGCTTCCACTTAAAGTCAAAGATGCAATGAAGATGTCAGAGGACTGCCATGCGCACCATCATGCCTTAAATCTAGTGTTGATGCATCTATCGTTGACACAACTGAGGTCTACTCAGCTTCTTCAGCTGTTTGGGGGGCCCGGCCTGGCCAGGCCTAGTGCCTTCTGAAGTGCTCTCAGTTTTGTATATTCTTTTGTCGGCGCATTTATTTACACTGGTGGCGAACTTTGATGCCCAGTGGATGTAATATGTGTGATAGCCGTGATAGCCTAGCGTAAGTTGCTTGCTTATTTATTTCCTTGTTGTCTTGTTTATTTGTTTGCTTGTAGTCATTGCAGTTCTTTTTCCGCGGTTTGCTAGTGGCTGCAATAACCTATTTTTTAAAACTAGGCCACAATAACCATGGTCTAATATTTACTGTAGTGACACTGGGCCTCCTATGGGCCGTAGAAATAGTGGGCCTTCTACGGGCCGTAGAAATAGTGGGCCTTCTACGGGCCGTAGAAACAGTGGGCCTTCTACGGGCCATAGAAACAATGGGCCTTCTACGGGCCGTAGAAACAATGGGCCTTCTACGGGCCGTATCATCAATGGGCCTTATACGGGCAGTATGATCGATTGGTCAAACATGGGCCAATAGCAGGCCGCATTATGGCCGTAAACGGGCTAGAGTTGGAATCGTCCGTTCATGGGCCGACCATAATGGGCCATCGTTAATAGGTCATATTTCATGACGCTATGAAAACGGCCCAACGTATTAACGAACCACAAACGGGCCGACTGTAACCACGGGCTGAATTTGGCCCACAAGCAGAAAATGACAGTAACGAGCCGTAAGTAAACGAATGCTGGAAATGAGCCCAAGAATAAATGGGCTCTAAGAAGGCCGAAAGATAACATGGGCTGGAAACGACCCAACGGAATAACGGGTCGTTAATGGGTATAAAGTGATACACTGTTCATTACAAGCCAGTTTCACCACTGGCCGTTAATGGGTGTAAAGTGATACACTGTTCATTACGGGCCACTTTCACCACGGGCCATTAATAGGCCAAGAGTTACATAGGTCCTCATATGGGCCGAAAGACGTCATGGGCCATACATGGGCCAGAAGTGAAAATGGGCTGGAATCATATTGGGTGGCCCAGATGACGCTACTGGGCCTAATTCGGATAGGGCGTAACAGGCCTTGGGTTAGCGGGCTGTAAATGGGCTATATGCGAACATGCCATTAACAGGCTTTACATGGGCCAGCCCGCCACCTTTTAACCAAGTCAAATGGGCCGCCTTTTCACAGGAATGGGCCTCTGTTGGGCCGTGCCACGTGTCGACGTATCATAGGCGCCTTCTGTCCAATGAGTGGATGACATCTGTCCCAACGATGAGCTGACACGTGTTTCCTCCAGCCAATGATGATTTTACACGTGGAAAATCCCCATTGGTCGGGGCTGTTAACGGGTTATCGGATCCAAAACCCGACCCGATAGCTTAACGGTGTTCCGTTACGGTGGTTGCCACGTATCGGTCACCCTTGACGAAAGCACTTCTATGATGCGGGATTTATCGTCATGGAAGTGGACACTTCCGTCATGATAATTTTGGTAATGTCATGGAACACTTCTACGACAGCACAGGTATGACTATCTTGATTTTGTCATAAAATCGTCATGGATGTACATGCATGACAGAAAATGCGACCTACTGTGAAAACACGTATCATCACGGAAGTGTATTTTTTTGTAGTGATGGTAACCGCAAACTCTGCAGCCTTCTCTTTTTACTTCCCATAATGAGTTGTTAGACAACAATGTTTGAATCTTTTTCGTTCGCAGTGGTTCCCAAATCAGTTCACTCAAGATCACCTTGCAAAGTACATGATTGGTGGACACACAATGAAGGTTAAAGTATTCCATCCAGACTAAAATGAGCATCGAGAAGTCCTAATGAAGACATTGAAGGATGGATGGGCAACTGATGTCTACTACACAACCCTCTTATTCTAAACTTATGTTGGGCCTCCAAGCCCAGAGTTTTGTAGGACAGTAGCAAATTTTCCTCAAGTGGATGACCTAAGGTTTATCAATCCGTGGGAGGCATAGGATGAATATGGTCTCTCTCAAACAACCCTGCAACCAAATAAAAAAGAGTCTCTTGTGTCCCCAACACACCCAATACAATGGTAAATTGTATAGGTACACTAGTTCGGCAAAGAGATGGTGATACAAGTGCAATATGAATGGTAGGTATAGGATTTTGTAATCTGAAAATATAAAAACAGCAAGGTAGCAAGTAATAAAAGTGAGCAAAAACGGTATTGCAATGCTTCGAAACAAGGCCTAGGGTTCATACTTTCACTAGTGCAAGTTCTCTCAACAATGAAAACATAACTAGTTCATATAGTAATCCCTCAACATGCAACAAAGAGTCACTCCAAAGTCACTAATAGCGGAGAACAAATGAAGAGATTATTGTAGGGTACGAAACCACCTCAAAGTTATTCTTTGTGATCGATCTATTGGGCTATTCCTATAAGTGTCACAAACAGCCCTAGAGTTCATACTAAAATAACACCTTAAGGCACACATCAACCAAAACCCTAATATCACCTAGATACTCCAGTGTCACCACAAGTATCCGCGGGTTTGATTATACGATATGCATCACACAATCTCAGATTCATCTATTCAAACCAACACAAAGAACTTCAAAGAGTGCCCCAAAGTTTCTACCGGAGAGTCAAGACAAAAATGTGTGCCAACCCCTATGCATAAGTTCACAAGGTCACAAAACCCGCAAGTTTATTACCAAAACATACATCAAGTGGATCATGTGAATATCCCATTGGCACCATAGATAAGCACATGCAAGACATACATCAAGTGTTCTCAAATCCTTAAAGAGTCAATCCGATAAGATAACTTCAGAGGGAAAACTCAATCCATTACAAGAAGGTAGAGGGGGAGAAACATCATAAGATCCAACTATAATAGCAAAGCTCATGGTACATCAAGATCGTGCCATATAAAGAACACAAGAGAGAGATAAAACACATAGCTACTGGTACATACCCTCAGCCCCGAGGGTGAACTACTCCCTCCTCATCATGGAGAGCGTCGGGATGATGAAGATGGCCACCGGTGATGATTCCCCCCTCCGACAGGGTGCCGGAAGAGGGTCCCAATTGGTTTTTGGTGGCTACAGAGGCTTGCGGCGGTGGAACTCTCGATCTAGGTTTCTTTTGGGGGGTTTCGGTATTTATAGGAATTTTTGGCGTCGGTTTCACGTCAGCGGGGTCCACGAGTCAACGACAAGGGTGGAGCACCCTCCCAGGGGGGCTAGGGCGCGCCCTCCACCCTTGTGGTTGGCTCGGGACTCTTTTGGCCCAACTCTTTTTCTTCGGGGGCTTCTTCTGGTCCATAAAAAATCACCAAAATTTTCAGCTCATTTGGACTCCGTTTGATATTCCTTTTCTGCAAAACTCAAAAACAAGGAAAAAACAGAAACTGGAATTGGGCTCTAGGTTAATAGGTTAGTCCCAAAAATAATATAAAATAGCATATAAATGCATATAAAACATCCAAGATGGATAATATAATAGCATGTAACAATCATAATTATAGATAAGTTGGAGATGTATCAAGCATCCCCAAGCTTAATTCCTGCTCGTCCTCGAGTAGTTAAATGATAAAAACAGAATTTTTGATGTGGAATGCTACCTAACATATTTATCAATGTAATTTTCTTTATTGTGCCATGAATGTTCAGATCCATAAGATTCTAAACAAAAGTTTAGTATTGACATAAAAATGATAATACTTCAAGCATACTAACAAAGCAATTATGTCTTCTCAAAATAACCTAGCCAAAGAAAGTTATCCCTACAAAATCATATAGTAAAATAAAATGATCCTCCAAGCAAAACACATGTCATGTGGTGAATAAAAATATAGCCCCAAGTAAAGTTACCGGCGAACGATGACGAAAGAGGGGATGCCATCCGGGGCATCCCCAAGCTTAGGCTCTTGGTTGTCCTTGAATATTACCTTGGGGTGCCTTGGGCATCCCCATGCTTAGGCTCTTGTCATGCCTTATTCCATAGTTCATCGAATCTTTACCCAAAACTTGAAAACTTCACAACACAAAACTCAACAGAAAATCTTATGAGCTCCGTTAGTATAAGAAAATAAATCATCACTTAGGTACTGTTATTAACTCATTCCAAATTCATATTGGTGTTATATCTACTGTATTCCAACTTCTCCATGGTTCATACCCTTCGATGCTACTCATAGATTCATCAAAATAAGCAAACAACACATAGAAAACAGAATCTGTTTAAAACAGAACAGTCTGTAGTAATCTAGAAACTTTCCATACCTATGTAACTCCAAAAATTCTGAAAACTTAGTACAACATAGACAATTTGTATATCAATCTTGTGTAAAAAATTCAGATCAAAAGCACGTTCAAGTGAATTGTAAAAAATACTGGACTGAGAGCCAAAGTTTCTATTTTTGCACGGAATCAAGTCAACTACCACCCACACTATCCCAAAGGCTTTACTTGGCACTTTATTGAAACAAAATATATATAACATGATTACTACAGTAGCATAATCATGTGGACACAGAAAAATAGTAGGTAACGGTGTTGGGTTGTCTCCCAACAATTGCTTTTCTTTAATGCCTTTTTAGCTAGGCATGATGATGTCAATGATGCTCACATGAAAGATAAGAATTGAAACACAAAGAGAGCATCATGAAGCATATGACTAGCACATTTATGTCTGACCCGCTTCCTGTGCATAGGGATTTTTGAGCAAACAATTTATAGGAACAAGAATGAACTAGCATAGGAAGGCAAAACAAGCATAACTTCAAAACTTTCAACACATAGAGAGGAAACTTGATATTATTGCAACTCCTACAAGCATATATTCCTCCCTCGTAATAATTTTCAGTAACATCATGAATGAATTGAACAATATAACCATCACATAAAGCATTCTTTTCATGATCTACATGCATAGAAATTTAATTACTCTCCACATAAGCAAATTTCTTCTCATTCATAATGGGGGAAGCAAATTCAATGAAATAACTATCATGTGAGGCATAATCTAATTGAAAATTAAAATCATGATGACAAGTTTCATGGTTATCATTATTCTTTATAGCATACATGTCATCACAATAATCATCATAGATAGCAACTTTGTCCTCATAATCAATTGGAACCTCTTCTGAAATAGTGGATTCATCACTAAATAAAGTCATGACCTCTCCAAATCCACTTTCATAATTATAACAATAAGATTCAACACCCTCCAAAATAGTGGGATCATTACCTAAAGTTGACACTCTTCCAAACCCACTTTCATCAACATAATTATCATAAATAGGAGGCATGCTATCATCATAATAAATTTTCTCATCAATACATGGGGGACAAAAAATATCATCTTCATCAAACATAGCATCACCAAGCTTGTGGATTTGCATATCATTAGCATCATGGATATTCAAGGAATTCATACTAACAACATTGTAGTCATGCTCATCATACAAAGATTTTATACCAAACATTTTATAGACTTCTTCTTCTAACACTTGAGAACAATTCTCCTTTCCAACATTTTCACGAAATACATTAAAAAGATGAAGCTTATGAGGCAACCATAATTCCATTTTTTGTAGTTTTATTTTATAGACTAAACTAGTGATAAAAAAAGAAACTAAAAGATTCGGTTGCAAGATCTAAAGATATACCTTCAAGCACTCACCTCCCCGGCAACGGCGCCAGAAAAGAGCTTCATTGACGGGATGTGAGTGTTGCTTACCTAGCCTCCCCGGCAATGGCACCAAAAAAGAGCTTGATGTATACTACGCAACCTTCTTCTTGTAGACTCGTGTTGGGCCTCCAAGCGCAGAGTTTTCTAGGAAATTAGCAAATTTCCCTCAAGTGGATGATCTAAGGTTTATCAATCCATGGGAGGCGTAGGATGAAGATAGTCTCTCCCAAACAATCCCGCAACCAAATAACAAAGAGTCTCTTGTGTCCCCAACACACCCAATACATTGGTAAATTGTATAGGTGCACTAGTTCGGCGTAGATATGGTGATACAAGTGCAATATGGATGGTAGATATAGGTTTTTGTAATCTGAAAATATAAAAACAGCAAGGTACCAAGTAACAAAAGTGAGCGAGAACGGTATTGCAATGCTTCGAAACAAGACCTAGGGTTCATACTTTCACTAGTGCAAGTTCTCTTAACACTGATAACATAACTAGATCATATAACAATCCCTCAACGTGCAACAAAGAGTCACTCCAAAGTCATTAATAGCGGAGAAAAAAATGAAGAGATTATTGTAGGGTACGAAACCACCTCAAAGTTATTATTTCTGATTGATCTATTCGGCTATTCCTATAAGTGTCACAAACAGCCCTAGAGTTCGTACTAAAATAACACCTTAAGACACACATCAACCAAAACCCTAATGTCACCTAGATACTCCAATGTCACCACAAGTATCCGCGGGTTTGATTATACGATATGCATCCCACAATCTCATATTCATCTATTCAAACCAACACAAAGAACTTCAAAGAGTGCCCCAAAGTTTCTACCGGAGAGTCAAGACGAAAACATGTGCCAACCCCTATGCATAAGTTCACAAGGTCATAGAACCCGCAAGTTGATCACCAAAACAATACATCAAGTGGATCATGTGAATATCCCATTTTCACCACAGATAAGCACATGCAAGACATACATCAAGTGTTCTCAAATCCTTAAAGACTCAATCTGATAAGATAACTTTAGAGGGAAAAATCAATCCATTACAAGAATGTAGAGGCGGAGAAACATCGTAAGATCCAACTATAATAGCAAAGCTCGCGGCACATAAAGATCGTGCCATATTAAGAACATGAGAGGGAGAGAGATAAAACACATAGCTACTGGTACATACCCTCAGCCCCGAGGGTGAACTAATCCCTCCTCATCATGGAGAGCACCGGGATGGTGAAGATGGCCACCGGTGATGATCCCCCCCCCCTCCGAAAGGGTGCCGGAACAGTGTCCCGATTGGTTTTTGGTGGCTACAAAGGCTTTTGGCGGAGGAACTCCTGATCTAGGTTTCTTTTGGGGTTTTTCTGTATTTATAAAAAAAATTGGCATCGGTTTCACGTCAGGGGGGGGGGTCCACGAGTCAATGACAACGGTGGAGCACCCTACCGGGAGTTAGGGCGCGCCCTCCTCCCTTGTGGTTGGCTCGGGACTCTTCTGGCCCAACTCTTTATCTTCGGGGGCTTCTTCTGGTCCATAAAAAATCACCGTAAATTTTTAGCTCGCTTGGACTCCGTTTGATATTCCTTTTCTGCAAAACTCAAAAACAAGGAAAAACAGAAACTAGCACTGGGCTCTAGGTTAATAGGTTGGTCCCAAAAATAATATAAAATAGCATATAAATGCATATAAAACATCCAAGATGGATAATATAATAGCATGGAACAATCAAAATTATAGATACGTTGGAGACATATCAAGCATCCTCAAGCTTAATTTATGCTCGTCTTCGAGTAGGTAAATGATAAAAACAGAATTTTTGATGCGGAATGCTACCTAACATATTTATCAATGTAATTTTCTTTATTGTGGCATGAATGTTCAGATCCATAAGATTCTAAATAAAAGTTTAGTATTGACATAAAAATGATAATACTTCAAGCATACTAACAAAGCAATTATGTCTTCTCAAAATAACATGGCCAAAGAAAGTTATCCCTACAAAATCATATAGTCAGGCTATGCTCCATCTTCACAACACAAAATATTCAAATCATGCACAACCCCGATGACAAGCCAAGCAATTGTTTCATACTTTTGATGTTCTCAAACCTTTCCAACTTTCACACAATACACGAGTGTGAGCCATGGACATAACACTATAGGTGGAATAGAATATGGTGGTTGTGGAGAAGATAGAAAGAAGGAGATACTCTCACATCAACTAGGCGTATCAACGGGCTATGGAGATGCCCATCAATATATATCAATGTGAGTGAGTAGGGATTGCCATGCAACGGATGCACTTAGAGCTATAAGTTTATGAAAGCTCAAAAAGAAACTAAGTGGGTTTGCATCCAACTCGCTTGCTCACGAAGACCTAGGACAATTTGAGGAATCCGTCATTGGAATATACAAGCCAAGTTCTATAATGAAAATTTCCCACTAGTATATGAAAGTGACAACATAGGAGACTCTCTATCACGAAGATCATGGTGCTACTTTGAAGCACATGTGTGGTAAAAGGATAGTAGTATTGCCCCTTCTCTCTTTTCTCTCATTTCATTTTTTGTTGGACTCTTTGGCCTCCTTTTCTTCTTCTTTTTTTCTCTTTTTTTCGTCCGGAGTCTCATCCCGACTTGTGGGACAATCATA
The DNA here is from genome assembly GCF_018294505.1 of Triticum aestivum. NCBI lineage: Eukaryota > Viridiplantae > Streptophyta > Magnoliopsida > Poales > Poaceae > Triticum > Triticum aestivum. The sequence goes on from NC_057810.1 coordinate 341,663,863, forward strand.
GTCTCCATCATCCTTTCCACACATGGGACAAATCTCTAATATTGAAGATCATCACACTTTTATTTACTTACAACTCAATACTTAGAACAAAATATGACTCTATATGAATGCCTCCAGCGGTGTACCGGGATGTGCACTGACTCAAGAGTGACATGTATAAAAATTATGAACGGTGGCTTTGCCACAAATACAATGTCAACTACATGATCATGCAAAGCAATATGACAATGATGAAGCGTGTCATAATAAACGGAATGGTGGAAAGTTGCATGGCAATATATCTCGGAACGGCTATGGAAATGCCATAATAGGTAGGTATGGTGGCTGTTTTTAGGAAGGTATATGGTGGTGTAATGCACCGGTAAAAGTTGTGCGGTACTAGAGAGGCTAGCAATGGTGGAAGGGTGAGAGTGCATATAATCCATGGACTCAACAATAGTCATAAAGAACTCACATACTTATTGCAAAAATCTATTAGTCATTGAAACAAAGTACTACACGCATGCTCCTAGGGGATAGATTGGTAGTAAAAGACCATCGCTCATCCCCGACCGCTACTCATAAGGAAGACAATCAATAAATAAATCATGCTCCGACTTCATCACATAGCGGTTCACCATACGTGCATGCTAGGGGAATCACAAACTTCAACACAAGTATTTCTACAATCCATAATTACTCACTAGCATGACTCTAATATCACCATCCTCATATCTCAAAACAATCATAAGGAATCAAACTTCTCGTAGTATTCAATTTACTTTATATGAAAGTTTTTATTATATCCCTCTTGGATGCCCATCATATTAGGACTAAATTCATTACCAAAGCAAATTACCATATTGTTTAAGACTCTCAAAATAATATGAGTAAACATGAGAGTTCATCAATTTCTTCAAAATAAAACCACCGCCGTGCTCTAAAAAGATATAAGTGAAGCACTAGAGCAAATGACAAACTACTCCAAAAGATAAAAGTGAAGATCAATGAGTAGTTGAATAGTTATGTAAATATGTGACGACTCTCTAACATTTAAGAATTTCATATCTTGGGATATTATTAAAATAGCAAGCAAAACCTAATAAAATAAAATGACGCTCCAATCAAAACACATATCATGTGGTGAATAGAAATATAGCTCCAAGTGAAGTTACCGATGAACAAAGACGAAAGAGGGGATGCCATCTGGGGCATCCCCAAGCTTAGGATCTTGGTTGTCCTTGATTATTACCTTAGGATGACTGGGGAATCCCGAAGATTATGCTCTTTCCACTCCTTATTCCATAGTCCATCGAATCTTTACCCAAAAATTGAAAACTTAACAACAGAAAACTCAACAAAAAAATCTTATGAGCTCCGTTTTATAAGAAAATAAATCACCACTTAGGTACTGTTGTGAACTCATTCCAAATTCATATTGGTGTTATATCTACTGAATTCCAACTTTTCCATGGTTCATACCCTCCGATACTACTCATAGATTCTTCAAAATAAGCAAACAACACATAGAAAACAGAATTTGTTTAAAACAAAACAGTCTGTAGTAATCTGGAAACTTTCCATACCTTTGTAACTCCAAAAATTCTGAAAATTTAGGAAAACATAGACAATTTGTATATCAATCTTGTGTAAAAATTCAGATCAAAAGCACGTTCCAGTGAATTGTAAAAATTCCTGGACTGAGAGCTAAAGTTTCTGTTTTTGCATGGAATCAAGTTGACTATCACCCACACATCCCAAAGGCTTTACTTGGCACTTTATTGAAACAAAAGATATAAAACATGATTACTACAGTATCATAATCATGTGGACACAAAAAAACAGTAGGTAACGGTGTTGGCTTGTCTCCCAACAAGCGCTTTTATTTAATGCCTTTTTAGCTAGGCATGATGATGTCAATGATGCTCACATGAAAGATAAGAATTGAAACACAAAGAGAGCATCATGAAGCATATGACTAGCACATTTAAGGCTAACCCACTTCCTATGCATAGGGATTTTGTGAGCAAAAAATTATAGGAACAGGAATCGACTAGCATAGGAAGGCAAAACAAGCATAACTTCAAAACTTTCAACACATAGAGAGGAAACTTGATATTATTGCAACTCCTACAAGCATATATTCCTCCCTCATAATAATTTTCAGTAGCATAATGAATGAATTCAGCAATATAATCATCACATAAAGCATTCTTTTCATGATACTCCAATGTCACCACAAGTATCGCGGGTTTGATTATACGATATGCATCACACATTCTCAGATTCATCTATTCAAACCAACACAAAGAACTTCAAAGAGTGCCCCAAAGTATCTACTGGAGAGTCAAGACGAAAACATGTGCCAACCGCTATGCATAAGTTCACAAGGTCACATAACATGCAAGTTGATCACCAAAACAATACATCAAGTGGATCATGTGAATATCGCATTTTCACCACAGATAAGCACTTGCAAGACATACATCAAGTGTTCTCAAATCCTTAAAGACTCAATCCGATAAGATAACTTTAGATAGAAAACTCAATCCATTACAAGACTGTAGAGGGGGGAGAAACATCATAAGATCCAACTATAATAGCAAAGCTCGCGGTACATCAAGATCGTGCCATATTAAGAACACAAGAGAGAGAGAGAGAGAGAGAGAGAGAGAGATAAAACACATAGCTACTGGTACATACCCTCAACCCCGAGGGTGAACTACTCCCTCCTCGTCATGGAGAGCACCGGGATGGTGAAGATGGCCACCAGTGATGATTCCCCCCTCCGGCAGGGTGCCGGAAGTGTCCCGATTGGTCTTTGGTGGCTACAAAGGCTTGCGGCGGCGGAACTCCCGGTCTAGGTTTCTTTTCGGGGTTTTCTGTATTTATAGGAATTTTCAGCATTGGTTTCACGTCAGGGGGGTCCACAAGTCAATGACAAGGGTGGAGTACCCTCCCGGGGGTAAGGTGCACCCTCTACCCTTGTGGTTGGCTCGGGACTCTTCTGTCCCAACTCCTTTGCTTCGGGGGCTTCTTCTGGTCCATGAAAAATCATCATAAATTTTTAGCTCGTTTGGACTCTGTTTGATATTCCTTTTCTGCAAAACTCAAACAAGGAAAAACCATGAATGGGCACTGGGCTCTAGGTTAATAGGTTAGTCCTAAAAAATAATATAAAATAGCATATAAATGCATATAAAACATCAAAGATGGATAATATAATAGCATGGAACAATCAAAATTATAGATATGTTGGAGACGTATCAACAACCATCACAAGGGGTTGGCCTAGAGTCGTGTGCACATTACGAATGGAGGAGGGCACAATATGGGCATTCCGCTTCACCTTCTCCAGCAACCAGAATGTCTTTCGCCTCTCTCTTTATAGTCTTTAGTACAACTATGGTTCATCATTCTTTACTTGGTGCTTCTATAGTTCTTTAGTATATGTACCTGTGCGTCGAATTATACATTCGTGGTTGAACCTATATTTGTAATAAACAAGGTTGGATATGATATAAGTGGTTGCCTACTTTCCAATTCAAAACATGTGATTTTTAAATTAGAGATTAATTATGGATTACACTGCACACGGTTTGCGAAAGTGAAACGTCTGCTATAGACTTGGAGATCAGACATGTATCTAGGATCCACGACACGTGCGATCAATCTCTACTGCACACACGATCAGCCAAGAAAACACGTGTGTGATTAACAACAACATCGCACACAATTCTTTCTAATTAAATGTTTGCGATAGTCACCTTATCACACACGCTTGGCAATTATGGACTGTTTGTGATGTGTGCGATCAATCTCTACTGCGCATCACAAACATTTGGTCATAGAAGAACGCATGCGATAGGTCGATCATCCGACGCGGGTACGACGGATGAATCATGTGGGATGTATACAAGCTTCGCATACAGTTTTATAGCGACAATTGTGCGCGCTATTACATGGAATCGCACACAGTCGAGGAAAATGTGTGTGATTGTCTACTTCTATAATCGTGAATTGTTTGTGATGGGTCGCGCATCGTGAATGTAGCACCACAGAATACCGACTGTGATGGCAATGCGAGCACAAACGAGTAGGGAGTATTGTATATGCATCGACGCTCCCTATCCCCGACGGTTTCTGGGTCGTGTGGGAAGGACCCCCCTATCACGGTCACTCACTTGGCGACGGTTCAGAACACCTCGCTGTACCAGTGGTGGGAGCAAGGCGGGGTGCGGCTCGGGCTTGCGGCGCGACCAAGGAGGGCGCAGAGCAGGGCGCACGAGGGAGCAGCGATGCGAGGGCGAGCACGTGGGGTGGGTGGGGGGTAGGGGGCATCAAGCACTGATGGACCACAAGTATAGGGGATATATCGTAGTCCTTTCGATAAGTAAGAGTGTCGAACCCAACAAGGAGCAGAAGGAAATGACAAGCGGTTTTCAGCAAGGTATTCTCTGCAAGCACTGAAATTATCGGTAACAGATAGTTTTGTGATAACATAATTCGTGACGGGTAATAGGTAACAAATGTAGCAAAGGTGCCGCAAGGTTTGCCAATCCTTTTTATAGCAAAGGACAAGCCTAGACAAATTCTTATATAAAGCAAAGCTCTCCCGAGGACACATGGGAATTATTGTCAATCTAGTTTTCATCATCCTCATACGATTCACGTTTGTTACTTTGATAATTTGATATGTGGGTGGACCGGTGCTTGGGTGTTGTCCTTACTTGGGCAAGCCTCCCACTTATGATTAACCCCTCTCGCAAGCATCTGCAACTACGAAAGAAGAATTAAGATAAATCTAACCATAGCATGAAACATATGGATCCAAATCAGCCCCTTACGAAGCAAAGCATAAACTAGGGTTTAAGCTTCTGTCACTCTAGCTACCCATCGTCTACTTACTAGTTCCCAATGTCTTCCCCTAGGCCCAAATCATGGTGAAGTGTCATGTAGTCGATGTTCACATAACACCACTAGAGGAAAGACAACATACATCTCATCAAAATATCAAACAAATACCAAATTCACATGATTACTTATAACAAGACTTCTCCCATGTCCTCAGGAACAAACGTAAATACTCACAAAGCATATTCATGTTCAAAATCAGAGGAGTATTAATTATCATTAAGGATCTGAAGACATGATCTTCCACCAAATAAACCAGCTAGCATCAACTACAAGTAGTAATGAACACTACTAGCAACCCGCAGGTACCAATCAAAGGTTTTGAGACAAAGATCAGATACAAGAGATGAACTAGGGTTTGAGAGGAGATGGTGCTAGTGAAGATGTTGATGGAGATTGACCCCCTCTCGATGAGAGGATCGTTGGTGATGGCGATGGCTTCGATTTCCCCTCCCGGCAGAACAGCTCCGTTGAGCCCTAGATTGGTTCTTGTCAGGTTCCGCCTCGAGACGGCGGCGCTTCGTCCCGAAAGCTTCCTCTTGATTTTTTTCCAGGTCAAAATACATCATATAGTAGAAAATGGGCACCGGAGGCCTGACAGGTGGCCCACAAGCCAGGAAGGCGTGCCCAGGAGAGTAGGGGCGTGCCCCCACCCTTGTGGTCACCTGGTGGGTCCCCTCTGGTATTTTCTAAGACCAATATTTTGTATATATTCAAAAATAATTCTCTGTAAATTTTTAGGACTTTTGGAGTTCTACAGAATAGGTCTCTCAGATTTGCACCCTTTCCGGTCCAGAATTCTAGCTGTCGGCATTCTCCCTCTTCATGTAAACCTTGTAAAATAAGAGAGAAAAGGCATAAGTATTGTACCATAACGTGTAATAACAGCCCATAATGCAATAAATATCAATATAAAAGCATGATGCAAAATGGATGTATCAACTCCTCCAAGCTTAGACCTCGCTTGTCCTCAAACGAAAGCCGAAATTGATAAATATGTCCACATGTTTAGAGATAGAGGTGTCGATAAAATAAAATACGGACATGAGGGCATCATGATCATCTTTAGACCAACAATATATATTGACATATAATTTCTTATGCTAAAGTGAGAATTCATTCACAAGGTAGAGTATGAATCATAAACTTTATTGAAAACTAACAAACTATGATCAGTCATTGAAGCTTTTGTATAGAAAGTCAACATACTCAACCATCTCTTAGTCTTTCATAATTGCTAACACTCACACGATACTTATGAGTTCAAAGCCTTAGTGGACACAGAGAAAGATAGGGGCTTATACTTTTGCCTCCGAACCTTTTACCTCAAGGGTAATGTCGACAATAATACTTTATGATAACCTACATCCAAGTGGATAAGTACATATGGATCTTTCTCCAACACATAGCGCTTGCCAAAAAGAAAAAAAGTGTAAAAAGGAAAGGTGAATGTCACCATGAATCTTGTATAAGGGTAGAAGATTAAAGAAAAAGATAGGCCCTTCGCAGAGGGAAGAAGAGCTTGTCATGCCCTTTTATGGTTGGATGCGCAAAACCTTAGTGCGAAAGAATGTCACTTTATTGCCACTTGTGATAAAGAACTTTATTATGCAGTCTGTCGCTTTTATTTCTTCCATGTCACAAGTTCGTATAAAGTTTATTTTCCTCAGACTGATAGATCATACATATTTAGAGAGCAATTTTTATTGCTTGCACTGATGACAACTTACTTGAAGGATCTTACTCAATCCATAGGTAGGTATGGTGGACTCTCATGGAAAAACTGGTTTAATGGATATTTGGAAGCACAAGTAGTATCTCTACTTGTTGCAAAAGATTTGGAAGGCATAAGAGGGAAAGGCAAACTCAACATGTTGGAGGATCCATGACTATATAACTTCTATTCGGATATAGGAAAACATAACTCATTATGTTGTCTTCCTTGTCCAACATCAACCTTTTTAGCATATAATATTTTAATGAGTGCTCACAATCACAAAATATGTCCAAGATAGTATATTTATATGTGAAACCTCTCTTTCTTTATTACTTCCTATTAATTGCAACAGTGACCAAAACCTATGTTTGTCAACTCTCAACAAATCTTATTCATCATACTCTTTATATGTGAAGTCATCACTCCCCATAAGATCATTATATAATTTTTTTACTACTATTATTCTATTCTTCTCTTTATTTCTTTTTCTCAAGATCAAAACAAGAAAGCAAAGCCCTCAACTCAAAACTACTCTTTATTATATAACTCTCGGACTCGATTACATTGAGGGAACATAAAGCAAAACTCAAAGCTAGATCGTACTAAAAACTTTATTCTACTAAACCGAGATATAACCAAAATGATTGAACTAAGAAAAACAATAAAGGTAAATATGTCATGGTGATATGATACCGAGGCACCTCCCCCAAGCTTGGCAGTTGCCAAGGGGAGTGCCCATACCCATGTATTTAGATCTCTTTCTTCGGAGGTGGTGATGATGGAGTTGTTGATGATGAAAGAACCTTATCCTCTGTCTTTCAAGGCATAGGTTCACCATCATAAAAAGATGAATGAGTCTCCAGGATCCTCAAATCTGCAGCCAAACTCATTCTCTTAAATCTGTATTCATACTCACAGTTTTGGTTTTGCAGGTCATAGATCTGGGCTTGGAGGTGCTCGATTCTCTCATGAAGCTTGAAGATGGCCTCTCTGAAGTTCTTGGCGCCTAGCTTGTGGTCACAGGTAAGTTCCATGATCATCAAGTGATTAGCGTTGAATCCATGTTCCACTATCCCTTGGCACTTGAAAAATTGCTGCTCCATTGCTTCGAGCCTTATCTCCATGCTTCCAGTCCTCTTTGGCCCTTCAACATCGCGGATGTGCAGCACCCCCTCACGCATCTCAATGGTTTGAGGGTGTTGCAGCACCTTCGCGAGGTAAGGGTTGATGACCTTCTCGAAAAGGGAGAATTAGATTTATGCCCCTAGTTGTGTCCCACTCATCTGTTTTACCCCTAATTCCCAAAAGTCACCGGTTCTGTCCAAGTCACTTTGCTCCTCCTATGCTTTTGCCCTTTGACCGTTTGACCGTCAGTTTGAAAACTTCATAACTAATTCATACTAAATCAGAAAAATGCAATTAAGATACCAAAATGTTCAAAAAAACATCACCTACATGTCAGTGTCATTTGCATTCATGAAAAAAGTGTTGGAAAGTGCACATCCGAGTTTTAGCTCTTTTGATACCACCATGAATAGTAACCTCTAAAAAAATTCAAAAAAAATATGGTGGCAAAGAACGACAAATGTTCTAAGTGTTTGCCCAGTTTCATTAGGGAACGACATTCGTGGAAGTCGTGGCAAAAAAAATCTATTTTGGAGTGCTGATTGTTTTTTACAGCGGCAACCACGAATATTATTCTCTGATGAAACTTGGCAGGCACTTAAAACATTTGTCATTCTTTGCCACCAAATTTTTTTTGAATTTTTTTGAACTTTTTTAGATTTTACTATTCATGGTGGTAGCATAAGAGCTAAAACTCGGATGGGCACTTTCCAACACTTTTTTCATGAATGCAAATGATACTGACATATAGGTGATGTTTTTCTGAACATTTTGGTATCTTATTTGCATTTTTCTGATTTAGTATGAATTAGTTATGAAGTTTTCAAACTGACGGTCAAATGGTCAAAGGGCAAAAGCACAAGAGGAGCAAAGTGATTTGGACAGAACCAGTGACTTTTGGGAATTAGGGGTAAAACAGACGAGTGGGGAACAACTAGGGGCATAAATCTAATTATCCCTCTCGAAAAACTTGTCCTTGGGGGCGCTTGGAGACGTCATGGCGATCTAGATCTATCAGAAAAACAACTCGAAACAAGAACAGAGGATTTGGTCGTGGTACGGTGGTCAAAACCTTTGGGAGATTATATTATGAATTTTTACCGACCAAAAGAAGTGTTCCATAAGAAAACGGAGTCCGGAGGGCACATGAGGTGGCCACAAGGTAGGGAGGCCCCACAAGTGGGTAGGGCGCGTGCCCAAGGCTTGTTGCCTCCTCGTGTACCTTTTGGACTACTTTTAATTTTCTGAATTTTTTAAATATTCCAAAACGGAGTAAAATTGTCATGAAATTTTTTGGAGTCGGTTTACTTACCGTACCACATAACTATTCCTTTTCGAAGTCTGAAACATTCTGGTAGATCTCCCTTATGTACTCCTCCGGTGTTATGGTATTAATAATATTGGTTTCAACATTTATGGGAGTACCTGAGATCTCCCTTATGTACTTACTCGACAATGTAAGGCCCTTCCCATTTAGAGAGAAGTTTTCCTACAAAAAATCTTAAACGAGAATTGTATAGCAAGACATGGTCACCTACATTGAATTCATGCTTTTGTATTTTTTCATGCCATCTTTTAACTTTTTCTTTAAACAACTTGGCATTCTCATAGGCCTGAGTTCTCCATACATCAAGTGAGCTAATGTCAAACAACCTCTTTTCAATGTCAAGTTTGAAATCATAATTGAGCTCTTTAATTGCCCAATAAGCTTTATGTTCTAGTTCAAGAGGTAAGTGACATGCTTTTCCATAAACTATTTTATACGGAGACATACCCATAGGGTTTTTATAAGCAGTTCTATAAGCCCATAATGCATCATTAAGTTTCTTAGACCAATTCTTTCTAGATCTATTAACAGCCTTTTGCAAGATTAATTTTATTTCTCTATTGCTCAATTCTACTTGACCACTAGCCTGAGGATGATATGGAGACGCAATTCTATGGTTGACATCATACTTGGCAAGCAGTTTACAAAAAGCACCATGAATAAAGTGTGAACCACCATCAGTCATTAAATGTCTAGGGACTCCAAACCTCGGGAAAATAACCTCTTTAAGCATCTTAATGGAAGTGTTATGATGAGCACTACTAGTTGGAATAGCTTCTACCTACTTAGTAACGTAATCAACCTCAACTAGAATATGTGTATACCCATAGAGGAAGGAAAAGGTCCCATATAATCAAAACCCCAAACATAAAATGGTTCAATAACAAGTGAATAATTCATAGGCATTTCCTGACGTCTACTAATATTACCAATTCTCTGAGATTCATCACAAGACAAGACATACTTACGAGCATCCTTGAAGAGAGTAGGCCAATAAAAACTAGATTGTATTACCTTGTGTGCAGTTCTTGTTGGGAACCGTTGCGTGGAAAACAAAAAAAATTCTATGCACACGCAATGATCTATCCATGGAGATGCATAGCAACGAGGGGGAGAGTGTGTGTACGTACCCACGTAGTCCGTAAGTGGAAGCATTTCACAACGTGGTTGATGTAGTCGAACTTCTTCGCGCTCAACCGATCAAGTACCGAACACACGGCACCACCGCGTTCTGCATACGTTCAGCTTGGTGACGTCCCTCGCATTCTTGATCCAGCAAGACATCGAGGTAGTAGATGAGTTCCGTCAGCATGACGGCATGGTGACGGTGATGGTGAAGTGATCTCTGCAGGGCTTCGCCTAAGCACTACAAAAATATGACCGGGGGTGTAAACGGTGGAGGGGGCGCCGCACACGGCTAGGCAATTGTCTGGGTGTGCTAGAGTGCCCCCCTGGACTATTCTGTTACCCATAACAGAATATTATTCTGTTACCCCTCCGCACCCTATAAGAACTGACGCCAATTTCCAAAATCCAGAAAGTACCCAGCCGAACCGGTGTGGACAAAAAAAAGGAGAAGCCCACCCACTCCAGGTGCGTCCCTAACCTCCCGATGCCTCGACTTCCACCAGCCGACGCCGCCAGATCCCTGCTTCCACCCACCGACGCCGGATCCTCCCCTGCTCCCACCCACCGCCGCCGCATCCTCCCCTGCTCCCACCCGTCGCCGCAGTCACCGTGCCCCTGCTTTCACCGCCATCGCCGCCGCGCCCCCTGCTTCCACCAGCCGCCACCGCTGTCGTGCCTCCTGCTTCCACCAGCCGCCACCGCCGCCGCGCCCCTGCTTCCACCTGCGGCCACTGCCTCCGCGCCCCCTGCTTCCACCTGCCGCCACCGCCACCGCGCCCCCTGCTTCCACCCCCCCGCCGCCAGCCAAGCTTTCTTCCTCACGGACCAGGAATGACGCGAGATGTCGTCCTGGCCCATCGCCGTGGCGCTGCGCCCTAACCACCGTTGTCGGCCAACACCGTGGCCCCGCTTCTCCCAATGTCGCATCGTGCTCTCATCGTGCCATGTGTGGCCTCTTCCCGGTGAAGCGCCCTCACCGACAACACGCGTTGCCCCCCCGTCCAACTCTCGGGTGCCAACCCGTCCACCTTCGCGACCCCGAACCGTTTAGCACCGGCAGCAGAGCCCGTTCAACACCCTAGCTCTCATGCCCCCCCCCATATGTGGTGTCAGTAAGTATTCAAGCACAGAAAAAATGCAGATGTTCAGTTTAGACCTTGCCATGGCGGGTGTACTACTTATAATAGCACAACAGGGCTTTGTATTTTGTTCAGTCCATCTACTTGGCTATCATAAGTCCAATTTCATTTGTGTTTCCATGTTCTTCATGTAGCACAAATAGGTCTTTGTATTCCGTTCAGTTCATGTACTTGCCGATCGTAAGTCCAATACTGAATTACATCAGTTTTCCATATTCTTCCTATAGCATGCGATTATTTGTAGATGTGCAGCAGAGTTTACAAACTGCCATGTTGTTGTTCTATAGGTGCTTGCTGAAATTGCTACGAGAACCAACATATATTGATGAAATTTTATGTTGTTGTTCCTATGTTTTAGATGAATTTTGACCATAAAATCTTCCTATGGCAGGCGTGTGCTTGCTCTGTTTTGCAAAATGCTTATCTTGCATTTTTTTGTGTGCAGCCTTTTCTCTTCTCGCCACCTGCTGCCGGTCGAGCTCCTGGAATCACTACATCGACGCATGCATGTTCAGTTCAGTTCGACATCGCTGCAGGTTCTTTTCTTGTGTATGTTGTACCGTTCATAAAAAAAAGTTAACCATGGGAAAAGACAATCATGAAGTTCTGTTTAGTTTCTTATTTCAATTCAAATTCTTATAGTGCAAAATATGTTGTGTATGTTGTGCTGTTCATAAAAAAAGTTAACTATGGGAAAAGACAATCATGAAGTTCTGTTCAGTTTCTTATTTCAATTCAAATTCTTATAGTGCAAAATTTTTGTCATAGCCATAAAAAGGAATGTTTTGCTAGTACCAAATAAAGGAAAAACAAAAGTAGGTAACTTAAAAAATGTGTAGTCCTATAACTTCAGAGAGAAAAGTTGATCTGAAGGTAATACGTTGCAGGCATGTGCAATTTTGAAATTTCAAAAAGGCATTAAGATGCGTGATTGCAACCTATTAATTATTTTTCAGTTTTTGAGTTGTGAGAAGATTACTTCTTTTTTTGAGCTATAGCAGTTTTATGTGTTCAAACTTTATAATTTCTTATACTGAATAGAGACAGAAAGTTTTCAATGCTCGATTAGGTCGGTGATTTCACTGCCTCTCCCTATCTGATCGATCTCGCATCATTTTTGTACCTTTCATTTGCTACTGTGCAAGTGCCGAGGGACTTTAGTTCTGAACCCTTTTTCTGAGCTTACTAGTCTATTTGTGTTACCTTATCCTCCCATCAGTCTTATGATTTAGACTAAATTTCAGCCATGATTTAGACTTTCTCTTTGCAATAAATAAGTTCACTATCTCAGTACAATTAGTTGACCAGCTCAGTACAACTATTATTGGGTGTGCCAAAACTAGAAGCTTGACTGCCTTATTATTATCACTAGTGCTTTGTATTCAGATTGCTCCTTCAGTCCAACCTGACCCCGCGTCCCACTCATCCATCCGGTCTGACATCATCTTCGTATTCTTCTTCTGGCCAATCTAATTCACACCCTCAGTACAACTTTTGTATGACCTCGTGTTCACAAATCTTGTAGTACTTTTTTCCATAAAAACTTGTAGTACTATGTAAAGCAAGCATGGCCAACACATAGTTTAGGTGTCGTGGTAGTACTCACTGTTGATGGTGGCCTTCTTTTGTGCCGCTACTACTTTGCCACCTAGAGTGGTACTGCTACTACTTATCATGTTGATAAAACATCGCAAATAGTACATCTATTTGATTAACGATTCTGTAGGGAGAAAAAGTTCACCAATGTACAATCTCTAATCTGAATATACCAAAACTTTTTGTTTAGTAGTTGGTACTGCTCAAGTTTATTTCTTGATGTACACATGATGTCCAAATTCTTCTTTCAATTCGGTTCAATTTATATATTTCATTCAGTTCAGCGAGGTGGGGATTGCGGGACGGTGGAGTGTGACCGTGTGTGCAGATGGCCCGCTGCAACGTCACCGGCCGAATCCCGCACTTCAGTGTATGTTTTGTATGCTTTTCAGTTCACCTACTTAACGACTGCAAGTCCAATTTCCTCCTTGTTTCCATGTTCTTCCTCTAGCACAACAGTTGTTATGCCTATATGGATCAAAAGAAGCATATGTTCTTTTCTATTCTTGCAAATGAAGCTCCACTTTTGTTCTGTCTGGACTTACTTGGCATAAAAATTAGTATTTGTTTGACTGTAAAAAAACATAAAATGAAATGTCTTGGTGCATGATCGAAGGTGCATCTGGAAGCATCCCCATGTCAATTGCAAAGGTTTCCAGGATGTGGTGTCCGTACTAGTAGTCCAACCCGGCCACCCCAGGACGTTCACTGTCGCAGCTCCCAGGCCGATTGTGTCGAGCCTTGTGCCACTTCCTGTGGAGCTCCATCGTTGTACTGCCCATACCTTTCACGGCCGCCACACCGGGTCATTCAGCGACACAACCTGAAGCAATTCGACGCTGCAGCTCGGGAGGCACAGACTTCGCCCGTTCATCCCAGGAGAGCAGTACATCACCTTGTGCAAGCAGACCGTTGCCGATGTCCACTAATTCTCTAAGCTCCCTTGCCACTGCTCCAGCATGTCTAGCGCCATCCCCAGTCCAGCCCCGTGGCATCCGGACGGTCAAGTTCATGCCGAGCAGTAGTCCACGGCCGTCAGCTCCTATTTCCACTATAGTGATTGGGTTGCCGTTTTCCTCACCCTTTCTAGTGCACAACAACCCAGCCCACATGTTGCTGCCGTCCGCCGCCCCAAAATAGTTTTGGCTCTTCCTCAAGCAACCATTTAACCTTTTGGTGTTTTTTCTGTTGGTGAATGATTTTAGCAATTTGTAGCTATCTTGCGTATGGAACCTGAAAGTCTAAGACTGCTGTAGATTCAGTTCTTGTAGCACAAATGTCCCAAAGTTCAGTGACATCTCTAATGGATGTACTGTGGTCTTGTATCTCCAATGTATGTTGCTCAGATTCCTCCCGATCCGCTTGAACTCGTCCTGCTCCGAAGCATGCTTCAGTTCAAACAAAAAGCTCCAGAAAATTTCAGAGTTCAGCGTACTTTGCATTTATGGTTGGCTCTTTTTTCGTCTATTTGGGTTAAGGCAGGGAGAGGGAGCAGAAGGTCATCACGAAAAAATGTCTCTCCTAGATCCGAGCTGGCGACCTGCGCCTCTACTAATTAGGATGATGTGCACCTTTCCATGGTCTAATGTATTCCTTCTTGTTAGTTCTCCAATTAAGTTTGCCCAAACTTCAGGATAAGCAGTTTGCTCATTTATTTTTCTTTTGTGTTTTGCATTCATTCTATGACAGAGGGTGATTGGATATATTTGTGTGTGCTACATGTGTAAAACCTCTAGTGATTAATTAGTTGTCTAGAGCCTAGAGGAATTCTAAAATACATATGTTCTGGTTATGATTTCATGCCCTCTATATGTTTTATGTTATTTACATGGCTATTGAAACTATTTGCGTTCAGGTACAGCAAGAAGTTCATGTATGGATGCCCCTGGAGTCCATGTAGCTCTGCTACATGCTACCCTTATCAGCCTCGGCTATGTACTCAGTCCAATATCGTCGCCCCAGGCCGTTCACTATCGCAGCGACCAGGCCGTTCATAGAAAAATGTTGATTATATTGATACCTAAAACTAGTCTTTGCTCACTTTTGAATTGAAAAAGAAAAAGGAGTCTCTCTAATAATAAGTTCATAGAAAAACAGAAACAAAAATAAACAAAAAACATGAAACACAAAAAACCCATGAAATTTGCAGGGAAAACATAATAAGTTCTAAGAAAATAAATATAGAAGTTCATATTTCGAAACGGATGAAGTATTTGGGAACTAAATGAAGTATTTCAAAGTACAGAACTTCTGTTTAGGTCTCTTTGTGTACTTCTAATGTTACTGTGCATGAACTTGTTGTTATTTTTACATGTTTTACATGATTACGGTCATTTCGACCTTGACAAATTTCATTTCAGCTTATATGGTTTTTTCCGTCCATCTTACAGGTCGAAGGAGCTCCCTTCAGTTCAGTGGATTCAACAATAAAAGTCCCTGCTACCACTGCATCCTGAGTTCAAGGGATTCCTTAGGGGCCTTCTACACCATCTTGCTAATGATGCCATCGCTGGATGCCACAGCCATGCTCGTCGTTCTTGTACTGCCGTTCACATACTGCTCCCTATTTTACTCCATTGAGATCCATAGAAATAAGTTATGTTTAGTTCGCCACTTTTACAATTGATGGTCCTATGTTGACCGAAACAATAGTTAAAGCTCCTAAAAAAGCAATTATGTGTATGCTACATCATTTGAGGAACTACAACAAACAAAATAAAGAGAGCTTGGTACTACTTGATTTTTTATAATACTACTTGAACCCTTTCTGTAACCTCGTCAGATTGTTGGATGCATGTGGTCCTTCTCTTGTGCATATTCAGTTTCAAAATAAACAGTGAACTGAATGGAAAAAACCATGCCATCTACACTGAAAATTCAAGAAAAGAGGAGAGCTCATTTACAGGTAAAAAATTCATGTACACCTGCGGGAAAAGTTCAACTAAAAATAGAGTTTCATCTACAGGTAATAAAAAAATGATGTATAATTGGATGTGTGTGCAAGAAAGAACAAATGGGGTTGAATTCACAAAAAAATGATGAACCTCACAAGTTCGGATATGATGACACCTTCAGTTCAAGTGATCAACCCCTAAAACATTTTGGATTGTGAAAAAAACCTCAGTGCAAACACACACAAAGATCAGTCCAACCACACACAAAAAATTTGTGGCAGCTCAAAAAAGAAAATAAAAATTCAGTGGATCAAAGTTGAGAAAACAAGATGTTTAGATAAAAAGGAACTTAAAAGAATACGCGGGAAGTTCCCAGTGTGAAAAGAACATGACGATCGTGCAATACAAAAAATAAAAAACACTAATAAATATCAATGTAAAAATTGTTGGGTGAGTTCAAACTAGAAAGACAGGTAAGTCCAAAACCCGCACAGCAAAAGGTTTCACCTACGAAAAAAAATGTGGCACTTTCCACATGAAGGTAATAATAAAGGGTGAGAAAAAGCATGTTTATATAAAAAGAAAGTGCTCAAAAGTTCAATTACTCTCCATGTGAACATTCATACATTGTTTCAAAAAGAGAGTGCACATTTTACTGGGAGAAAACTTGGTAAGTTCTACAACAGAAAAAACGGAAGTTCAAAATCGACAAAATACTTGTGAGGAAAACAAAGTAAAAGTCTGGTATATGAAAAGTACACTCAATACAAACTCATACAAAAGATCAGTTCGAGTACTATGTTTTTGGGATGGAAAAAACAACACGACCAGCATCACCTTATTCAACACTACTCTATAAAAAATACCCCAGTACAAACATACACATAGATCAATACGAGTACTCTGTTTTTATGATGACAAGAAAGTTTTACCGAACTCATCAGGACCTAATTGCATCTGGGTTTATCCCCTTTTCACCAAAATGCAACCTGCTGTCTTGGGCACGATTCAATTGAATGGAAAGATCAAACACAGTTATAGAAAAATAAACCACCAAACCATCCAAATCCCATCGATGATCAATCGGCAGATCACTTCATCATTCCTGCAAAAATCTATGCACTAATCTGAACCAGAAACGGGGAGGCATGCACCCTGCTATGAACAGACACACACCCATGGCATGGGTACGCCCCCAAGTTCAGTCCAAAACAAGCAGGGCATGCCCCCAAATTCAGTCTACAATAGAGTACCGACGAAACAATCAGAAGAAGAAATGAGATTTTGGATGTGATGAAATGCCTAGCTAGCTAGCTAATGTCCATGGGTGGTATTACCAGTAGTAGTGAAATCGAATCCAGACCATAGGACAGGGCCGGCCGGCGGGCAGTCGAAGCGGCGGCCGTGCCAGGCGGAGACGGAGAACAGGGCACGGTCCTCGCAGACCTTAAAGCCGTTGCAGCCCAGCCCCTGCACCACCCGCCGCACCTGCAGCAGCGAGTATTAGCTCAGCGGCACGCGCCCGAAGCAGGCGCCCTCCATGCACGCCACCCGGCGGCCCGGCCGCTTGTGCCGCTCCGCGCCTTCGCAAGCCATGATGCTTGGTACTGATTGCAGGTGGTAGCTACTTCGTCCGTGCTGGCGCTGAGGCGGACGCCGGCGCCGCGCGTGGCCGCCGTCTCCTTTGGCCAGCTCCGTGCGTGCTCTTGGGGCACGCTGCACCCTCTATGGCCGGAGCTCTCCGCGGCCCCTCCTCGCCCCAGCGCCGTCCGTTGCAGGGCGCCTCTGCTACGAGCTCGCGCATGTACGCACCCAAGCCACACTTCTCTCCACCATATGAGCTCCAGCAGCAGCGCCGCCGCCGCCGCCGTCGCCCGCGCCCCGGCGCCCATCGCTGTGGCTGGGGTAGGGCCTGGGTTGCCAGGAGGGAGGCGAGCAGGTGGAGGGATCGACCACAAGCACCTTGGTCGACGGCTGGAGTGGCCGGCTGAAAGGCGAGAGAGCGGAGGTGGCTCTTATTTGCCCTTTCAATAAAAAACAACCAGTTCAACGAAATAACAGAATCAGTACAACCGCTCGGATTCATCAGTTCAAAAAGGGTAACAGAATAATATTCTGTTACACGTAACAGAATAGCCCAGATGTATATATATATATATATAGGTGTGAGGGAGAGCGGAGGCTGTCAGGAGGCACCCAAATTAGGTCGAATCCTACTTGGGGTCTTCCCCAAGTGGCGCCCCCTGCCATATTTAACCGAGGGAGAAGGAAATGGGGGGAGAGGGAAGGAAGTGGTAATCCTAATCCACACTTTCCTTTCCCTTCTCCCCTTTCCTTCCCCTCCTTATGCCGGCCAATATGGGGGGCACACCAGCCCCTAGTGGCTGGTGCGTTTCCCCTCTTGGCCCATAAGGCCCATATCTTTTGCCGAGGGTGCCCA
The DNA here is from genome assembly GCF_018294505.1 of Triticum aestivum. Classification (NCBI taxonomy): domain Eukaryota; kingdom Viridiplantae; phylum Streptophyta; class Magnoliopsida; order Poales; family Poaceae; genus Triticum; species Triticum aestivum. Next base: position 341,682,122 of record NC_057810.1, read on the forward strand.
GAACCCCTTCCGGTGACCCGATATGTACCCGATACCCTCCGAAACACTTCCAGTGTCCGAATACCATCATCCTATATATCAATCTTTACCTCTCGACCATTTCGAGACTCCTTGTCATGTCTGTGATCTCATCCGAGACTCTGAACAACATTCGTTCACCAAATCACATAACTCATATAATACTATATCGTCATCGCACGTTAAGCGTGCGAACCCTACGGGTTCCAGAACTATGTAGACATAACTGAGACACCTCTCCGGTCAATAACCAATAGCGAAACCTGGATGCCCATATTGTATCCTACATATTCTACGAAGATCTTTATCGATCGAACTATTATAGCAACATACATAATTCTCTTTGTCCACTGGCATGTTACTTGCCCGAGATTCGGTCGTCGGTATCTTCATACCTAGTTAAATCCCGTTACCCGCAAGTCTCTTTACTCGTTCCATAATACATCACCTTGTGACTAACTCCTTAGTCGTTTGCTTGCAAGCTTATGATGTGTATTACCGAGAGGGCCCAGAGATACCTCTCCGATACTCAGAGTGAAAAATCCTAATCTCGATCTATGCCAACTCAACAAACACCTTCGAAGATACCCGTAGAGCATCTTTATAATCACCCAGTTACGTTGTGACATTTGATAGCACATAAGGCATTCCTCCGGTATCCGAGAGTTGCATAATCTCATAGTCGAAGGAATATGTATTTGACATGAAGAAAGCAATAGCAATAAAATTGAATGATCATTATGCTAAGCTAACAGATGGGTCTTGTCCATCACATCATTCTCCTAATGATGTGATCCCGTTATCAAATGACAACTCATGTCCATGGTTAGGAAACCTTAACCATCTTTGATCAACGAGCTAGTCTAGTAGAGGCTCACTAGGGACACATTGTTTGTTTATGTATTCACACATGTATAAAGGTTTCCGATCAATATAATTCTAGCATGAATAATAAACCTTTATCATGAATAAGGAAAAATAAAATAACAACTTTATTATTGCCTCTAGGGCATGTTTCCTTCAGTTCTATCACCAGCATGGTGCCCTCCGTAGGCCTCAGAGTGACACTTGCGTAGGATTTGTTCCTGTTAATGCTCAGGTACACAATGTCTAATAACTCCATCTACTCCTTCTTTATAAAGGTGTGGATCATCCCAAAAGTAATGTCTTAAATCATATAAAAACTTTTTCTTTTGTTGGTAGGTGAAGCTAGGTGGTATAAATTTAGCAACAATGTAATTGGCATAATCAGCATACCATGGAGTACTACGAGAAGCATTTATGACAGCTAATTGTTCATCGTGAAAGTTATCATCAATAGGTAGTGGGTCATCAAGAACATTCTCCAACCTAGACAAGTTATCTGCTACGGGGTTCTCAGCCCCCTTTCTATCAATAATATGCAAATCAAACTCCTGTAGCAAGAGAACCCATCTAATAAGTCTAGGTTTAGCATCTTTCTTTTCCATAAGGTATTTAATAGCAGCATGATCAGTGTGAACAATTACTTTAGAAGAAAAATGTAAGATCTGAACTTACCAGAAGCAAAAACAAGTGCTAAAAATTCTTCTTCAGTAGTAGCATAATTTCTTTGAGCATTGTCTATGGTTTTACTAGCATAATGAATGACATTTAATTTCTTATCAACCCTTTGTCCTAGAACAGCACCAATAGCATAATCACTGGCATCACACATAATTTCAAAGGGTAGGTTCCAATCAGGTGGTTGAACAATAGGTGCGGGAATCAAGGCTTTCTTAAGTATTTCAAATGCTTCTACACAATCATCATCAAAAACAAATGGGACATCTTTTTGCAAGAGATTAGTGAGAGGCCTACAAATTTTAGTGAAGTCTTTAACAAACCTCCTATAGAAACCAACATGACCAAGGAAACTTCTTATACCTTTGATATCTTTAGCACATGGCATTTTTTGAATAGCATCAATGTTAGCTTTATCCACTTCAATACCTCTTTAAGAAATTTTATGCTCCAAGACAATACCTTCATTAACCATAAAGTGGCACTTCTCCCAATTCAAGACAAGATTAGTTTCTTCACATCTCTGAAAACTTGATCAAGGTTGCTCAAGCAATCATCAAAAGAAGTTCCGTAAATGGAGAAATCATCCATGAAAACCTCAACAATCTTTTCACAAAAGTCAAAGAATATAGTAGTCATACATCTTTGAAAGGTAGCAGGTGCATTGCATAAACCAAAAGGCTTACATCTATAAGAAAAGGTACCGAAAGGGTAATTAAAAGTAGTCTTTTCTTGATCCTCTTTTGACACGGGTATTGGAGAAAAACCAGAATAACCATCTAGAAAGCAAAAATGTGTATGTATTGATAGTCTTTCTAGCATTTGATCGATAAAAGGTAGAGGGTATTAGTCTTTCCTAGTAGCTTTGTTTAGTTTTCTAAAATCAATAACCATTCTATAACTTGTGAAAATTCTTTGTGGAATCAATTCATTTTTATCATTAGGAACAACAGTAATACCTCATTTCTTAGGGACACAATGAACAGGACTTACCCATCTACTATCAGCAATAGGATAAATTATACCAGCTACCAGAAGCTTTAATATTTCATTTCTTACCACTTCCTTCATCTTAGGATTTAACCAAAGTTGGTGATCAACAACTAGTTTAGCATCTTGGCTCCATATTAATTTTATGTTGACATAGAGTGGGACTAATGCCCTTAAGATCATCAAGAGTATATCCAATAGTGGCACGGTGCTTCTTTAGAGTTTTCAATAATCTCTTTTCCTCATGTTCTGAAAGGTTAGCACTAATAATAACATGATATATCTTTTTCTCATCAAGATAACATATTCCAGAGTAGCAGGTAGTTGTTTAAGCTCAAACACGGGATCACCCTTGGGTGGAGGAGGATCCCCAGGAATCTCAACAGGCAAGTTGTGTTTCAAAACAGGCATTTGGTTAAAAATATTTCATCTAATTCCTTACTTTCATTCATAAACATATCATTTTCATGGTCTACCAGATATTGTTCTAAAGGATCAGTAGGAGGCACAACAATAGAAGCAAGACCAATAATTTCATCTTTACTAGGCAATTCTTTGTCATCGGGTTGTCTATGAAATTTAGAGAAACTAAACGCATGAGTCACATCCCCAAAACTTACAGTAACAGTTTCTTTCTCACAATCTATCTTAGCATTAACAGTGTTCAAGAAAGGTCTACCAAATATAATGGGACAAAAATCATCTTGTGGGGAACCAAGAACTAGAAATCAGTATGGTATTTTATTTTCCCACACAAGACTTCAACATCTCTAACAATCCCAATTGGTGATATAGTATCTCTATTAGCATGCTTGATAGTAACATCAATATCTTCTATTTTAGCAGGTGCAATATCATTCATAATTTCTTGATATAAAGTAAAGGGAATTGCACTTACACTAGCACCCACATCACATAAGCCATGATAACAATGATCTCCTATTTTAACAGAAACAACAGGCCTGCCAACAATAGGTCTATGTTTATCTTTAGTATCAGGTCTAGCAATTCTAGCAGCTTCATCACAGAGATAAATAACATGCCCATCAATATTATCGACCAAGAGATCTTTAACCATAGCAACACTAGGTTCAACTTTAGTTTATTCACGGGGTGTAGGTATTCTAGTATAACTCTTACGAACCATAGCTGAAGCTTTTGTGTGTTCCTTTATTCTAACAGGGAAAGGTGGTTTCTCAATATAAGCAGTAGGAATAACAGGATCAACATTGTAAGTAATAGTTTATTCTTCAACTTTAATAGGTTCTACTACTTTCACTTCAATGGGAGGATGATATTTAAACCACTTCTCCTTAGAGAGATCAACATGAGTAGCAAATGATTCACAGAAAGAAGCTACTATCTCAAAGTCAAGTTCCTAAAAGATTAAACACAATCAAACTTGAGGTTTATACCTGACTCCTTACCTTCTTCGAGTTCCCAATCTTCAGAGTTGTGTTTAATTCTTTCCAATAAATCACATTTGAATTCAATAGTCTTCTTCATAAAAGAACCAGTACAAGAAGTATCGAGCATGGATTGATCATAACGAGAGAGTCGAGCATAAAAATTCTGAATAATAATTTCTCTTGAGAGCTCATGATTGGGGCATGAATTTAACATTGACTTAAGCCTCCCCCAAGCTTGAGCGATACTTTCTCCTTCACGAGGCCAAAAATAATAAAGATAATTCTGATCTTGATGAACCAGATGCATATGATAAAACTTTTGATGAAATTCCAATTTCAATTGGTTGTAATTCAAAGTCCCAATATCATCACATAGCCTATATCATGTCAATCCCTTTCCCTTCAAATATAAAGGGAAGACCTTCTTCTTGACTTCATCCTCGGGCAAACCGGCAAGGTTAAATAATCCACAAACTTCATCCACATAGATTAGATGCATATCAGGATGTAATGTTCCATCTCCAGCATAAGGATTAGCTAGCAGTTTCTCTATCATACCTGAAGGAATTTCAAAATAAATATTATCAGTAGGTTCAGTAGGTTGAAGATACCCTGAACAAACCCCTCAAAGGATAATTTTCCATAGCAACAAGTGACAGGAAATTTCAGCACACTATATAAATTATTCCTTACCAAATTCAACTTACCAAAGGCACTTCACTCCACGGCAACGGCGCCAGAAAGGAGTCTTGATGACCCACAAGTATAGGGGATCTATAGTAGTAAGTAAGAGTGTCGAACCCAACGAGGAGCAGAAGGAAATGACAAGCGGTTTTCAGCAAGGTATTCTCTGCAAGCACTGAAATTATCGGTAACAGATAGTTTTGTGATAAGATAATTCATAATGGGTAACAAGTATCAAATGTAGAAAAGGTGAGGCAAGGTGGCCCAATCCTTTTATAGCAAAGGACAAGCCTTGACGAACTCTTATATAAAGCAAAGCACTCCCGAGGACACATGGGAATTAATGTCAAGCTAGTTTTCATCAAGCTCATATGATTCGCGTTTGTTACTTTGATAATTTGATATGTGGGTGGACCAGTGCTTGGGTGTTGTCCTTACTTGGACAAGCCTCCCACTTATGATTAACCCCTCTCGCAAGCATCCACAACTACGAAAGAAGAATTAAGATAAATCTAACCATAACATGAAACATATGGATCCAAATCATCCCCTTACGAAGCAATGCATAAACTAGGGTTTAAGCTTATGTCTTTTTTGACAAAATAGATAGTAGGAGAGGCTCCTACTGTTGTTTTACTCACATATATATAGGGTGGTTACATGGTGGGGTGGTATGTACAAAAGAAGGGGGGTCACCTACAAAGGATGCCCACGGATAAGAATGAAGAAGTTAAAGTTACAAGAGAGAGTTACAAAAGTCAAGCACAGAGGCAATATGTGCCTCTTTGACCCTATGTTGGAGAAGCCGAAAGTCTTTTTTGAATCTATCCATCCAAGATCGAATGGAAGGGGCCACCCCCCTTGAAGTGATTGTTGTTTCTTTCCTTCCAAAGACTCCAGGTAGCGGTAATAAAAATTTCCACAAAGAGTTGGTTAGGCCAGGCTGCCTTAACCTCACCAACGACCTCCAATCGCGAGCTGAACATGGGCCACGTGATTTGCAACTTGCTCCAACAGGCTCGGCTAAAGGGGCACGTGAAGATCATATGATCAACCGTTTCTTCAACGTGCTGACCACAAAGGAGGCAGTCATAGTTATTTCCAGTATTATAATGGCGTCTTTTCAGCATATTGCGCGTGTTGAGACGATCATGGAAGAGCAGCCACCCGAACACCTTGAGCTTCATTGTACATTTAGGTCGCCAAAGCATGTTGAAGGTGGGGTCGGCCCGGGCTTCTCGGAAGCAAAACTTGTAGTAGTCAGACGCCTTGAAATCAGCTTTGCCCCATACGTATAACCAGATATCCGAGGTCGAGGTGGTCGGGTTGGTTTGCAAGGAAAGAGCTTGGAGATCCAGCAATTCATCGAGTGCTTGGGGCGTGAGCGGTAGATGGAAGTTCTCATGCAGTGTCGTGCTCTCCAAGAAACGCTTGACAGAGATGTCTTCATGCAGCGCAAATGAAAAAGCTTGGGGGTGAGAATCCAGTATAACGTTATCCAGCCAGAGGTCCTTCCAAAAAAGCGTTGTCGTCCCATCAACCACCGTAACTTTAGAAACCCCATGGAATTTTGGCGTGAGTTTAAAAATGTCACGCCACCATAAAGAGCATACTGGGTCGGAGGCGTGTGGTACTTTATCAAAGTAGTAGGCATTCCAGATCAAGCTAACCCACGGGATATCCTTCTTGTTATAGAATTTGTGCAAAAATTTCAAGAGGAGGGCTTCATTTTGAACTTTCAAGTTGATCACTCCCAGCCCTCCGCATTTTTTTTGTTTGCAAACCATATCCCAGGCAGCAAGGGAGTTACACTTGTCACCATGCTCAGTTTTTTGGGTCCAAAGACACCGACGTCTGATTTTGTCAAGCATATCAAGAATCTTGGGAGGTATTTGCAAGGTGCACATGGCATAAATCAGCAAGGACGTGACTGTAGCATTGAGCCAAGAGAGCTTACCCCCGTACGACATCATTGCAATAGTTGGGGTGAGACGACGTTCAGCACTGCAAACGATGGGCATGAGGTCTTGAACCGTTGGTTTTGTTGTCCCAAGCAGAAGACCCAGGTACGTGAAAGGCATGCTGCCAACATAACAGCCAAATATGTTAGCCAGAGCAATGGTCTCCGTTTCGTCCAAGTTGATGGGTATCAATGTGGATTTGTGGAAGTTGATTGTGAGCCCAATAGAGGATGCATAATCGGTGAGAATCTCTTTGATTAGGGAGATTTGACAGGGGCACGCTGGCAGTACAAGGATGGTGTCGTCGGCGTATTGAATAACCGGGTAGTCATTCATCGTATCACATGGAAAAGGCAGGTCAATTTTACCCTGTCTGAAAGCATCATTGATAGCAGCCTGAAGCAGATCCGCAGCAAGCACAAAAATGAGGGGAGAGAGCAGATCTCCTTGACGTACTCCACTACGGCAGTGAAATTGCCAACCCGGTACACCATTTAGCAACACCGAGGAGCGACTAGAGCCAAAGATGGTTTTGATCCATGCAATCCATTTGTCATTAAACCCCATCATGGCTGATGGTGTCAAACGCCTTGGCAAAGTCTAGCTTTAGTAAGATAATTTTCCTCTTTGAAGCTTGACACTGATGGATGTATTGGAACGACGAGGCCAAACAATCTTGTATGGTGCGCCCCTTAATGAAACCATATTGGTTGCGGTGGACAAGATGCAAAATGACTCGTTGAAACCTGTTGGCCAGCAACTTAGTTATCAACTTGAGACGGCAGTTGAGAAGTGTGATCGGGCGGTAATCATTTACCGACTCAGGAGAGGTCACCTTTGGAATGAGAGTGATTAGCCCATCATTGGTGCTAGTGAGATCAAGCGTGCCATAATGGAATTAGGAGCAGAGATTGTAGAAGTCATGTTTTATGATAGGCCAGCAAGCTTTGAGGAAAGAGCCACTAAAACCATCTAGGCCAGGGGCTCGATCAGCAGGCATCTCTTTCACCACATCGTCAATTTCAGCATGTGTAAAAGGGTCAGTGAGTTGATCGAGACAGGTAGCTCTCTGGATAATGGTGGGTAGATCAAATCTCATCTCAGAGTGTGTCGTTGTACCTAGCCGATCTTTATAGGTTTGGAACAAAGGAGCTTCTTTTGCCGGGTGATCATCAAACTGGTTCCCAACCTCATCATGGAGGCAAGTAATGTTATTTCTATGATAACGCTCGGTGTCCACAGCTTGAAAAAATTTCATGTTCTCGTCTCCAAACTTGATCCAACAGATTGTGCATCATTTTTTCCAGTATTGATTTTGGTATTGAAGGAGACGTAGGAGGTGTTTCTTGAGAATCTGTCAAAAATTGGCCTCGGGGATCGTCAAAACACATTTATTCTCAAGTTCATCCAAATCATCCAGACTTATATTACAGTTTTCAATAGCAATGGATAGGCGAGAAATGTGTTTACTCCAGTTTTTTAAGGCGTATCGAAGGGCCTTAAATCTACGGCAAAGAGTAGTTGCAGCATTTGTAGAGCGAACAGGTTTTGACCAGGTATCCTTTACCAAATCCATGAAGCCCGGGTGCAGGATCCAAAAAGGCTCAAATTGAAACAGTTTACTTCTAGGGATCTTTGTCTCAATGGAGATAACGCAAGGGATATGATCAAAGACAGGCTTACCGAGGGGTTTAACAAGCGTCTTCGGGTAGATATTAGTCCAATGCAGAGAGGTAAAGAACTAGTCGAGTTGTTCTAATAATGGATCTTGTTGCATATTACTCCATGTGTAAGCACGACCTTTAATAGGAAGTTCAATTAAGTTTTGTGAGCGTATAATATCGTTGAATGTGGTCGTGTCCAAAATGCTACCGCCTGGTTTATTATAGTTATCAGGTGCTCTGATATAATTGAAATCGCCAAGAAGAAGCCAGTCGCTCATGTTCGGGATATCTAGCTCGTATAGCCAAGTGGTGTATGTGTCACGTTCCTCACCCGAGCAAGGACCGTAAATGTTAGACAGTATCCAGTTCTGAGAGCTCTACGTACTGACAAAGTTAACTACCAAGGCATAAGATTCAGAAAACATGACAGTTCCCGGAAACATAGAACTTTTCCAGATAGTAACTAGGCCGCCAGAAGATCCACGAGAGGGAACATAAGCAAATTGGTCAAACTGATGTGGGCAACAAGATTTGATAAACGCAAGATCAAAAGAAGTCTTTTTTGTCTCTTGGAAATAGACAATAGAACACCCACTGGCCTTGATCGCGTTATTAATAGCTAGTTGCTTGTCTTCAGAATTTAAACCCCTAATGTTCGATGAGAGAATGTTCCAGAAATGCAAAACAGTCATTGAAAGACAAACTCAGTCAAGCAGAGCTAGGCGAAGCAGTAGTGCCCCCCTCCTCTGTCGAAGAAATACCTGTCTGAGAAGTACCTGCATGCGATGATTCTTCAGGGGAGGGTGGAGCAGACAGCAAAGCTTCAGAAGTAAGCTTATTAGCAGGGACAGCGCAGTGATGAACACCAATAGCTTGGAGAGTAGCAATAGAGGTTGGTGGAGGGATTGCCGTACGATCATCATCCATGGCCGTGGAGGAGGAGGCCACAATAGGGGTCCCATGAAGCTTGACTTTATAAGGCACCATGTTATCAGATGGAGGGGGCACACAGAAGCCATTATACTTGTTGATACGATTGCTGCGTCGAACTTCAGTCATGGAGATTGGAGCTGGAGCACAAGGGCGACGACCATGGGTCAGCAGAGGACCAGTGGGAACCAAAGCCATCTCAACAGAAGCAAGGACCAATCCTTCAGAGTTTGAAGCAGCAAAGTGATTGGCTTCAGAGGCAGGATGAGACGCAAGCCCATCATCAGTGCTGGAGAGAACAGCATCCATAGGAGCAGGGAGTTCCTCCTCATCGGGCAGCACAGAAACGATCACTGAAAAGGTTGTGGTGACAGGTGCAGCAAGCCCAGCATCAGTGCTGGGGGGGACAGCTTCCATAGGAGCATGGGGTTCCTCCTCATTGGCAGCTCTGAAATGATCACTGAAGAGGCTGTGGTGACAGGCGTAGTCAACTGAGAGAACTGTAAACTTGAAGAAGTGGAGTCTACACGAACAAAGACTTCAGTAGTGATATCCCGCATGCCATAGCTATGCCTCCAGGGCCCAATAGTAGCAATAAGAGGGCGCAGAGCATTGAACAAAAACATGTTGAGCTGTTGACGAGGGACAGGTTCAGCAATGAGCGAGGACAGAAGATCATTTCCTTCGGCAGACAGAGCAAACTGGATCCCATGGTGGTGCAGAGTCACAGAGATGTTAAGGTGGTCCTGGGCTGGTGGCTGCTCCATCAGTTATTGTGGCTGGTGGGGGATCACAACCAAAACTAACTCATCAGAAGCTTCTGAACTGCTATCATCAGAGACTGTAATGGAATCATTGTCAGTGTCAAAACCGGCGGATCTCGGGTAGGCTGTCCCGAACTGTGCGTCTAAGGCTAATGGTAACAGGAGGTAGGGGACACGATGTTTTACCCAGGTTCGGGCCCTCTCGATGGAGGTAATACCCTACTTCCTGTTTGATTGATCTTGATGATATGAGTATTACATGAGTTGATCTACCACGAGATCGTAGAGGCTAAACCCTAGATGCTAGCCTATGATTATGATTGTTGTCGTCCTACGGCCTAAACCCTCCGATTTATATAGACACCGGAGTGGGCTAGGGTTACACAGAGTCGGTTACAGAGAAGGAAATCTACACATCCGAATATCCAAGCTTGCCTTCCACACAAAGGAGAGTCCCATCCGGACACGGGACGAAGTCTTCAATCTTGTATCTTCATAGTCCAACAGTCCGGCCAAAGTATATAGTCCGTCTGTTCGAGGACCCCTTAATCCAGGACTCCCTCAGTAGCCCCTGAACCAGGCTTCAATGACGATGAGTCCGGCGCGCAGATTGTCTTCGGCATTGCAAGGCGGGTTCCTTCTCCGAATACTCCACAGAAGATTTAGGACACAAGGATCGTGTCCGGCTCTGCGAAATAAATCCCACATACCACCATAGAGAGCACGATATTCCACAAATCTAATCTGCTGACAACTTTTTGTAGCATGACATCATGCCACGGACCGGTCATTTATTCGAACCGTTCTTCACAACCATCCATTGCACGTAATGCGAGGCGGTTTCCTTGACACGTCTTGTCGAAGCAGAGATCATGTCCCCTTATCACGGGATTATCATCAATACGGGTATGGGTAATCCAACCACGCCATCAATCGTGGCGCTTGGGAAATAAGCGATCTTAACAGGGAAGTGGGGAGGTGCACAACTTCTACCGCCTTTATAAAGAGATAAGAATTCTCATTGTTCACCCACGCCCCCTTCCTTCTTTGCTCATCCATTCTTGCACACTCGAGCTCCAGCGCCCCAGATCTCACCTTCTCCGCACAGCCAAACATGTCTGGAGCGGGAGGCAAGTGGGTGGATGGAGGAGGACATTATGAAGCTCCGGGCAGCCGGATACTTGGCCGCAGATATTGCACACCGGCTCCCGGACGCGGGCAGATCATTCCGACTCCAGGACCCCATGAGAGGGCCGTGTTCCTCGCCCACTTTGTCCGCGGACTGGGATTCCCCCTCCACCCATTTGTCCGCGGGCTCCTGTTCTATTACGGGCTGGATTTTCATGATCTGGCCCCTAACTTCATCCTCAACATCTCAGCGTTTATCATCGTGTGCGAGGCTTTTCTCCGCATCAGGCCCCACTTCGGCCTTTGGCTAAAGGTATTAACGTGAAGCCGAAGATAGTAGTCGGCCAGCAGGCGGAGTGTGGTGGTGCCATGGTGGGCAAGATGCCCAGCGTCACCTGGCTCGAAGGCTCCTTTGTGGAGACTGTGAAGGGGTGGCAATCGGGGTGGTTCTACATCACCAAGCCGCACGACGCCAACTGGGTGGCGTCCCCCGAATTCCGATATGGCATCCCTATGCGTCTCACTTCCTGGAAGAGGAAGGGCCTAGCCTAGGGTCCATCCATGGAGCTGACCGGACTCCAGAACTGCGTCAAGAATATGATAACTGTCGGTGTCAAAACCGGCGGATCTCGGGTATGGGGTCCCGATCTGTGCGTCAAGGCTGATGGTAACAAGAAGTAAGGGACACAGATGTTTACCCAGGTTCGGGCCCTCCCAATGGAGGTAAAACCCTACTTCCTGCTTGATTAATATTGATGATATGGGTAGTACAAGAGTAGATCTACCACGAGATCGTAGAGGCTAAACCCTAGGAGCTAGCCTATGATGGTATGAATGTAATTGTGATCGGCCTTCTAAGGACCAACCTCTCCGATTTATATAGACACCGGAGAGGGCTAGGGTTTAAATGGAGTCGGTTACAAGGAAGGAAATATAATATCCGGATCGCCAAGCTTGCCTTCCATGCCAAGGAAAGTCCCATCCGGACACGGGCCGAAGTCTTGAGTCTTGTATCTCCATGCTTCAATAGTCCGGACGTTGTGCACAGTCCGGCTGTCCGGATACCCCCTAATCCAGGACTCCCTCAGTAGCCCCTGAACCAGGCTTCAATGACGATGAGTCTGGCGCGCAGTATTGTCTTCGGCATTGCAAGGCGGGTTCCTCCTCCGAATACTCCAAAATGGTTATCGAACACGTAGACCGTGTCCGGATCTGCAAGATGATCTTCACATACCACCGTAGAGAGAATGATATTTCACAAATGCAATGTGCTAACAACTTTTTCTGATGACGTGACATGTTATTACGGTCGGATCACTATTTGAACCGTTTCCCCACAACCAGCTACAACGCATATCACGAGGCGGTTTCTGTGACACGTCTTGTCAAAGCCGAGATCATGTCCCCTTATTACGGGATTCTCATCAATACGGGCATGGGTAATCTAACTATGCCGCTAATTGCGGCGAGCGGGAGGCGGACGGGTTCCACCAGGCAAGTGGGGAAGCACAAAAAGCCTTTATCGCCTTTATAAGGAGGTCAGGTTCCTTTCTCTTTTACCCACGCCTCCTTCTCCTGCTAGCTCATTCCCCTTTGTGCGAGCCCTAACGCCCAAGCACTCTTCTCCCCCACCGAAGGGAAGTTCTCTGAAGATGTCCGGAGCAGGAGGCAAATGGATGGCATCAACTATCCAGGAGAAGGACATCAAGAAGCTCCGGGGATCCAGGTATTTGGCCCAGAAGATCGGCCACCATCTTCCCCCAGCGGGACAGGTCGTCCCTACTCCGGAATCTCATGAGAGAGTCGTGTTCCTTCCCCATTTCGTCCATGGGCTCGGGTTTCCCCTTCACCCGTTCGTTCGGGGAGTCATGTACTACTACGGGATCGACTTTCATGATCTTTCCCCCAACTCCTTCCTCAATATCTCGACGTTCATCGTCGTGTGCGAGGCTTTTCTCCGGATCCCACCTCACTTCGGCCTATGGCTGAAGATTTTCAATGTGAAGCCCAAGGTGGTGAGTGGCGAACATGCCGAGTGTGGCGGCGCCATGGTAAGCAAGATGCCCAAGGATGTCTGGCCGAAAGGCGCTTTCAACGACTCCATCAAGGAGTGGCAGCAGCAGTGGTTCTATATCACCGAACCACGCGGCAAGAAGTGGGCGGCAGCTCCAGAGTTCAGATCCGGAGCTCCACTGCGGCTCACGTCCTGGCCCGAGAAGGGCCCGAACTGGTGCTCGTCCGACGAGCTGTTATTGCTCCAGACACGCATCCAGGGCGTGATCGATAGGGACGTCAAACTCGTCGACGTAGTCCAGGTGATGCTAGTTCGCCTGGTTCTCCCTTGTCAGCGCCGAGCTTGTACCCTGTGGGAGTTTGATCCGGCCGAGCACCAAACCCTTCAGGAGCTTTATGACTCCACCCACAAGGATATCTGGAAGGTGCTCTTTAAGTCCGGCAAATCGTGGCTGGGCCCCGCCGAGGACCGTGGGTATCAATCATCCCATTCTCCCAGCTTGGTAAGTCACAACCACACTCTGTCTATTCGTGCTTTAATTGGCACATCATGCGGGAGACACCCTAATCGTATTTCATTGCAACCTCATGGATGGGTAAAGAAGGTGGAGCGGCTACATTGTCCAGCCCCCCTGCCGGAGGAACCGGCCGGACCTCTTCTGACGAATATGTTGGTCCCCGTGCCTTACAAGGCGCCAAAGAAGGAGGCCTCCAAGAAGGTCAAGAAGACCCGGGGTGGCCTTCGCCATCGCGAGGTTTTGGACGCTAGATCCGAAGACTCCAGCAACAATCCTTCGTCCGAGGACGAAGAGGAGGAAGCAGAGGAGGATGAGCCTCACTCTGATGGTGGGAGGAAAAGGATGGCCTCCGCATCTCTGGAGGCCGGATTGCCCAAGAGGAGGAAACATTCCCTCCCAGGGGCATCCCCCACGGCCGCCGATAGCAGCCCGGAGTGGGATCCCAGGGCCCAGCCCGTGGAGAAGTCATAAGTATCCGAACACACATATGCGTCCAGGATTTTTTTTGGTATAGTGGTTTGACTGTTGCATACATATTGCACAGTCCGGCAAGGTCCTGCGCTGGCCAGTCCTTGTCAGAGGATTCACTGGACTCGGACGCTTTGGCGAGTGAGACGCCTCCGCAGGCCCCTTCCCCCAAGTCTGGGCGCGACACCGAGGTGTCATCTCGACAAGACCCAGACCAGGGAGGACATATTCCTAGTGCCGAACACGCAGGGATGGATACGGCCCCCGGGACCTCTAGGGTTCTGGGATCGAGCAAGCAGCCCCCCTGATGGCAGGGGGCCAGCCTACGCCGCCGGCGTCCTCTGTTCAAGTAGAGTTGCCTGGCGGTCTATTGACAGCGTTGAGGAACACGTTTATTGTCGACGAGCAAAGGCCCTTGTGGGCGAGGTGGTTGAAAGGATTCAGTCCGCCGAGAGCGGGCTGAACGCGTCCTGCCTTAGTCTTATAAAGGCTTTTGAGGTATGTCTCCTAGGAAACCCTTAAGTAATTGTCATAATATAAGTAGTAGCCCCTGATACATTGTCCGGCGAAGGAGACAGAGCCGGGCAGGGGATCAAACCCCCTGCCTTCGCAGGAGCCTGTGTAAATGACGTATACCCTTTGGTGTGAAAACAGGCATCCGCAGAGAGGACTTCCGCTTTCGAGGCGGAAGTGTCCGAACTGAAGCAAAACCTTGCGCGGTCCAAGGAAGAACTCGGCCACGTGAGGAAGCAACTGGAAGACAAGCAAGGTATGTTGAAAACATTTGTCTTGGAGTTGGCACGAACGAATGGTTGTGCAGAATAAAAAAATTAGTATTGTGTGCTCTAGGAGCGTCTGCCAAATATGAGGCACTAAAGAAAGCTTTGGCTGATGCCAACAAGATGGCTGAGGCCGAACAGGCGCTTCGTGAAAAACACGAGGCCAGGGTTATCGCCGCTGAGCGGGAGCTCCAGGAAGCTGTGAAGAAAAGCGAGAGCTTGGAGAAGAGTCTAAAAGGGAAATAATCCGAGCTCGCCCAAGCTCTCGAGGATGCAGAAGGTGCTCGGGAAGAAGCCCGAGGTGTTGTGCGGGACATTCAGGAGGCCCGAAAAGTGGCGGCTGGTAAGTCCTTCTATATTCTTAGCTTCGTGTATGTTAGAATGTGAAGAATCCAAGCGGCAGGCTGAATTCTTATTTTTCCAGGGGCTTTTGCAGATCTTCCTTGCAGCATATCAGATGCTGCTCAATTCTATCGCACCGAGGAGAAGAAGACTGCGGAGAGGGATTTCTGGTCGCAGTATCTGGCGCCGAACTATCCGGTGCCATTTATCGATCAGATGAAACAGCTGATCAAACTGCACCAGGAGGCCGAACTAGCCATGAAGGACTTAGTTGTCCGGCTGTGGCCTGCGGATCCGATTCCAAGCAGCTACTTCGCACTCGTCAAGCGGATCGTGGGCGCCTGTCCTCGGCTAGATGCTATCCAGCGATCAGTCTGCATAGAAGGCGCGTGTATGGCGTTTGCCCATGCGGAAGTGCATTGGGGGAGGCTTGACGCAGAAAAGCTGATCACTGAGGGGCCGCCGGAGGGTAAGGAATACCGCAAGCCCGAGCTGTATTATGAAGGTGTGATGAAAGGGGCCCGCCTTGTGGCGGACAAGTGTACTAAAGACATCATATTTCCCTGAGGGCATCTGTACCACTTGTTGTAATATGGGATAATGGCATGTTTGTTATATATTGCTTGTTTTATTTGAACATATGTTCTTCCTGTGCGGCTGTTTATTGTATGCAAATTCTGGGAGTTGTCCAGCCGTCGGCTTCGGCCCCCTCATAAAAAGGATACGGGAGTGTTTGGGATATATCTGAACGCTCTTTATCCCACAGTTGGGTCCTTTTAAGGAGGTGTATCTTTCCGCGAACCAGGCAATCGGACTATAGGGCTTTATTACTCTCAATTAGCCATAGGAATTTGAGTATGGTCGGCGCAGCCCCTAGTGTTCAGAAGGCCAAACTAGGGGCTCTATTGGCGCTTGATCAGAAGACCGATCCGTCGCACTTAGCATTTATGATGGCGTTATGCGGAATAAATCTTTAGGGATTTTATGACCTCTCGAACAGCGGACCGGCTCTTGCTTCATCATGATAGTCGGTTTTCGGCTTTCTCTACTGAGGTGCTCGTCCGGCTGAACTGGGACACAATCGCAGTAGTTCTCCCAGCGCTACCTTAGCCGATAGAACGGAACATAAGGTACCAAAACATGGGAGCCGGGCAAACCCAACCAATGACCCAAGACATGATTCGGAGCAGATGCATATAGTGCTATAAGTTCAGGGTGCCGAACGACCGAAAAGGTGGTCGGACTTGCTTGCCGTACTGTGGAGCCCCTGGTGCAACCAGGCAAACGCGGAGCGTGGCTTTCATTTTCGGCACAGAGGCGTCGGTGATAGATGATAGACGGTAATTGCTATTTACACATTGTAGTAGAATTTTATGTCTATGCATATTAGTATGATGTATGGAAAGAGGTGTTGTTTGACGGAACCTGTTATGGCCAGACTGGAGGGGGCTGTGAGCGGGTCGAGAATGAATCCGAACTGCCTTCTACCTGCATGTTCCTTCCTTTGTGTGTCCGGGATAATTCCATGCCGCCAGTTCTGTTCTGTGTCAATCGTTAGTTTGCAAATGCGAAATGCTTGAAGACAGCTAGGTGTCCTCTTGGTTGCTCCCAGGGTCCCTAATCGGGCCCTGGTGTGCCCAGTCGTTAGACCGTGAGGTAGTACGGACTCCGCAGTGGATGTCCGGATGGTTGGCCTGGGTAATTTACCACGTAGAATCTAGTTGACGTGGTTTTTCCCGTTAGCATACGGTAAGCTAACGTATCGGAAGGTGTCGAGGATTTATTCTTTGGCGTAGCATTTTTGGATGGTCCAAAGGCAACCGTTTAGAGTGGTGGGCCAACAGAACTTGGCCTTTGCGCCTTACATCTTTTAGGAGATGTTTTCCGTGGCGTCATACCCTTGTGGGCTTTGTGTGTTATGGAGCCCCCGGATTACTAGGTCTAGAGGCACTGCAATTAACTTGTCGTGGTTTAGGTGGTCCTGGGCGGTCGGCCATACTGTTACGCTCTGGGGGGTCTTGACGAGGCATCTCCCCTTTATTGCTTCCGGCGTGCGACCAGCCGCTTTGTTTTGAGAATCCTGCATTCTCTATTGGTATGCTTTACCGTCCTTCTCGGGGTACCATGAATTTCACACGGCTGATCCAGCGTGTATATTTGGTCGAGGGCTTGTGTTGCTCTTTGCCTGTTTGTCGGACTGAGCGTTGCCGGACTTGGCACCAGCTTCCTTGTCTTGATGTTTATGACCTTTATGCAGAGGTCTGAGGGTGCCTCTTCGTATCTGCTGCTTGCTGCGTTGGACCGTAGTAATGCGTGGGCGTCTGTGTGCGTGCCCGTGGTTTTTCTGCTCGAGTTGAGGTAGCCAGTTGTGCCGTGTGTGCCCTTTATTGGGGCTCTCGAGTTCGTATTTTTCGGCGGCCAGTATCTTGGTCCACCTATCCTCTAGCGCATCTTGGTCAGCTGTGAGCTGCTCTTGTTTCCTTTGCAGGCTCCTTGCTATAGCCATGAACCATCGCTTGAAGCAAACTTGTTCCCCTGGGTCCTTTGGTACGCCGAATTTGTCGTTGCCGAGGCTTGCCTCGTCGTCGGAGGGGGGTGTGTGATTGTCCCTCTCCCAGTGTCCCGTCGTCATTGGTCCGGCCTGCTTAGGTGTAGGCTGACTCGGGTTGTATTCCTTTTTGGCACCGTCCGGACTACTCTTGTTTCCGGGGCCGTTTTTGGTGTGGCGGGGTTTGGAGTGGTACCGATAACGCACATGCTTTTCCTTTCTTCCTGAGGGGTTGTCCTCCGTTGCCTGGCTGCCACTAGTTTCCGTTGGAGTGTCCACCATATATATATCATATGAGGAGGTGGCCGTCCACCACCCGGTGAGTGGTGGCTCCTGTGATTCTCCTACATCGTCGTCCATACCGTCGATGTCTTCGGGGTCGAAGTCAAGCATGTCTGTTAGATCATCGATCGTGGCAATGAAGTGGGTGGTGGGTGGGCAACGAATTCCGTCGTTGTCTCCTTCCCACTCGAGTCAGACATAGTTCGGCCCGGAGTCTCCTAACAAGGAGAGAGACTTCAATAAGTCCAGCATGTCACCAAAGGGTGAGTGCTGAAAAACCTCCGCCGCGATGAGCTCCATCACCGGAGCTCAACCAGGATCGACGGGCTTGGGGGCGCGCGGACTGGAACCTGTGTCCGGATATGAATCCGGGGGTCCGGAGTCATAGGTTCCCTCAGAGGTGAAACATGTGTTCGGCTCCATCGCCGATGAAGGTACGGCCTGTGGGGCAGGGTCTAGCCCTCCGTCCTTAGGCGAAGCAACCTGTCCCGGACCTATATCCAAGGTTTCTGCCGGGACGATATCCCGAGTGACGTCTAACAGCAGGTCTAAGCCGTGCTCATCGTGCGGCATTTCTGGCGCTGGCCCGAATCCGTCGAAGATCAAGTCTCCGCGGATATCCAGTGTGTAGTTCAGGTTTCTGAACCTTATTTGATGGCTGGGGGCATAGCTATCGATCTGCTCTAAGTGGCCAGGCGAATTGGCCCGTAGCACGAAGCCGCCGAACACGAAGATCTGTCCGGGGGGAAAGTCTCACCCTGGACAGCGTCGTTAATGACGATTGAAGGAGCCATCGAGCCTGACGGTGACGTCACAGAGGAACTCTCAATGAAAGCACTAATGTCGGTGTCAAAACCGGCGGATCTCGGGTAGGGGGTCCCGATCTGTGCGTCAAGGCTGATGGTAACAAGAAGTAAGGGACACAGATGTTTACCAAGGTTCGGGCCCTCTTAATGGAGGTAAAACCCTACTTCCTGCTTGATTAATATTGATGATATGGGTAGTACAAGAGTAGATCTACCACGAGATCGTAGAGGCTAAACCCTAGGAGCTAGCCTATGATGGTATGAATGTAATTGTGATCGGCCTTCTAAGAACCAACCTCTCCGATTTATATAGACACCGAAGAGGGATAGGGTTTACATGGAGTCGGTTACAAGGAAGGAAATATAATATCCGGATCGCCAAGCTTGCCTTCCACGCCAAGGAAAATCCCATCCGGACATGGGCCGAAGTCTTGAGTCTTGTATCTCCACGCTTCAATAGTCCGGACGTTGTACACAGTCCGGCTGTCCGGATACCCCCTAATCCAGGACTCCCTCAATAAGCAAGAATATCAAGCTTGTCAACGTGGTCCAGATCATGCTATTTCGCCGGATTCTCCCATGTCAAAGACGGGCATTCAACATGTGGCAGTTCGACGCGGTCCAACACCGGACACTGCAAGAGCTCTTTGACACGATGCACAAAGACGTCTGGAAGGTGTTGTTCAAGTCCAGCGAAGTCCCTCCTCCCACTTCCGAGGACCGCGGACTCAGCGCCAAGCGCCACGCCAATGCGGTAAGCATTCTACATTTTGCAAGATGTGCCTTTCCTCAGTATATTCGTGGGAGGAACTTAAGCCACCGCACCGATCTAACAGGAATATGTGGAGATGGCGGAGCGGATCGACTGTCCGGCTCCGTTGCCTGAAGATCCAGCAACCGCTCTCTTGACGGAGATGCTGGTTCTAGCGCCTTATGAGGTGCCGGAGAAGAAGGCCAAGAAGAAGGTCGTGGGGACCAGAAAAAGTCTCCGGTGCAATGTGGTGCCGGACTCATCGTCCGAAGACACCAGGGCGCACTCCTCCAACGACAACGAGGAGGAGGAAGAGGAAAAACCTCTCCCCAGAACGAGGGGGAGAAGAAAAGGAAGGTCGCCCCTTCCCAGGAGGCCGAAGGGTCCAAGAGGGGAAGGACTCTCCCACCGGACCACTCTACAACCGCCGCCTACAGCGAGGAGGAGTGGCTACCCAGGGCCAAGCCCCTGGCGAAGTCGTAAGTATCCATATGCCATAACACCCTTTGCATGTTTTTAGCTTTACTTACTATGTCGAGACTTGCTTGTGCAGTCCGCCCAAAGCTCACATCGACTTGCCCTCCTCTGATGGGTCCTTGAGTTCGTCGGAGATGAATAGCTATTCGCTCCCAATGGCTTCTACCCCCCGGCCCGCGGATGACACCGAGGTGTTATCTCAAAGGATGTCGGGCCAGGAGGAGGTAGTCCTGGAGACGCCTCAAGGCGAGACTCCCGATGCTAGGCTCATGGGTAAGATCCCCATGGATTCGGACGAGGGGGGGCGCAGTAGGCTTGGCCCCCAGCCGGATACTGCACCGGAACCTCCAGTGGTTCCGGATTCAGACAAGCAGCCGCCCATCAAGGGGGGCGAGCCATCTGTGCCGACAACCTCTGCCCATCCAGAGGCGTCGGATAACTTGGTGGAAGCACTTCCCTTGATGAAGGACACCGTACTATTATGAATACGGTGATTGCGAAGGTCTAGTCCGCGAAAAGTGGATTGCCCGAAGCCTGCGCCAGCCTCCTGGCAGGCTTTGAGGTAAGTATTTTAAGTTATAAGAGAGTATCACAGTACAGACAGTAGCCCCTGATACTCTATTTGGTGTTTGGGAAGAAAAGCCGAACAGAGGATCAAACATGTTTTCCTAGGAGTCTAATCATATTATGTCTTTGTGAATAAGCAGGCGTCGCTGCTGGCCGCCACCGCTGCCACTGCGGAGGTCGCCGGACTGAGGCAGAGCCTTGGGCAGGCCGAAGAAGAGCTCGGCCTCGTGAGGAGGCAGCTCGAGGAGAACAAAGGTAAGTAATACCCCGTCTGAGTGTTATATTCAAAGGAAAACATCGTTGATGCTAATAGAAGCATGATGGGTTTTACTAGGGGCCGCGACCGAAGTGGCGTCCCTCAAGAAGGCACTGTCCGAGGCCGAAAGCAAAGCGGCCAAGGAGCGTACCGAGCGCGAAAAACAAGCAGCGCGAGTTGATGAGGTCCAGCAAGACCTTTAGGACTTCATCAAAAAATTTGAGTCCTTGGAGCGTGAATCCAAGACGCAAGAGTCGGAGATTGCGAAGGCTCGTGAGATCGCACTAGACGCTAAGGCCGAAGCCCAGAAGGCCCTCCAGGAAATTGAGGCGGCCAAGAAGATAGTTGCGGGTATGGCTTTCATTATGCAAAGCAAGCATGCGGAGGAGACTTTCCTTTTACTTACCCGAATTCGGAGCTCTCCAGGAGCATTCACAGATTTGCCGTGCAGCGTCTCTGATGCTGCAGAGTTCTACCGGGCTGAGGAGGGGAGCTCGATGGAGAAGCTGTTTTGGTCCCAGTATATTGGGGCCGAACACCCAATTTCCTTGAGCGACCAGCTAAAGTAGTTGGTCGAACTCCACAAGGCGGCCGAACTGGCCATGAAGGACTTCATAGTCTGGCTGTGGCCTGGCGAGCCCCTACCCAGCAGCTACTTCGGCTTTATCAAGCGGATGGTGAATGCCTGTCCACGGCTTGAAGTCATTAAGCGGTCCGTCTATATTGAGGGTGCACGCAGGGCTTTGGCCCGTGTGAAGGTGCACTAGGGGAAGATGGACGCCGAGAAGCTGGTGACGGAGGGGCCGCCGAAGGGCAAGGAACATCGCCACCCCGAACAGTACTATGACAATGTCATTAAGGGTGCCCGCCTTGTGGCGGATCAATGTACGAAGGATGTGATATTTGAATGAATGTAATCATGTCATCCTGTATTATGAAAACCAGTTCATGTGCGCTATGTAGCGCTTGTTAATTTAAAATATTACCTTCTATGCGGTCATTTTAAAAATTCTTGAGAGTTGGCCAGTCGTCGGCTTCCGCCCCCATGTAACTAGTACTAGGGTGTTCGGGATAAGTATAAACACTCTTTATCCAAGTTTTTCGTCCTTTTAAGGAGGTGTTTAGCGCCACGAACGAGGCAATCAGACTATACGGCTTTATCGCCCTCACTTAGCCATAGAAGTCTACAATTTTAAATTTTGGCGAAGCCCCTAGTATCCGAAAAGCCGGACTTGGGGTGCTATGCACGCCTAAATCGGACGAGGCCGATTCCTCGCCTGACGCGAAAAAAATCTTTAAAGATTTGAGACCTCTCGAACAACGACCAGCTCTCGCCTTATCATGACAGTTAGTTTTCGGCTTTCTCTATTGAGGTGCTTGTCCGGAAGAACCGGGACACAATTGCAGTAGTTCTCCCTGCGCTACCTTAGCTGATATAGCGGAACGTAAGGTACCAAAACATAGGAGCCGGGCAAACCCAACTATTAACCCAAGACATGATTCGGAGCTGATGCATATAGTGCTATAAGTTTGGGGTGCCGTGCTGTCAAAAGTGTTCGGACTTGTCTTGCCAGGTTATGGGGTACTGAAGCCCCTGGCAGACTGGTCGTGCCAAAATGCACGGGTATAATAAATAAGTAGTAAAGAAAAAGGGGCAAATAAACTTAATAGCAAGCTGATGTTGTATACTATTTTCCCATTGAAATGATACATCAAAGCGTACATATACAAGTAGTGCGATAAGCAGAATAGGACTGTTTGACACATCCTAACTAGGGGCGGGCGGTATGCGGTTATGTAAAATAGGTATAACGATTGTTATCAGAGACCACCTGAGGATTCCTTTGCATGCCAAAGCTTCTTGTCCTCATGGTGTGTCCGTCCCGCTATGTGTCCGATAGCCGGTCTTTCGGAAGAGCCTCCTGAAGGTAGGGACCTGAAAGAAAAAGGGGTGCAAAAATGCGCGTGTCCTGGGGCGGTCGAGTCGCATTATGGACCGTGTCATGGTCGTGCCTCCGCCTATGCCCATGGTATTTTAAGTGCGTAGTTATGTACGCGTGGCATGAATGTCGCCGCTTTGCTAGGATTAGGGCAGAGGCCGAATTGCTAGTCGAGCTCTGGTCGTGCCGGACGATCCTGTAGCGGAGTACTCCGGACTCGCTTGGTGGTATCCGGGTTTTTTATCATCGAGTTGGTTGTTTGCCTAAGAAGGTTGTTTTATACTTCCGCTGCGAGGGCCGCAGTGTGCTCCTCCGTACGAAGCGAGCGCTCTGTGTTTCCATTAACTGTAATAACCCCGCGAGGTCCCGGCATTTTGAGCTTGAGATATGCATAATGTGGTACCGCATTAAATTTGGCAAATGCGGTTCGTCCGAGCAGTGCATGATAGCCGCTGCGGAAGGGGACGATGTCGAAGATTAGCTCCTCGCTCCGAAAATTGTCCGGAGATCCGAAGACCACTTCTAGTGTGATTGAGCCCGTGCAACAGGCCTCTACACTGGGTATGACACCCTTGAAGGTGGTTTTTGTGGGCTTGATCCTTGAGGGGTCAATGCCCATTTTGCGCACTGTGTCCTGATAGAGGAGATTCAGGCTGTTGTCGCCGTCCATGAGGACTCGTGCGAGATGGAATCCATCGATGATGGGGTCAAGGACCAATGCGGCCGAACCGCCATGACGGATACTGGTAGGATGGTCCCTGCGATCGAAAGTGATCGGACAAGAGGACCATGGGTTAAATTTTGGGGCGAATGGCTCCATCGCGTAGACGTCCCTTAGTGTATGCTTCCATTCCTGCTTGGGAATATGGATTGCATATATCATATTCACTGTTTTCACCTGGGGAGGGAATTTCTTCTGTCCTCCCGTATTTGGCGGTCGGGGCTCTTCGTCGTCGTCGCTATGCAGCCCCTTTTCCTTGTTTTTGGCATTCAACTTGCCGGCCTATTTAAACACCCAGCATTCTCTGTTAGTGTGGTTGGCTGGTTTATCAGGGGTGCCATGAATTTGACATGAGCGATCGAGTATGCGGTCCAAACTGGACGAGCCCAAACCATTTCTCTTGAATGGCTTTTTCCGCTGTCCGGATTTAAAGCCTCTGAATCCAGCATTGACGGTTGTGTCTTCGACGTTGTCGCTATTATTGTGACGTTTGTGTCTATTCCGTCGCGGCTTGCCGTTAGTATCCCTGGCGTCTAAATCGCCTGAGTTTTTGGGTGTGACATTGCTGCGAGCCAGGCAGCTGTCCTCGCCTGCGCAGAAGCGGGTCATGAGTGTCGTGAGGGATGCCATGGACTTTGGCTTCTCTTGGCCGAGATGTCGGGCGAGCCATTCGTCTCGGATGTTATGCTTGAAGGCCGCTTAGGCTTCGGCATCCGGACAGTCGACAATTTGGTTCTTTTTGGTTAGGAACCGAGTCCAGAATTTCCTGGCTGACTCTCCGAGCTGCTGGGTAATGTGACTTAAGTCATCAGCATCTGGTGGTCGCACGTAAGTGCCCTGGAAGTTATCGAGGAATGCGTCTTCCAGATCCTCCCAACTGCCAATGGAGCTTGTTGGCGGGCTATTAAGCCAATGCCTAGCCGGTCCTTTGAGCTTAAGTGGTAGGTACTTTATGGCATGTAAGTCATCGCTGCGGGCCATGTGGATGTGGAGAAGAAAGTCTTTGATCCATACTGCGGGGTCTGTTGTGCCATCGTATGATTCAATATTTAAGGGTTTAAACCCTTCTGGGAATTCATGATCCATAACTTCATCAGTGAAGCATAGGGGGTGTGCGGCGCCTCTATGCCGGGCTACATCCCGACATAGTTCGAATGAGTCCGGTCTATTGTATTCGGCTCGACCAGACTTTTGTTTATTGTATCCGGCGTTACAGTCATCATCACGTCTTGTGGTGCGCCCCCGTGATCCATAGATCGATCTTGACTGTCCTGCTTTGTTTTCCAATACTTCTCGCAGGTCCTTCGTGTAGCCCCGGGCCTTAGTATTATCATTTGATTAGCGACGGGGTGCGGTCTAGACTCGGGCTGGTAAGCCATTTTGTCGCAGCCACGGGGTGGCCGGTCAGCCGCATCATGCGCTGATAGCGTGGGCTTTAAGGCCTCCTCCTCGAGTTGATGTAGCAGCCTGCGCTTTGGGTAGCTTTTGCTAGGGCGCTCGAGTCCGTATTCCTCGGTAGCCAGGACCTCGGTCCATCTGTCCGTTAGCAGATCCTGATCAGCTTCAAGTTGTTGTTGCTTTTTCTTCAGGCTTTTTGAAGTGGCTATAAGCCGACGTTTGAAGCGCTCTTGCTCGACGGGATCCTCAGGCACGATGAATTCTTCGTTGCCAAGGCTCACCTTGTCTTCGGAGAGAGGCATGTAGTTATCGTCCTCTGATTCTCCATCAGTTGCCTGTTCTTTAGGGCTAGCTTGCCCCTCCTCTTGCTCGGCCTGCTCAAAGCCTAGCTGGGCAGGGTTGTATTCGTCTTTGGCACCATCCGGATTGTTATCCCTTGTGCCGGTATCACTATTTTTGCTATGGCGGGGCTTGGAGCGGCGCCGATGACGTTGTTGTCTAGATTGCTTCCCCAAGAGGTTATCTTTCGTTGCCTCATCGCCATTGTTTTCTTTAGGGGTATCCACCATATAAATATCATATGAGGGGGTGGCGGTCCAGCGTCCTATAGGCGGTGGTTCCTGTTCTTCTCCTGCATCGTCGTCCATACCATCGATGTCTTCGGAGTCAAAGTCAAGCACGTCGGTTAAGTCATCGACAGTGGCTATAAAGTGGGTGGTGGGTGGGGGATGAATTTCTTCGTCGTCCGCTCCCCACTCGAGCCGGACATAGTTCGGCCAAGAGTCTCCTGACAAGGACAGAGACCTTAATGAGTTCAGCACATCACCCAAGGGTGAGTGGTGAAAAATATCCGCGGCGGTGAACTCCATGACGGCTGCCCAATCTGATTCGATAGGCACGGACGCACGCGGTTCGGATCCTGCAACCGGGGAAGAGTTTGGGGGTCCGATGATGCCACTCTCAAAGGAGGTGGGATAAGTGTTCGGCTTTGACGCCGATGAGGGTGCAGCCTCCGTGGCAGGGTCCATCACCCGTCCTCGGAAGGCACGACCTGCTCCGGATTGATTCCCGGTGCCAACGCGAGTGCGATCTCCCTAATACTGTCTGACGGCAGATCAAAATCATGTCCGTCGTGACTGTTCGGCGCACCTGTCATGGGCTCGAATCCGTCGAAGATCAAGTCTCCGTGGATGTCGGCACTATAGTTTAAGCTTCCAAACCTGACCTGATGGCCAGGGGCGTAGCTATTGATCTGCTCCATATGGCCAAGTGAGTTGGCCCGCAGTACGAAGCCGCCGAATACGAAGATCTGTCCGGGAAGGAAAACCTCCCCCTGGATCGCATCATTGAAGATGATCGAAGGGGCCATCAAGCCTTACAGCGACGGCACAGTGGAACTCCCAACGAAAGCACCAGTGTCGGTGTCAAAACCGGCGGATCTCAGGTAGGGGGTCCCGAACTGTGCGTCTAAGGCTAATGGTAACAGGAGGCAGGGGACACGATGTTTTACTCAGGTTCGGGCCCTCTCGATGGAGGTAATACCCTACTTCCTGCTTGATTGATCTTTATGATATGAGTATTACAAGAGTTGATCTACCACGAGATCGTAGAGGCTAAACCCTAGAAGCTAGCCTATGATTATGATTGTTGTCATCCTACGGACTAAACCCTCCGGTTTATATAGACCGGAGGGGGCTAGGGTTACACAGAGTCGGTTACAGAGAAGGAAATCTACACATCCGAATATCCAAGCTTGCCTTCCACGCAAAGGAGAGTCCCATCCGGACACGGGACGAAGTCTTCAATCTTGTATCTTCATAGTCCAACAGTTCGACCAAAGTATATAGTCCGGCTATCCGAGGACCCCTTAATCCAGGACTCCCTCAATCATTCCAGGCTTTAGTAGGACTGTCAGAATTGTTATTTTCCAACACAATGTCATGTTGAACCGTCAAGCCTTGGACAGCCAGCCAAGCCTGGTAATTAACAAGATGAGGTGGAAGTGCAGGCAGTGGCGAAGCAGGAGGAGTAGGCCAAACACCCCAGCCAACATTCACCTGATTTGGATTATCAGCAGCAGCATTGGGACCATGGTTGGCAGCTTGCGGCACAGCATTCTGAACTAGCCAGTTGTGAACCTGCTGATGGTACAACTGCTCTGCAGTAAGCTCATGACCAAACTAAGGATGTGTGTTACCATCCAAAGGAGGGGGTTCTTCGTCAGCGAGCGGGACCTCAGGAAGCAGCCCGTTCCAGTCATTGTGGCGCAAGATAGTGACCTACAGAGTCCAGCAGTCTCGAGCCCCACCCAATTGCCAGACAATGAAGCTCTTCGGGATTAGGCGCAAACGGATCACCCGAGCCTTAAGTATAATGAAATGTCGATCTTGTCTTGGATTGTACCAGGAAACTAAAGATCCATAACCACCCAGAGCTTTGGTAAGATAGTAATCAGTCTGATAATCATACGGAAAGCCAAAAAACATGAGCCAAACTTCAGGGCCAAAAGAGGTGGTGCGTCTGTTCAGAGCTTCATTATGCGGAACAAAACTGACAAGCAAATCTTCATCCTCAAGTTCAATAGGAGTGTTGACAACAGTATCCCTCATGAAATTGTCCACGAATCCAAAAATCCCAATGCCAAAGGGGTGATCGCTAACCTCGGTGGTGAACAGCTTGGATTCATGAAGCAGCCCGATGATGGTGTTGCGGATGGCGGCCCGGCGATGTAGCGGAACGTAGTGGCTCGTCTCGGCAATGGCCAAGAAATCATGGTTGAGCTGCGGGATAGGGTCGACCACCTTCCCGTTGCGCACAATGTGATCCACCGGATCAGGCTCGATGGCGAATCCCGGCGGGAAGAAGGGGACCGTGTTTAGCGGATAGTTCGCCATGGGAGCGGTGCACAGACTGGGTGAGGAGTGAGGCAGTGGCAGAGGGATGGGATGGGGCGAGGCCATTTGAGTATTCGAGGTGGAATTTTGAGCGTGAGGGGTAGAAGTGGAAAGTTGCGTGGTCTTGGGGATCCATTGCCATTTAGAAGCAGAAATCCTTTTAAAACACGATCGTTCCCTGTGTCCATATCCACCACAGGTAGCGCATCGGACGGCAGATTGAGAAGCTCGCCGCTTGGAGCCCAAACGGGAAGGCGCAGAGGATCCGGCATGAGGGGTGGGATCATTGATCAGGGTGGTTAGACCAACAAATGGCAAAGACTTACCAAGAGCGAGGCAATGACGTGCCTTGTAGTCAGGTGCAGAAAAATTAATGCATATTATGTGATTCTAGCACGCTGAATTTTGATGACCCCATTGTACACATTTAGAGCATAGAGCTGCCCAATTATCAGATAAACAAAGGATTTCCTCCATCGAATAATGGGCCTGGGCCAAATCCACTTTGTGGCGGGATGTAAGCAAAGGAGGCCATGCAACATGGGCCTGAGCATATTTGAGGGTTGAGGTCAAGAAGCAGCGAGTGATACGTCTCCAACGTATCTATAATTTTTGATTGCTCCATGCTACTTTATCTACTGTTTTGGACTATATTGGGCTTTATTTTCCACTTTTATATTATTTTTGGGACTAACCTATTAACCGGAGGCCCAGCCCAGAATTGTTGTTTTTTGCCTATTTCAGTGTTTCGAAGAAACGGAATATCAAACTGAGTCCAAACGGAATGAAACCTTCGGGAACGTGATTTTCTCACCGAACGTGATCCATGAGACTTGGACCCTACTCCAAGGAACAAAAGAGGCGGTCACGAGGGTGGGGGGCGCGCCCTCCCCCTAAGCGCGCCCCCTACCTCGTGGGCCCCCTGTTGCTCCACCGACATACTCCTTCCTCCTATATATACCTACGTATCCCCAAACGATCAGAACAGGAGCCAAAAACCTAATTCCACCGCCGCAACCTTCTATATCCACGAGATCCCATCTTGGGGCCTGTTCCGGAGCTCCGCTGGAGGGGGCATCCACCATGGAGGGCTTCTACATCAACAGCATAGCCCCTCCGATGAAGTGTGAGTAGTTTACTTCAGACCTTCGGGTCCATAGCTAGTAGCTAGATGGCTTCTTCTCTCTTTTTGGATCTCAATACAATGTTCTCCCCCTCTCTCGTGGAGATCTATTCGATGTAATCGTCTTTTTGCGGTGTGTTTGATGAGACCGATGAATTGTGGGTTTATGATCCAGTATTATCTATGGAAAATATTTGATTCTTCTCTGAATTCTTTTATGTATGATTGAGTTATCTTTGCAAGTCTCTTCGAATTATCCTTTTTGGTTTGGCCAACTAGATTGGTAGTTCTTGCAATGGGAGAAGTGCTTAGCTTTGGGTTCAATCTTGCGGTGTTCTTACCCAGTGACAGAAAGGGTTGCAAGACACGTATTGTATTGTTGCCATCAAGTATAACAAGATGGGGTTTTTATCATATTGCATGAATTTATCCCTCTACATCATGTCATCTTGCTTAAGGCGTTACTCTGTTTTTATCTTAATACTCTAGATGCATGCTAGATAGCGGTCGATGAGTGGAGTAATAGTAGTAGATGTAGAATCGTTTCGATCTACTTGTTTTGGACGTGATGCCTATATACATGATCATTGCCTAGATATACTCATAACTATGCTCAATTCTGTCAATTGCTCAACAGTAATTTGTTCACCCACCGTAGAATATCTATGCTCTTGAGAGAAGCCACTAGTGAAACCTATGACCCCCGGGTCTATTCTCATCATATCAATCTCTATCACTTTATTTACTTGCTTTGTTTTACTTTGCCTTTTACTTTTTACTTTGCATCTATCTATCAAAAATACCAAAAATATTATTTATCATCTCTATCAGATCTCACCCTCGTAAGTGACCGTGAAGGGATTGACAACCCCTAATCGCGTTGGTTGCGAGTAGCTATCGCTTTGTGTAGGTACAAGGGACTTGTGCGTGGTCTCCTACTAGAT
The DNA here is from genome assembly GCF_018294505.1 of Triticum aestivum. NCBI lineage: Eukaryota > Viridiplantae > Streptophyta > Magnoliopsida > Poales > Poaceae > Triticum > Triticum aestivum. The sequence goes on from NC_057810.1 coordinate 341,712,039, forward strand.
TGATACCTTGGTTCTCAAAAACTGAGGGAAATACTTACGCTACTTTGCTGCATCATCCTCTCCTCTTCGGGGAAATCCAACGCAGTGCTTAAGAGGTAGCAGCGAGGCATAGCCGGATAAGGCATGTTCAAAGGGCATTTAAAATTCCCAAAGTGAATAAATTCCGCAGGTCTTTTATCCTCCAAATCAGCCAAAGCCGTAAAATGCTCCATTAATGCTAAGCGATCAATGCTGCCCATGACATCGAGCAGGTATCCGGTAATTGAGCCTCTCTCAGTGGTGGAGTAAAGGAGCTGAATCGAATGTATGAACTTGGAGGTTGTTCGTGGGAAACCAGGTGCTTGATCGAGGAGGATGAAGCTTCAATGGCATGCTTATTTGAAAATGTCATATGATCCAGACTAACCAAAGTAGTTTTGGAAGGAGCATGATCTTGACCAGACCTTAAAAACCCCAACGAAGCTTCATGGCTATTCTTGTCATTCCTGTCATTGAAATCCAAAGACGCAAGAGGAGTGAGTCCAAACTTGCGTGGTTCCTTGCAAGAAGTCGGGTCAGAAGAAGGAGCATGCAGAATAGCTGCTTTATCAACTCGAATAGCCATAGGACTACGGCTAGCAATAGTCTCAAGTCTTTCGTCAGCATGCCATTGAGAATCATAGTGCTTGAAACCATTGAAATGGCCATTAAACAAATCGAAATGATAAATGAAATCTGGCCAAATATGATCCTTAAGACCATGAATAAAATGTCCAACTTTGTTACTAGCCACAGAGAAACAAAAAGATCTCTCAATGATTATAGAGACCTTAAACCCTTTGTGGTGACCACCAATGCAACATTGGAGAGCCACTCCCACAGATTCTTCAGAGAGAGGGAAGGAAGCCGAGGAAAAAGAAACCACCAAGAAAAATTCCTTGGTTGGGCGTGAAGGAGCGAAGTGGACCGTTTCTCCAAATCATCGATGCACCTGATCTGCAACCGCAAGGCCAGGGTTGAAATCCCAGTGAAGGAGACCTTCCATGGTGAGGATCAATGGCTAGATCCATGGTGGTTAGCGTGGAGCAGGTAGGAGAGGAGAGGAGGGGAGGAGAGGAGCCATGGGTTTGCATCTGGTGGGTTGTGATTTCCATGCCGTTTAAGCTTATGTCACTCTAGCAACCCATCATCTACCTATTACTTCCCAATGCCTTCCCCTAGGCCCAAATCATGGTGAAGTGTCATGTAGTCGACGTTCACATAACACCACTAGAGGAAAGACAACATACATCTCATCAAAATATCGAATGAATACCAAATTCACATGATTACTTATAACAAGACTTCTCCCATGTCCTCTGGAACAAATGTAACTACTCACAAAGCATATTCATATTCAAAATCATAGGAGTATTAATTATCATTAAGGATCTGAACATATGATATTCCACCAAATAAATCAACTAGCATCAACTACAAGGAGTAATCAACACTACTAGCAACCCACACGTACCAACCTGAGGTTTTGAGACAAAGATCAGATACAAGAGATGAACTAGGGTTTGAGAGGAGATGGTGCTGGTGAAGATGTTGATGGAGATTGACCCACTCTCGATGAGAGGATCGTTGGTGATGATGATGGCTTCGATTTCCCCCTCCGGGAGGGAAGTTTCCCCGGTAGAACAGCTCCTTCGGAGCCATAGATTGGTTCTGCCTAGGTTCCGCCTCAAGACGGCGGCGCTTCGTCCCGCAAGCTTCCTCTTGACTTTTTCCAGGTCAAAAGACATTATATAGCAGAAGATGGGCACCGGAGGCCTGACAGGTGGCCCACAAGCCTGGGAGGCGCGCCTAGGTGGTAGGGCGCGCCCCCACCCTTGTGGTCACCAGGTGGGTCCGCTCTAGTATTTTCTTTGCCCAATATTTTTTATATATTCCAAAATAATCTATCTACCGTTCATCTAATGCATTAACGGTCTAGCGTGTCCTACAGTCAGTGCAGCTCTGATATCAAGCGTTGTGGCACCCCGGCTCAGAGCAACCGGTTTACCTTGCATTTCTAGCCCAGAGATCAAGTCTTCTGGCATAACACAACAACATGGTACAGAAAACAACCGCTTTATTGATGCTAGCGGGAACATAGGTCTCATATTACATCTAGTTGCGAGGCCAGGCAGCACACACGGTGCGGCTGAACAGTATGTACATTATTTAATGAACATACAGGGGCCTCGATCATATTAACTACGCGACAACGGAACAACGACGAAATGGAACTCCATAGCACAGGGACACCAATATGGACATGATCTAGATGCGGGAAGCTCTCTGATGCGATACGACTTGCCTGAAATCTGGCATGACACTCCAGGTCAGTACATTGAATGCACTTGCAAGCTCACAACAAACATAAGCATAATGACAAACAATATCATGACAATTATTCAGATTAATGCAATGCAATCCATGCTACTGATGCGGTGAAATCATCTTGTGCACCGAGTCCCTCGGACTCTCTTACCAGACGGGTTACCTCATAACCGAACGGTGATCATACCCAGATCACAAATGAAGTCAACACTTTGATGCCAACTATGATCATCTCATGATTCCACAAATCATCACATAACCGGTGCCAACAACAATTCTTTAGTGTGCAAGATTACTTATTAATGTTGATCCATGGTGTGACTTCATCATGAGCTGTGTCCGTAACCGAGGACGCGACTATCAATAGATTCAATACACTCTACAGAGGTAGCGCACTTTACCCACACCACGGAATCCATGGCCTCGACATCCCATTCAGGTGGACCAGTGGCATTCCGACGAAACCCTCCCATTGCCATGACACTCCCTCGGCCACTCCGACCAACTCCCCTTTGGGCTAAGTCATGGGTGGCCTCATGCCTACCAAAGGCATCAACGGCCACCGTCGTGGCAAAAACGGTCCCAAACGGGGACAAGGTACCATAACAACAAATGGCCACATAAGGTTATGTCTGCTTACCGGGCCAGGGTACAGCACGCCCATAACCTTCCCTCGTTGTAGGCACCGGTGAGAGGCATGACAACGGACCGAATCAAGACCTTCCCATAAAGGCAAATGTGGGCGCACTGGGCAAAACTTGATTTAGTGGCACCATGACTCGATCAACGTTATATTCAAGTTGGATTAACATCATGTTTCACTTGAAAATAAAATAACTAAAGTCATCAGATGCCATGATCATGCAACTTATTCGATATGCAAACATACCACTCAAAGTGAACGGATCAACATCATCAAAATGTCCTACTTGCATTACTCATCATAAAACCTTACTGGTTCTACTTTACTAGTTTATTTCATTGATTATTTTAGTTACCTCATAATATATGAAAATCCATTTATCTCATAAAGAAACTACCATTATTCATAAAAGCATAATCACTTCAATAGGAATTTCTTCTACTGACTAAAACTAGCTCATGTATTCAACCAGTACCTTAACCAAGCATTTTAAGCATGAGAAAATAACTAGCACTAAGCAATATTTATTTAAATAATTAAATGCATGAAAATAACTCATATTCAAGTTGGAAAAATCATAGATATTGAAATGACACCATCCAAATGTTGGTGTGGCTTGCCTTAGTGCATAGGAGGTTCACACTCCTCCTGGTTATCTTCAAGACAAGCTTCTCCCTCTGAAAATATTTAAAACAGCAAAACAAAATATCAAGAACCACTCTGAAAATCACCAGAAATTCTAGACAGCAAGGGAAAATCTCCATTTTGGTGTGCTGCTAGAGCTCTTCAGAACAAACACAATGCAAAAAGAATCAACTCATTTGGACTTATAGTTTAAAAGTTATAGTGGGTCAACGTTTCTGGTCAAATATTTGAATTAATTTGAATAAAACAGAAACCAGGGGTGACGTCAATGATGTATTATTAGAATACGCCTCCAGTCATACTGCTTCGGGCGCGAGTGGAGAGGTTGATAGTGGGCCCTGATGATCAGGTGAGAAGGGAGGGGGAGAGAAACAGAGCGATGGAGGCGCTTTGCTGGAGCTCACACCGGTGAGGAGGGGTACTTGGCCGGATCCAGAGGGATAGAAAGAGAGAGGGGGTCAAGGCGCACCTGCTTGTACCCGTGGATCAATGAGAGACGGCCGAAGCAGCTCGCAACCAAGCTCGCAAGCGGTGGCTGCGGTCGGGTTTTGCCGGAGAAGAGGAAGACAACAGAGAGGGGCGGTTCCAGGGGCTCCAACGTGTCCAGACAGCACCAGTGGACCTCCAAGTAGTCGCCTGAGGGGTGGATCGAGCTCGAGGGGTACTAGAGTGAGGAGGAGGGGTTGCAGGGATCACTAGCGAGCTCGGGTCGGGGACGGCGGCCAGAGGCCTGCCCGGCCGGGCTGCGGCTATGCTATGGGGTTGTGGAGGTTGGGTAGTGGGTTTTGAGTGCTCGGAGAGGTGGGAGGGGCTCGAATTTATAGGCGGAGGGGGAGAGGGGTACGTGGCTCCGCCGGAGCTCTTTGGAAGCCGGCAAGCAACGACGAACAGTGCCAGCGAGGGGTAGAGGTGCTCAGCATTCACGCGGGAGTTGTGCTGCTTGCGGACGAGCACATGAGGCAGTAGAGGAAGAAGACAGAGTCACGGGGTGCACTGTGGCTTTTCATCATGTCGTGCTCGTGCCCGTGCCTGCGCCTGCTGCGGCGTCTCCAACATCGGTGAGCGCCAGGGAGAGGTCAAGGGTGATGAGACAAAGACGATGGCGCGGTGCGGCAGTCGTCTGCGCGCTCTGGATCGATCATGTGCGAAACAGACTCACGGGCGCAGCGCAGAGCGCATCGGGAGTGTTGCCAGGGGCGTGTCTTCACGTGGTCACGCTCACGTGAAGCCAAACTATGTCTGGGGTGTTGTTCATGCAGTGTTAGGTCTAGGAAGGGTGATGGCACACTGCCAGGCCGACCAGATGAGACTTGATCTTGTTGCCAAGTTTCTGGTCAGAAACTTGGTCTCCAAGCTTGGATGGCTTCTAGAAGGTTATTAGGGCTCATCTCCTGGGGTTAAGCTTTGTTTAAGAGGGTAATGAGGCTCAAGAAAAATCAACTTCATTGGATCAAGGAAAAATACACTTGTTGTGCGAAGTGCATTTTGAGGCCAGAAGAGAAATGATTTTCTATAGAAAAAATATTACAAAAAGTTGTGCAATATTTTTGCTTGGGAAGGTGGGTCAAGGTTCAAAGAATATTTGGGAATTTTCTCAGGATTTTTGGAGCAATAAAAATGAGGGTTTCCTTGGAGCACAAGTTTCCGAAATGAGTTTCAAAGAAGAAATTGAATATTTTTCTTTTATGAAAAATATTCCTTGGGACATTTTGGGATTTTTCAGAGAAGAATGTTGAAGTGGGCTACCCAGAACACACAGAACATGGGATGAACTGGGGATGAAGTGGAATATATCTGGGTGAAAATCAAGGACATATCCTCGAGATTCAGTTGCTCAGGAAAACAGTTCTGGGTAGGCAGTCCTTAAAAATTCTTCTCTTTCCCAGGTTGCTTCTTCCTCGGTGTGATGTTCCCATTGAACCTTATAAAACCTTATCACTTTGCTGCGAGTGACTCTCTCTGTCTCATCCAATATTCTGATCGGTCTTTCCTCATAGGTTAAATCCTTAGCAAGTTCTATCTCTGCCATATCAGTCCTTTTATGGTGGTGAGATACACCTTCTTAACTGTGAGACATGGAACACATTGTGTACCTCTGACAATTCCGGTGGCAATTCCAACTGATTAGCATTTGTTCCTACTCTATACATGACTGGAAATGGACCAATGTACCTGGGTGCCAATTTTCCTCAGGTCTGAAACCTCTTGACTCCTTTCATGGGGGTGACTCGGAGATACACGTGTTCTCCGGGTTCGAAGCTGATCTGACGATGCTTTGCATCATAATACCTCTTCTGTCGTGACTTGGCCAACTGCAGTCTATCTCGGATCTCCCTGACTTGCTTTTCAGCCTCCATCATCAAATCAGTTTTGAAAATGCGGTTGTCCCCGGTTTGAGACTAGTTTAGCAGAGTGCGATACTTACGGTCATACAGAGCCTCATAAGGTGACATCTTCAAGCTAGTATAGAAACTGTTGTTGTAGGAAAACTCGGCATAAGGAAGACAATCTTCCCATTTGGGTCCTTGGGCCAAAGCACACGCTCGGAGCATATCTTCGAGTATCTGAGTTACTCGCTCAGGCTAACCGTTTGTCTGAGGATGATAGGTTGTGCTGTATTTCAGGGCAGTCCCCAAGGCTTGATGGAGACGTGACCAAAAGGCTGAAGTAAAGAGAGACCCTCGATCCGAAGTAATTCTTTTTGGCACTCCATGCAAACTGACGATTATGGACACATATAACTATGCAAGTTGATCGGCTCGATAGGTGGTACAGATGGGGATGAAGTGGGCTACCTTTGTTAATGTGTCCACTATGACCCATACTGTGTCATTGCCTCGGTGAGTCCTTGGTAGACCGGTGATGAAATCCATGCAAACATCATCCCATTTCCATTGCGAGACAGGTAGGGGTTGAAGGAGACCGGCGGGCTTTTGGTGTTCCGCCTTCACTTTGTTGCATATATCACAGCAAGCGACAAAATATGTGATATCTTTCTTCATTCCATCCCACCAAAATATCTAATGAAGGTCTTCGTACATTTTGGTACCTCCTGGGTGAATTGAATATGAAGATTCGTGTGCTTCTGGCAATATCTTGTTTCTCAGATCTGCTTGCTCGAGTACGCAAATCCTTCCTCGAAACCTTAGTGTACCTTGCTGATCCTTACAGAAATCCTGAGTCTTTCCTTCTTGCATACGCTTGGCATGGGATTGTAGTGATATGTCATCTGCCTGGGGTCTGCGAATCTCATCCTCGAGGGTAGGAGCAACTTCCAATATGTTGGCAAGACTGGCATCAACTATCACCAAATTGAGCTGAGCGATCTCGTCGCGAAGTTCCGAAGGCAAGGAATCCATTATAGCATTCAGATTGGCAGGCTTGCGGCTGAGGGCATCGGCAACCACATTGGCTTTACCCGGATGATAATTTATCCCGAGGTCATAATCCTTGACCTTGTGGTCGGTAAATATGTGACACCTTTTTCCAATGAGATAGTGTCTCCAAATTTTTAAAGCATGCACAACAGCGGCTAGTTCCAAATCATGTGTTGGATAGTTCCCTTCGCGAGGCCGTAACTGTCGGGATGCGTAAGCCACAACCTTGCCATCTTGCATGAGTACACATCCAAGGCCTTTCCTGGAGGTGTCGCAGTATACATCAAAATTGCGGTAGATGTCTGGAAGAGTCAATACTGGTGTTGTCGTCAGTCTGGCTTTTAGCTCGCTGAAGCTCCTTACATAGTCCTCAGTCCATTCAAACTTCTTATCCTTCTTGAGGAGCTCTGTCATTGGCTTGGCAATCTTAGGGAATCCTTCGATAAAGCAGCGGTAGTATCCGGCTAATCCAATGAAACTCCGGATCTCTGATGCTGACGTGGGTGTGGTCCAATCAAGCACATCCTTCACCTTACTTGGATCCACAACTATCCCTTCTGCTGAAAGAACATGCCCTAAAAACCCAACTTGCTTGAGCCAAAACTCACATATGTTGAACTTCGCATATAGCTGATGGTCACGGAGCCTTTGTAAAAAATGATTTGAGGTGTTCCTTGTGATCTTCTTCGCTTTTTGAGTAAATGAGGATGTCATCAATTAATACCACCACAAACTTATCCAAGAAATCCATAAATACCTTATTCATCATGTGCATGAAAAAGGCAGGGGCATTGGTGAGACCGAAGGACATGACGGTATATTCATAAAGACCGTACCGAGTAGTGAACACGGTCTTGGGAATATCTTCCTTCTTGATTTTGAGTTGGTGATATCCGGTCCTCAAATCAATCTTGGAGAATACTTTTGCCCCACTGAGTTGATCAAACAAATCATCAATCCTTGGTAGTGGATATTTGTTCTTGATGGTGACATCATTCAGCTGTCGGTAATCCACACACATTCGAAGACTGCCGTCCTTTTTATCCACGAATATTGCAGGTGATCCCCATGGTGAAGAGCTTGGATGGATGTATCCTTTCTGAAGCATCTCATCAAGTTGTTTCTTCAATTCCACTAATTTTGACGAAGGCATCCGGTAATACTTCTTGTATATCTGTGCGGTTCCAAGCACCAGGTCAATTACAAACTCAAGCTCCCTGTCTGGCGGCATCCCTGGTAATTCCTCAGGAAATACATCTAGAAACTCACTGACCACTGGAATCAATTCCAATTCTTCAGCCACAGCCGTGAAAACCATTTCCTTCTTGGGTATGCTCCTACGGGCATAGAATTTTGTGGTTCTACCTTCCTGACTTGTCATGGTCGCACAATTGATGAATACTTGATATTGGGTTAACCAATTCATTCCCAAAATAATATCCAGTTTGGCAGACTCGATGACTATCAAGGATGTTGGAAATCTGACTCCCTTGATATCAATTTCCAAATTATGGCAGACCAGTTGGAGCATAGATCCCATGGATTGTACCATCATACTTTTTCCCAAAATCGAGCAAGGAAATTTGTTTTGGGCAACGAAAGTCTGCGAAATAAAAGAGTGGGAAGCCCAGAGTCAAATAAAATTATTGCAGGTATGTTATTAATAGGAAACATACCAATGACGACTTTCGGGTCCTCTTGGGCTTTGTCGGTGGAGTGGTGGTGGATTTGTCCTTGGACGGTCCTCTGGGCGGAAAAGGGATCTAGGTGGTTGACTTGTGGCCAGAGTGGAGCGGTCGGCTTGCCGTTCTTGGGGCACTGTCTGGCATAATGTCCAGTTTGCCCACAATTAAAGCAGGAATTGTTGCGCTGACATTCTTTGCGTACCGGGCTGGTCACGACATTCTTGACTTGGGTAGTGGTTTTGTTAACATTCTGCTGCCAATTGGGTTTGTACTCAACCTGAGTCTGCTGCCAAGTACGAGCCTTCTGCATTGGTTGCACATCCTTCTTAGGCTCGATCTTGCGCTTGTGGTCATTATTGGCGGGCCTGTTGTCGTGCATGAGCTTGTGTTCCCTTTCTATGATGAGGACCTTGTTCACGGGAGTTTGGAAATCCGGGAAATCAAACATAGTAAGAGTGCATCAGAGGTGTTGGTTCAATCCTCCAAGAAATTTGTCGACCTTCCTTTCTTCTGTGGCCACATCATAAAGAGAATAGTGGGCCAAATGGTTGAAATTGTGCAGGTACTCACTTACTGACAGGCTTCCTTGAGTGAGAGCGAGGAATTCGTGCTGCTTGATCTTCATAATCCCGGCTGGAATATGGTACTCGCGGAAATGATCCTTGAATTTGGTCCAAGTAATCTCTCCGTCTGCGGGCCACATAGCCTTAGCATTATCCCACCATATAGCATCAGCTCCTTCAAGATACTGCGCAGCGAATGGAACCTTGTCACCTTCTTCATTGCGAGCAATCTCTATCCTTTTCTCAATAGTCCTTAACCAATCATCGACTTCCAAAGGATCGATAACTTGACTGAAACTGGGAGGCTTGGTCCTTTGAAAATCTGACAGCTTGGAGTAATGACCATTCTGATTTCCATTCTGCCCAACCATAGCTTGCACACTTCTCAATAGCTCAATCAGATTGTTGTTCCTTCTTTCTTCAAACATACGCATGATTTGCTCAGTGGAGGGCGGATGTGGCGGTGGAGGCGGTGGTGGCTGGAACGGCTCAGGGGAATGTCCTGCCTATCTTGCTGAGAAACGAACAGGGACATCCTCACAAGCGTGCCTGCAGCTGCCTCCCCGTGTCATCCTATTATTTATTTTCAAAATATAAAGCAACCGAGATGAGACATATCCAAGAATGGGAGGAAAAGCCAGCGACAATCCCAGAAGAAAACGGCGAGAAGAAACCAAGGCGAATAAATAAAAACGTTCCAACATAATTATACATGGACTCAAACATGAAAGACAAACATCATGACGGGTTCACTACCCTCATAGGTACTGTAACCTTGATCCAGGGCAAAGCCTTCTGCTACCTCTTGAGCACTGCGTTGGATTTCCCCGAAGAGGAGAGGATGATGCAGCAAAGTAGCGTAAGTATTTCCCTCAGTTTTTGAGAACCAAGGTATCAATCCAGTAGGAGACCACGCACAAGTCCCTCGTACCTACACAAAAAGATAGCTACTCGCAACCAACACGATTAGGGGTTGTCAATCCCTTCACGGTCACTTACGAGAGTGAGATCTGATAGAGATGATAAATAATATTTTTGGTATTTTTGATAGATAGATGCAAAGTAAAAAGTAAACGGCAAAGTAAAAACAAAGCAAGTAATAAAGCGATAGAGATTGATATGATGAGAATAGACCCGGGGGCCATAGGTTTCACCAATGGCTTCTCTCAAGAGCATAGATATTCTACGGTGGGTGAACAAATTACTGTTGAGCAATTGACAGAATTGAGCATAGTTATGAGTATATCTAGGTAATGATCATGTATATAGGCATCACGTCCGAGACAAGTAGATCGAAATGATTCTGCATCTACTACTATTACTTCACTCATCGACCGCTATCCAGCATGCATCTAGAGTATTAAGTTAAAAACAGAGTAACGCCTTAAGCAAGATGACATGATGTAGAGGGATAAATTCATGCAATATGGTAAAAAAACCATCTTGTTATCCTCGATGGCAACAATACAATACGTGCCTTGCTGCCCCTGCTGTCACTGGGAAAGGACACCGCAAGATAGAACCCAAATCTAAGCACTTCTCCCATTGCAAGAACTACCAATCTAGTTGGCCAAACCAAAAAGGATAATTCGAAGAGACTTGCAAAGATAACTCAATCATACATAAAATAATTCAAAGAAGATTCAAATATTTTCCATAGATAAGCTGGATCATAAACCCACAATTCATCGGTCTCAACAAACACACCGCAAAAAGAAGATTACATCGAATAGATCTCCATGAGAGAGGGGGAGAACATTGTATTGAGATCCAAAGAGAGAGAAGAAGCCATCTAGCTACTAGCTATCGACCCGAAGGTCTGAAGTAAACTACTCACACTTCATCGGAGGGGCTATGGTGTTGATGTAGAAGCCCTCCATGGTGGATGCCCCCTTCGGCGGAGCTTTGGAACAGGCCCCAAGATGGGATCTCGTGGATACAGAAGGTTGCGGCAGTGGAATTAGGTTTTTGGATCCTGTTCTGATCGTTTGGGGATACGTAGGTATATATAGGAGGAAGGAGTACGTCGGTGGAGCAACAGGGGGTCACGAGGCAGGGGGCGCGCCCAGGGGGCACCCTCCACCCTCGTGACCGACCCTTCTGCTTCTTGGAGTAGGGTCCAAGTCTCATGGATCACGTTCGGTGAGAAAATCACGTTCCCGAAGGTTTCATTCCGTTTGGACTCCGTTTGATATTCCGTTTCTTTGAAACACTGAAATAGGCAAAAAAAACAGCAATTCTGGGATGGGCCTCCGGTTAATGGGTTAGTCCCAAAAATAATATAAAAGTGGAAAATAAAGCCCAATATAGTCCAAAACAGTAGATAAAGTAGCATGGAGCAATCAAAAATTATAGATACGTTGGAGACGTTTCACCTTCCGAGGCTTAGGTGGAACGACCTTGGCCTGCTTAGCAGTCTTCTCAGTCGTGTCAAGAGTTGATGTCCGAGTGCGCTTCTAGGTCTTGGCACTCAACACCGCAGTCTTCCTATGGATAGCCGCAGGATCCTGTGTCTGCTTGGTACAGTGCTCTGTGCGTGGTGGCTACTCAACTTCTTCACTACCATCAGAATCGTCGTTGTCGTCTTCACTGTCGTCAGCGTACTAAATATCGGCGCTCTCTCCCTTGCTTTCTGCCCCTCCGAGGTGTTGTTCCCCGTTTGGAGCGCGTGAGTAAATCTCCCTGAATACTTGCAAGACACAAATTGCAAACGATTAGTCAGATTCCAACACAGCTGCATATCGAAGAGTAAAAGATAAAATACTCGACAAGTTATGCCTGGCCTCTCCTGGAGAATTCTTAGCGTCGAATGGCAGGATCCGTTTTGCTCTGCGTGGATTGTCCTTGTTCCCAGTGATGCTCTGAAGCCATTGTGCCACTGTCTCCTCGTCGACCTCATCTGGGTGAGCCCGAGCAGTGTCGTCTGGACCCGAGTACATCCACATGGGGTGGTCGCGAGCTTGCAAGGGCTGGATGCATCGACTGAGAAATACTTCCAGCAGATCCATGCATGTCACTCCGCCCCAGATCAGCACCACAACTGCGTCAACCAGAATGGCTACCTCACATTTCTCCTCCTCTTCTATAGTCAATGAACGAGGGGTGCGGAGTCTCTCCAGAGAGAAAGGGGGAGGCCAGTCAACTGACCCGGAGTCGGGACATCTTTGAAGTAAAACAAGGTCGACTGCCACCCCTAACAGATTCAGGAAAAGTCATTGGGGGGAGAGCTTCTGCCCATCATTTGGAATCCTAGACCTCCACACATTTGGATCACATGGGTCCTCTCATCAGTCGGATTGGCTTTCTTCACCGACTGAGATCGGCAAGTAAAGATATGTTTGAGCAGCCCCCAATGTGGGTGGCATCCCAGGAAGTTATCACACATCAAAACAAATGCGGCAAGGTACGATATGGTGTTGGGGGAAAGTGATGGATCTGAGCACCAAAGAAATTCAAGAATCCACGAAAGAATGGATGCAGAGGCAGGAAGAAACCTCTTTCCACATGGGTCGTGAGGAGAACCCGCTCACCATCATGTGGCGCGAGCTCAACCTCTCCTCCCAGTAGCCTCCAGGATCCAAGCGCTATCAGGCCGTCGGCGGCGAGCATCTCTAGATCCTCCTCCGAGACCGACGAGGGAATTCAATCCCCTTGGATCCAGCCGGCGACAGAGCAGATCACAAGGTCAAACCTTTAGCTGCCTTCTTGCCCTTGGTCGTATTCTTCGCGAGATCCAGGGCTTTCGTCTTGTCCTTCACCATCTCTGTGGTGGTCAACGGGAATGAGGAGAGCGGCGCTGCGCTGGAGGGGGCGAGGCAGAGAGGAAAAAGAGAAAGGGGAGGATGGTGGGCACTATTGCACGCATTGGCCGGTCGCCTTATATACCCGCGCGTCCGAGTGACTGACTCGTGGGCCCGTGCAATCTCAGCACATCCCGCAACCGGTGCCAACTCGATACATGGCGAAAAAGGTGGCGCGAGGATCGAGGAGTCCCTCTCCACTTGCCCCGCTTATCGCACCACGCCCTGACCCGTGCACATCTCCAAATTTCGAATCCCGTGAAATCCGAGTCCAGCGAATCTGTTGATCACACCAAAGATAGTCAGATCAAATCTGCTCAACACTATGTTACATATTTCACTCAGAAATTCCAGAAGCTAGAATCGATCAAGATGACTGGCAAAAGCTAAACAGCTCAGATACCTGCGGATCACTAAGAAATGCCCCCGAAGCGTAAGTCAGATCTGGATCAGCTTCAGTCCTTTTGCACTCGATCCCCGATCCATTCGGGGGCTAATGACGAGGACATGTACCTAGGGTAGGGTCCTAGACCTGAACTACATGCCCTACCCAAGGAGGCCTAGAAACATAGAAAGTAGATACCGATTGAAATCATCACAGGATGCAATCCACTCGACGATAGATCTATTTGGATACCCCAATTCCACTCGACCGTCATTATTCACTCGGAATACAAGGATTCACTTGAAGGACAAAAGGCCTAGAGTCACCTCTGAATGGCAACGATCGGGCATTCACTCCGTTGCCTTAAGGTTCATTAAACGCGGGCATTACCAGTAACTTTCGTGTCATTATTGTCTCATTGAACCCTTGTGTGACTGAGGATGGCAAGGGGTCAGCACACTCTATATAATCCACCCCTCCCCTCAGGCACAAGGGTTCGCACCCCCTGTAACTCAACATTCCAATCAAAAAGCCTCTGCGGCACCAAGACATAGGGTTGTTACCTCCTTCGAGAGGGGCCTGAACACGTAAAACCGAGTGTACAACCTCGCTGTAGCTAGGACTCTGCCCTCTCCTACGTATCCCCTATCTCTATTGTTAGATCTGTTCCCACGACAACCCATACCCATACCCATGGGTATGAAACTTTAACCATACGCATACCCGACGGGTACTCGTACTCATTGGGTACCTAGCGGGTAGAACAAATAGTACACACGTTGTTCACAATTTTATGCTCATTGATAGCATATTTGACAAAACATATCAATTATCTCAACTCAATAACTGTCAGATGAGTAAATGACCACTATCAAATTTTAGAAATCACAACATACTCTTAAGTCAATAGGAGTAGACGAGTCACATGACAAATTAATGACTAATTGGTGACAACTTAACATTAGTTCAAAAATGGGCAGGGTAATCCGTGGATACAAGGCTATACCTGTCCCCTACCCATGACTTAATGGGTAGGGTATGAGTATTACCCATGGGTATAAAAGTGTGCCCATACCCTGTCCATGCGGGTATGGTACTCGCGGGTACCCGTACTCGTGGGTAAAATTGCCATCCTTAGTGATGGCGCTCGGGCTCAACGCCAGCGACTCCTATCATGATCGTCCAGGCACGAGGGTGACACAACGGGCTTCACCTCATCATGGTGGACACGCTGGTAGTGTCGGCTTCGGTGATCACTTCCTCCAGCGTCGGCGGTGAGCGGTGATACGTCTCAAATGTATCTATATATTTGCATTATTTCATGCTATTATAATATCAATTTTGGATACTTTTTAAATTATTTTATTTATTATGGAGTAACCTATTAATTTAGTGCCTAGAGGGGGATGGTGTTTCTCCATGCTTTTTTCTTTTCAAAAAAATCAATATCTATAGAGCTCAAATACCATGGGGATTTAAGGTGATTTTCGTCGGATTCCGGGATCCGTAGACCGAAGAAAGGTTCGAACTCAGGAGCGTGTGCAAAGAAATCAACCTCTCATGCCGATCGATCCGCTGCTCTCACGACCTAGCTCGATGAGCAAGAAGGAGAAAGACACGACAGTTTACCCAGGTTTGGGCCACCTTGCGGTGTAAAACCCTACTCCTGCTTTGTGGTGGATTAGCTTCGCGAGGGGCTGAGGATGAACTAGTACAAGTGGAAGA
Organism: Triticum aestivum; assembly: GCF_018294505.1. Lineage (NCBI taxonomy): Eukaryota > Viridiplantae > Streptophyta > Magnoliopsida > Poales > Poaceae > Triticum > Triticum aestivum. The sequence continues at coordinate 341,727,208 of NC_057810.1, forward strand.
ACAACCTTGGGAGGCATGTTCTTTCGATGACTCTTGGGGATTTGATGAGCTAACCACCCGATGGACCGATCCCTTTCTTCGGTGGTGGCTAGGCTATATTTATAGTGGCCTTGGTCCTCTTCCTCCAAAACTTAGGCGGGAAGGGATCCCACAACGGCCAAATTTGAAAGGGGGCAAGAAGTACATATGATCCTGACGAAAGGTGGTCTTTGCCTGCAAAGCTTCTGATCGTGACGTCATGGTAGGCTCGGCGATGACATCCATCCTGCTGTTCTGGCGGTCCTGGTCTTGTTGCACACAAATGGCAACCTTTGGCTGACTCCTTGGGACTCCACACCTGCGCTTGCCTCCTTTGCACCAAAGAGAAAACCTGTCGCTCTGCGCCTGGCCTTGGTCGTCATGGCTGATGTCATTTCAGCCTCGTGAGGCTGTATCTTGCATAGAAATTTCTGCTCCGTCAGGAGGCCACCTGAGGAGGCCGCTCCCTCCGGAGGTCTTGATGTCACCCGCCTCATGAGGCTTGGCGCCTCGCGAGGATCTTGTCTTGCCGTAGTCGAGAGTGGGCCGTACCAGGCTGTCAATGGAGCCACGCCATGGGCCGCAGGCAGACAGGTTTGGGTACCCTAGTTCCTAGAACGCCGATAGAAGTCCTCGGGCAAGGCGCGCTAGCACTTGGCTTCGAGGCGAAGCCAAAGGGCAAGTGCGGAACACCGCGGGCCCTAATCGCCTACGGACCGAGACGACATGTGGCGCTTGATGGGACGTGGGTGTCTCCGCTTCCCCACGCTTGATGGGACATGGGCGTCTCCGCTTCCCCACGCTGCCTCAGCAACCGTTCGACTTGATAACTGCCTACTGCATGCAGAGAAAATCATCATTATTTGAGATCGTGGGAGGCCGATGATTTACCTTCCCTGGGCTATAAATGCTGGAGCAAGCGGAGCCCCCTGCCCATCTTCGTCTTCTAGCTCCTCGTTCCTCCTTCTCCTTGCTTTATCGTCTTGCCAGCACGTCCATGGCACCGACGAGGAGATTCTCGATCATGGAGAAAAGAAAGGCCCCCAAGAAGGGGCTGGACTCACCTCCGCCCAAGAGGGGCCGTGGTTGCCCTTGCAAGTACGCTACAATGCTGGCAGCGGCTCCCCGCGGGCGCAGGCGCCCGCTCTCCAAGGCTGGCGCTACCGCCGGCGGTCTTGTGTGTGCGTCTTCTTGTGGTGGGAGCAGCCGTGGCTGGGAGAGCCATTGTGAGAAGGCGAGGCACACGGTAGCCATCCGGCCACCACGTCCACGATCCCACTCAGTCGACTCTCCCCCGGAGTTTGTGGTGTGGGCAGAGAAGCCTGCAGGCGCCTGGCTCCAGCTCTCGCGCTTCTTTGCGGGCACGCTGCCGGCCGGTGGACCTGGTGGCTTCTGACATCAAGACGACAGCTGCTGCAGCCTCTTGGGTGGAGACCAAGGTCACGGCCACCGACAACGTGTTCCTAAACTATGGGTGGCAGTGTTTGCCCGCGCACAGGACCTGCACGGGAGGTGCACCCTCCACTTCAGGTATGACGGTGTCACGACCCTCTACATGAGGATCTTCGCGGAGGATGGCCCACGCGTTGGGTGCTGCCCGAAGAGCGACAGCGATGATGATGGCGATGATGACGGCGGACACAGGGACGGTGTCATTGCTGGTGAAGACCTCGCCCTTGGCGACGGTCGTGCCGCCTCCAGCAGCCGCGACTTCTCCTCCGCGGAAAGCTCCAGCAACGACAACTCTGACGAGCCGTCGTGACACTGACCCCGGACCGGGAGGGGGGACGAGCCCCGTTGCCTCCATGCCCCGGTGAAGCGGGAGGAGGGCTCTGATTGAGCTATTGTCGAGGTGCACCCGCCTTGCTTTGTTTTTTGTTGCAAAAAGTAGAAGTAGGAGGCCCTACTAGGCCGTGTAATGGACTATGGCGCTTGCGCCGTTAAGTTATTATTTCCATGCTTCCTACTGATGCTTGTGCTGCTATTGAGTGTGGTTGGGATAACTTATCTTAGAGCTCCTGTGATGAACTTTGACGCTGCGGCAGCGCTCCTTGTCGAGGGATGCCCCTGTGGTCACCAGGCTTCAGGAGGGGGCTCCCATAGTTGCAGGACTGGGAGGCTCCGGAGGCGCATTGCCCGTGAGCTCGCTCGAGAGTGTCACGTGAGGACAGATACGCCACAGGGCCAGAGACCGAGGCTTTAGCGAGGTGTGCTCGCGGGCCATCCCGAAGCGCGCACACCTGCCCAGCCGCCACGTGCGGGACGCGCGAGGAGAAGCGACAGGCAATTGCCCCTCCTCCTGAGGCAAAGCCTAAGAGAAACAAACTAGGCAAGAAGAGAGGTTCCCAACCCCAAGAAAGAGACGCTGGAACTCCAAATTCTATTCAAGAAGTCGCAAATCAGATACAGAAAGCAAGCAAAAGAACAGCCGTGTTCGGCACCTATACTAGTCTTCTCACCAGCGCGGAGCTAAGTGCTGCCACTAGGACGTGGGAGGGAGCCCCCGTGAGGCCCAAGGGCGACGCTCAGGAGACTCTGGGGCATGTACAGCCCCAACTGATTATTATGTGAGAGTGTCATGAGCGGAGACCTTCACAGGCGCAGAGCCTTCTTTATGGGTAGAACTTCCGGAGGTGCTGGATGTTCCAGGCATTCTGGATGGGGACCCCGTCCTCATCTCCAGGCGCACGGTGCCAGGCCTGGAGACACGGGCGATACTGAACGGGCCCTCCCACATGGGGGAGAGCTTGTGAACCCCTTCCCTGGAGAGCACTCACCTCAGAACGAGGTCACCCACCTCGAGGGTCCTGGACAGATGTTGCGGAGCGGTACCGCCGCAGCGTCTGCTGGTACCTCGAAGCTCGGAGCAAGGCCTAGTGATAGTGTTCCTCCCCCAGCACGAGGTCCATCTCCTGTGCGACATCCTGATGCGCCTCGTCAAATGCTAGAACCCGCGGGGAGCGATGCTTGACCTCGTGAGGGAGGACCGCCTCGGCTCCGTAGATGAGGAAGAACGGGGTCTCGCCTGTATTCTTGGTCGCAGTGGTGCGGATGGACCACAACACGGATCGAAGCTCGTCGAGCCAGCCTCTGTCGTAGGCCTTGAGCTTTTTCTTGAAGCTTCTTGCCTTGAGGCCCCTCAGGACCTCCGCAGTGGCGCGCTCGACCTGGTCATTGCTCCGCGGGTGCGCCACTAAAGCGTAGCGTATCTGCGTTCCAAGGTTAGCACAATATGTTTCAAAGAGGTTGCTCGTGAACTGGGAGCCGTTGTCGGTGATGATGCGGTTGGGCACCCCAAAGCGGCTTATGAGGCCCTTGATGAACTTGACTGCAGAGCTGGCCAGGATGGTGCGGACAGCTCCACCTCCGCCCACTTGGTGAACTTGTCGATGGCAACGTAGAGGTAGCGATAGACCTCGGGCGCTCAAGGAAACGGGCGCAAGATGTCCAACCCCCAAATTGTGAATGGCCACGAGAGCGGGATGGCCTGGAGGCCCTGAGCGGGCTGATGGATCTGCTTAGCATGGAATTGACAGGCCTCACAAGATCATACCAATTCAGTGGCGTCGCTGAGCGCTGTGGGCCAGTAGAACCCTCTGCTTATGCCTTGACCATGAGGGTGCGTGATGAAGAGTGATGCCCACAATCCCCACCGTGAATGTTGGCCAGCAGGTCGCACCCCTGCCCCTTGGAGATGCACTGCAGGGAGACGTTGTTCGGGCATCTTCGGTATAGCTCGCCATCCTGGATGCAGTATGCGGTGGCCTCGCGGGCTACCCGCTCTGCATCCTCTTCCTTCTCCGACAGGGTGCCCTATAGCAGGTACGTCTTAAATTCCTCAGTCCAGCACCCCTCTCGAGGCTCGAGCGCAAGGAGCAGGCGGGCCCCTGAAGTCAGGCCATAGGCCGTGGCGCCCGTGGTGGGTGCCGCAGGCAGTTCCTCTCGAGGTGGTGCCGGCTCGTCAATGGGGGGAACTGTCGATGGCCCGAAGAGCGGCTCCTCGAAGATGCCTGGCTCCTGGGGGAGGCGTTGGGACACCCTCTTGGCGATGTCATCTGCCTCCTTGTTCGTGCCGCGCGAAACGTGCTCAGTTCCAAACCTAAGATCTGCTTCTCAATTTTGCGTACCTCCTTGAGGTATTCCTCCATATTCTCGTCCTTCAGCGTGTACTCTTTCTTGGAGAAGTTGATGAGGAGCTAGGAGTCGCCCCTGATGGTGAGGCGCCTGACCCCCAGGGCAACCGCGGCCCTGAGCCCGACGATCAGGCCCTCAAATTCGGCAATGTTGTTGGAGACCTTCTCTCCATGCTGGAAGCAAAGCTACACGGCATAGTAGAGCTTGTCTTTGGTGGGCGAGATGAGCATGGCTCCTGCCCCCGCGCCCTGACGTGCGAACGCACCATCGAAGTACATGACCGAACCATCAGGCGCTTCGTCTCCTGAGGCAAGGGATAGGTCCTCGCCCACTTCTTGACTTGGTGCGTCAGTCCATTCAGCCACAAAGTCAGTGAGGGTTGCTCCCTTGATGACTCGGGTGGTGCTGAACTCCAACTCAAATGCCCGCAACTTGATGTTCCATTCGGCAACCCTTCCTGCAGCGTTGAGGCTTCGAAGCACCCTCTCTAGAGGGTAGGCTGAGACGACCTTGATAGGGTGGCCTTGGAAGTAGTGGCGCAGCTTCCTGGAAGAGACGAGGAGTGCAAGGAGGAGCTTCTACGGCACGGGGTAACGCGCTCGTGCGTCATGCAGTATGGTGCTAACGAAGTAAACAGGATGCTCGTCGAGGGAGGAAGCGTCCATCGGGTCTTGTTCCTCTGAAGTGACGGAGCCTCAGGAGTCCCGTCTTCTGTTACTTCAGGGGCCCCGACATCAGGAGCCCCACCTTCTGAGGGCAGGTCAGTGGCCTCAGGTGTGCTATCTTGAGGCCGCGACACCTTAGATGGGTGCACGGCCCCACATCGCACTCCCTTGGCTCCATGTTCCTTGCGGACCGCCACCAGCGCTGTGCTGGCTGAGTGTGGCGTGGCGGCCAAATAGAGCACCAGAGGCTCGAGCAGGCGAGGCGCCACCATCACCAGTGGGCTGGTGAGGTACTTCTTGGGGTCTTGGAAAGTTGCGTCAGCCTCTGGAGTCCATTCGAACGGGCCCTTCCTCTTCATCAGCTTGAAGAACGGGAGGACGTGCTTGCCTAGCTTGGAGATGAAGCGCCCAAGTGAGGACATGCAGCCTGCCAGCTTCTGCATCTCCTTGAGAGTTTGAGGCAGGCTCATCCTTTCTATTGCCTTAACCTTCTCCGGGTTGGCCTCAATTCCTCTGTGTGACACCAGGAACCCCAACAGCTTGCCTGACAGGACACCGAATACGCACTTCTCAAGATTAACCCGCAGCTTCACCTCGTGCAGGTTGGCTAACGTCTCCTCCAGATCTCCGACAAGGGTTCTTGCCTCCCGGGACTTGACCACTATATCATCGATGTAGGCCTCTACGTTTCTCCCGAGATGCTTGCCCAAAGCGATGTGCATCAACCGCTGGAAGGTTGCTCCGGCATCGTGCAGCCCAAACGGCATGCAGGTGTAGTAATACACCCCACACGGGGTCCGGAAGGCCGTCTTCTCTACATCTTCCATTGCCATCTTGATTTGATGATAGCTTGAGAAGGCGTCCAGGAAGCACAAGAGATCACACTCGGCAGTGGAGTCGACAATCTGATCAATGTGAGGAAGAGGGAATGGATCCTGAGGGAAAGCTTTGTTCAGGCTCATGAATTCAACGCACATGCGCTCTTTCCCGCCCTTCTTGGGGACGATGACTGGGTTTGCCAACCACTCCGGGTGCCGCACTTCCTGGATAATGCCGGCCTCCTGTAGCTTCTGGTTCTCCTACATGATGAACGACTACTTCTCCGGGGCTTGCCGCCACGCCTTCTGTTTCACGGGGCGCGCGTGGGGGCACACCATGAGGTGTTGTTCGATCACCCCCCCGGGACGCCCACCAGGTCTGTTGCTTGCCAGGCAAATACATCCTTGTTCGCACAGAGGAAGCTGACCAGCACCTCCTCTTGGTCTCGGGGGAGGCCAGCTCCTATGGTGAAGGTGGCTCCTGACTCCGCGCCCTCGTCGACCGGTACTTGCTTCGTCTCGGCCCAATCGTGAGAGAACAACAACTTCTTCTTCGACGGGGCAGCCCTGGGCCCTCTGGAGCACTCTCTGCACTTGGCCGCGCAACTGCTGCGGCCTTGAAGGTGAGCCTGAGGGCTGTTAGTGCATCCCTGGTGTCTCCCGCCACGACAAGGACGTTGCTGCTTCCCGGCATCTTCATGATGTTGTAGCCAGGGTGAGTCGCCGCCATGAACTTGGCAAGGGTCGGGTACCCGAGGATGGCGTTGTATGGGAGCCCGATGCGCGCGACGTCGAAGTCGATGAGGTCGGTACAGTAGTTGTCACGCATTCCGAAGGTGACGGGGAGGCGAATCTTCCCCACGGGGCAGGTGGAGCCGCTGACCACTCCGGAAAACGGCTTGGCAGGAAGGAGTCGGTCGTGAGGCACGTGAAGCAGGCCGAACGCCTCCACGGAGAGGATGTTGAGGCCGGCAAGGCCATCGATGAGGGTCCTGGTAACTGCTATGTTGCAGATGGTGGGGGTGCCGAGCATGGGTAGTGCATCGATGCGGGCCGTGGTCTTGGGGTGATCTCTGGAGTCGAAGGTGAGGTCGGCCTGGGGCGCCGCCCAGCCTGAAGGCGCCCCTCGCAGGGACGGAGAAGCCCCAATATGACGGAAGAACTACTTGGCGTGGCGGTTTGAAGCTGGCACCTGCGATCCGCCGATGATGGCGGCGACAACGTGGTGCACCGAACCGTGAAGCATGCGGTGAACAACTCGCGCAACTCCTCCCATGAAGCCACCGAGGACTTTGGTAAGTTGAGCAGCCAGGTGCGAGGCATGCTCGCGAGTGCCATAGGGAGCCAATTTGCCATGGCCTTGTCGTTTCCGCCCACCGCCCAGATGGCCTCCTCGTACGCCTGGAGAAACCCCGTAGGGTCCGCCGCGCCGCGGTAGCGCGGCGGCAGCTCCGGCCTGAACTTCGGAGGCCCGGAAACCCATGACGCCTCCGAACACGTCCGGTGGACCAGCGAAAGGAGTGGTGCCCGCCATGGAGATCGAGCGGCGAGGCCGAAGCGCGGTTGATGAAGAGGCCAATCTCCAACACGCCCCCTACCTGGCGCGCCAATTGTCGGATTCCGGGCTCCGCAGACCCAAGAAAGGTTCAAACTCAGGGGCGTGTGCGAAGAACACAACCTCTCAAGCCGACCGATCCGCTGCTCTCATGACCTAGCTCGATGAACATGAAGGAGAAAGACACGATGGTTTACCCAGGTTCGGGCCACCTTGGGGAGTAAAACCCTACTCATGCTTTGTGGTGGATTAGCCTCGCGAGGGGCTGAGGATGAACTAGTACAAGTGGAAGAACAACCTCAGGAGGTGTGTTCTTGTGATGAGCTCTTGAGGATTCGATGAGCTGATCACGCAATGGACCGATCCCTTTCTTCGGTGGTGGCTAGGCTATATTAGTGGACTTGGTCCTCTTCCTCCAAAACTTAGGCGAGAAAGGATCCCACACAACCAAATTTGAAAGGGGACAAGAAGTACATATGATCCTGACGAAAGGTGGGCTTCACCTGCAAAGCTTCTGATCGTGACGTCATGGTGGGCTCAGCGATGACATCCATCCTGCCATTCTGGCGGTCCTGGTCTTGTTGCACACAAATGGTAACCTTTGGCTGATTCCTTGGGACTCCACACATGCGCTTGCCTCCTTTGCACCAAAGAGGAAACCTTCCACTCTGCGCCCGCTGGCGCGCGCCTGGCCTTGGTCGTCATGGCTGATATCATTTCAGCCTCGTGAGGCTGGATCTTGCATAGAAATCTCCGCTCCGGCAGGAGGCCACCTAAGGAGGACGCTCCCTCAGGGGTCTTGGTGTTGCCCGCCTCACGAGGCTTGGCCCCTCATGAGGGTCTTGTCTTGCCATAGTCGAGGGTGGGCCGTACCAAGCCGTCGATGGAGCCACGCCATGGGCCGTAGGCAGGCATGTCTGGGTACCCTGGTTCCTAGAACGCCGACAATATTTCCTAAATATGAAGATTCCAGAAAGTGCTAGGAGCCCCCCCTAACCTCCACGCAGCCAAGCTAGGTGACCATAGGGCCACCGACGCGGGGTGGCAATTTGAGGCCTCCTGGTAGCACCTTATGCTGATTTTTCCGCCTATAAATCCTATATTTCCCGAAAAACACCTGTACCATTTTTTCGTGTTTTTTTCGATGCCACAAGTTCATATTCAGGGGAGATCCAATCTGGAGGCCTTTTCGGAACCCTGCCGAAGGGGGAATCCATCACCAGAGCCATCTTCATCAACCCTGTTGCCACCATGAACATATGTGAGTAGTTTTCTTATGACCTTAGTGACGGAGTCGATTCCAACAAGTATCAAGTAGGGGGTCCTAAGTTGGTAGTCTAGATACAATGGTAACAATGTCATGAGTTTTTACCCAGGTTCGGACTCCCTCGAAGAGATAATATCCTACGTCCTGCTTGTGTTTGTATTGATTTGGGATGGAGTACAAAGTACAGGTGATCTACCACGAGATTGTTCTTTCTCTTCTCTACGATTGGTTAAGATTGTTCTATTGGCTAGTCTAGCCTCGGTTTATATAAGTTATCAAAGGTCTAGGATTATAGAAGTCCTAGTCGGCTATGTTGGTGAAGAGGAGTCCTTGTCTTGAAAGGCAAGGCTTCTGAAATCTTCCTTGCATGCGTCATGGGTCACCCAAAGTGACCTCGGATGGAACTGACCTAGGGGTCCTCGTCCCGGCCCACCCAGTCAAGAGTCGACATGGTGAAAATCCCCCTAGCCGGGGCATCATTAGTAGCCCCTGAATCGGTCTTCAAGTCTGGCCGCACCTCGGTTTATTCGAGTTGCTCGTTGTCTTCGGTCATCGGTCTTGGAACTGGTTTGGCGAGAACATTCCCCAATTAATGTTTTCTTGCAGTCGAGCTGCAATGCTGGATTGCATTCGAGGTGAGGTAGACCACCTCGGTCTTTAAAAATGTTGAAGCAGTATGATTGCATGCCAGAAAAGTCTCCCATGCAGCGAGCCGCTTGCAGTCAGTCTCCATGCCGAACTGCTTTCGAAGTGGTATACACCATCTCGTTCTTGAGTTGTAGGTGCAGATGTCCGGCCTCTACAAAAAAGTGCTTTTTCGCCAAGCCGGTTTCTATGAGCCGTTTTTTTGCAGTTTTTCCTAATTAGTGCAATTTATTCTCTGCCAAGATGTATAGTCGGTAGCCCTCAAGTTGTGTGCCGACCTAAAATCCAGTATACACCTGAAGGGTAAAATAAAACCACTGGTTCCAGTAGCCTCGAGACTCAAGTTGAATCGCCAAATCGACCCGAGGATCGAATTCTCGCTTGGTAACATACTTATAGGAAAAAACGTAGCATGCAGTAGCCCCCGAGACTCAGGTCGGGTATGAGTTGCCGACCAAAATCTCCTCGACTATATAACACTCTGAATTTCCTGCATTGAATTTTCTGAGGATCAAAAGGATCTCGAGACTTGGGTTGGGCAACACGGTCGACCTACGATCGTATCTCCCCAGGAACTAGTTCTGCCGGCGTTTGCGTCTCATTATCACCAAGGTGCAGCTCGGCAGGGAAGATGCTGAACCGCGGGTCAGAAAAATTCACTCCCGAGTAGAGTTACAACGCAGTACACCTCGACTAAGAAGATGTCCCGCCTCCTGGATAACAAAGCATACAATAGGTTACAAGTGTTATAAGCTTAGTAATAACCAAAAAACTTACGGCTTAATTTAAGTCTAGCCTTTTGGTGCCAACTAAGTTAGTCATAAAATTAATATGTACCTCCACCATGCTTTAACATGATACATCCGCACAATACAACATGTTCGTGTAACTGTCAGTTGACAGATATTGTACGCAATCGCCTTACAATTTGTTCGTGTGGATGCAAACCATACCCAAATTTAAAGCAAAAATTCATACACACCGAACAGACAAAATTTGAATTTGCATCCGCGCGTTAGCCTCGCGGACACAAACAGGCCAAAGCGAACGAAATGGGCCACCGTGTTGAAGTTGATTAGCTTTTCTCAGCAAGGAAAAAAAAACTCTTGTTCGCCTGGACAAATTTCATGTGACCTTTCGGGCTGATGAAAAGATTAAACCGCACTAGGAATGAGATGAGGTCCCAATAATGGCGACGGCGCCGTGAGTAGTCGCCGGCTGCACCGCCGCCGCCGCCGCCACAGCGTCCTTCTCTTTCATCTCCGCGCAAACACCTCGCATGGCGGCTTCCCAACCTCTGCCGACCTCCTCGGCCACTCCCGCCGCGCTTCTGGCGCACCTCTCCGCCGCCCTCTCCGCCCCAAACTGGTACCTACACCCCTCCCTGCCGCATCTCCCTGCTCTCCTTGCTCCGTCCCTCCCCCGGATGCCCGACGTCCCACTCCCGATTCGTCTCGCCGCCGCGACCGCCCGCGCCGCGGCGCCCTCCCGCTCCCTTCTCAGCCTTTCCCTCCCCATCCTCTTCCGCCTCCACTCCCTCTCCCCGCCCCCGCTCCGCCCCCTCTTCGACCGCTCCTTCGGCTCTCTCTCCTCACCCACCTCTCCCGCTTCGCGCTCACCCCGCTCATCCTCCGCCTCTTCGCTCATATGCACCTCCACTCGCCGCCTGCCCCCACGGGCGTCACCTACAATATCCTCATCCGCTCCCTCTGCCGCAGAGCCGACCTGCCCCGCGCCCTCCGGTACCTCAGCCTCATGGTCCTCTCTGGCTGGCACCCCGACGCCTACACATTCAACTCCTTGATCGTGGGCTACTCCCGCACCCACCAGACCGACACTGCTCGTGATCTGTTCGATAAAATGCCTTTGAGAGGATTCCCGCGGGACGTGGTATCCTATGCTGCAATGATTGAGGGGTTATGCGAGACGGGGAGGATTGACGAGGCATTGGACTTGTTCACGAAGATGGAGCTGTGGGACATGCATACATATGCGGTCTTGGTGAAGGGCCTGTGTAAAGCAGGGTGGGGGGAGGAGGCGCTCCAGATGCTGCAGAGGATGAAGAAATTGGGGTGGCGGCCAAGTACTTGCGCTTATGCGGCCGTGATTGATTTATGGTGTAGGGAGCAAAGGGTTGTGAAGGCTGAGGAAATGCTGGAGGAGATGTCTGACAAAGGGTTGGTGCCATCTGTTGTTACATGCACCGCGGTGGTCAATGGGTATTGTAAGGAGGGGAGGATGAGTGATGCGGTGAGGGTGTTTGAGATGATGAAGTTGAGGTGGTGCAAGCCGAACGTGTGGACATACAATGCACTGGTGTGGGGGTTCTGCAAGGAGGGTAAGGTGCACAATGCAATGGCTTTGTTGAATCGGATGAGAGCACATGGAGTAGAACCAGATGTTGTGACATACAATTTGTTAGTTCGGGCCCAATGTGTTTATGGGCATATAGAGAATGCTTTCCGGCTACTTCGTTTGATGGAAGGAGATGGTTTAGCTGGTGATATATACACTTACAATGCGTTGGTGGATGCTCTCTGCAAGAATGGGAGGATCGATCAAGCTAGCTCCCTTTTTGATAGCCTTGAAGGGAGAGGCATAAAACCTAATTTGGTGACATTCAATTCATTGATAGACGGGTTATGCAAATGTGATCAAGTTGATGTTGCATGGTCATTACTGGAAAAGATGGTCTCAGCTGGTTGCACGCCGGATACCTATACATACAGTCCATTCATCGTATACCTATGCAAGATGAAGGGATCACAAGAGGGTTTGTCCTTTATAGATGAGATGCTAAAAAAGAGTGTTAAGCTCACGACGGTCAACTATACCATTGTAATTGACAAGCTATTCAAGGAGAGAAACTATGGATTGGCCACAAAAATCTGGGGTCAAATGGTTTCACTGGGTTGCAATCCTGATGCAGTTACTTATACCACATCTATGCGTGCTTATTGCAATGAAGGAAGACTCATTGAAGCCGAAAATGTTGTGAGTGAGATGAACAGAAGTGCAGTCACTGTAGATACAATTGCGTATAACACGTTGATGGATGGGCATGCAAGTATTGGGCAGACAGATTGCGCAGTCTCAATCTTGAAGCATATGAAAAATGTTGCTTCTATGCCAAACCACTTTACTTATTTGATCTTGCTTAGACATCTTGTACAAAGGAGGCTAACAGAAGGTGTGCCTTTGTATGTAGCTGGTTTATGGAAGACCGCCAGGCTTACTGATATCTTTGAATTGTTTGAGACAATGAAGAAGAATGATATTATTCCTAACATGGATACTTATTCTGCAATTCTGGAGAGGTTCTCTGAAGATGGAAGATTGAAAGAGGTGACATCATTGGTTTCTCGTATGAAAGATGATAATCTGTCTTTGAATGAGGACATCTACACTGCTCTCGTTATGTGTTTATGCAAATCAAGACAGTATTCCGGTGCATGGGCGTTGCTTCACTCCATGATTGGTCGTGGTTTTGTACCACAACTGATGTCCTATCAGCACCTGCTTTGCGGGCTTATTAGTGAAGGACAAGCTCATATGGCTGAAGAAATTTTTGGAAACTGTAGATGGGAAGACTACAATCCTGATGAAATTGTGTGGAAAGTAATTATTGATGGCCTGATAAGAAACGGTCATTCAGATATATGCCGTGACATGGTATCCAAATTAGAGCAGAGAAACTGCAGACCAAGTAATCAAACATATGCAATGTTGGCAGAAGAATTGTCTACCAGGGGATAATATATGCTACATTCACCCAGTCGTGCAACACTGCTGAGCAAAGTTTCCATCAGCAGTGTAAAATGCGCCCAATCAAAGGCTTGTACCCACACATGATGTATCCTACTGGACACCGGAGTTACATATTACATGGATCATTCAACACACACTGGGTTCATGTTTTATTGCTCTCTCAAAGGTACTGGATTGATCTTCAATATCGTAAGTTCTTACACTATTCTTTAATAACATACTTCTAGGGCTTTCCGGAAAGCGTTTGACCAAAATATTAGATCACATTAATCTTGTCCCACCTAAAGATAACAAGTCAACAACCTTACTTTTACATACCGAAGTGGTACTTAATTTCAATAGACTTCACTGGTTCTTGAACTGTAATTAAAAGAACTGTTGATAAGCTATTGAAAGCGCTGTCAATTCCATGGACTAGGTGCACTGTGCAAGAGGTAATTGACAATTTGCTTTTGGAACGTTGGACCTGAAGATCCACAATAACTAGCTTCGGGGAAATATCACATGTTGTTTCTTTAAGTCCATGTAGCTTGCTACGACTTGGGTTCATACATTGTTGATCGACACGTTCGTTGTTGGGTCATGTATGCCTATCCCCAGAAGTTAGCGCCACTTTGGGTCCAACTAATCATGTCAGTCCGGGTTCTTTGTCATACGGATGATAGCGACACTATCATATACGTGAGCCAAAAGGCGCAAACGGTCCCATGCCAGGTAAGGTGGCATCCGTGGGTATACCCTGCGTGAGGCCGCAAAGTGATATGATGTGTTACATGCTAGATCGGTGTGACTTAGGATCGGGGTCCTGACAGAGAGATCTCCTTATTTGTGACTCGGGGGTGCTGCATCAATTTTCGGACCCCCCCCCCCCCCGCAGGCAATAAGGGCTACATCTAGTGACCCTTCAAAGTACAAGCACGCGGGGGGAGGGGGGACTGCATTCATGGTACTGTAGGCCTCCTGCCATAAAGGCAGAAGGTCAACATGCTTACGGCCTAACCTAGTCGCTAGAGTTCACACAAATCTTAACATATGCAGAGCACTGACCTAGAGCTTGCCACCAACGCCAGTGCATATCGTCAATGACCAAACCAATGCCAGTGCATAGCGCCAATGACCAACGAATATTTGGTCGAGTGCGGGCGTTCTCCCAACGAATATTAAGAAGTCATACAACACAACAAATGGCAGGTTCTAAATAATATCATATGAATTGTTACCATAAAGTACTCGATAGTACCCTTATCAATTTTATTGCAAAATCCCGCTTTACAAGCTACTCGCACCAGGATGCCTTTTAATAATACTCTGCAGAGGGCAGACCCCGGCATCATATTCGACTTCCTTGACAACTTCTTGCAGGAACAGATGTGGATTCGGACTTCCAGCATGAGGTCTAACAATTGTCTGGAGGTTGGCATTGGGATAATGAGCCTGAACCCTACCTAGTACCCGATGAGCCCCTTCAAAAGCAGTAAAGTACATCCAAACATCAAGTTGATTGGAGGGATTCGCTAGCAACTTTAGGATGACCTCAAGGTCAGACGTCAAGTCAGGATGCCCAGCAAATAAAGTACCAGCAGCAATCCCAAGCGCGCCGGTCATTTGCTCTGCAACAGAGGCAACCTTCAAAAGCCATTTCTCCGGGTCATCAATCTGGATGGCCGGCAAAGGACCCGCAATGGAGATAGAAGCAGACATATAAGAAAATGATAATTGCTCACACAACTACGCGCATGGGACCTCTCTGCACAAACCTCGGGCGGTGACGGAGCAGATTTTCGTCAGGTCCCTGGTAGGTGTCCAAGTGCAGCTGGAAGTCATGAATCGAAGGTCACAGGAGGGGTTTATCCAGGTTCGGGGCTCCGGAGAGTAATACTTTACGTTCTGCTGGTTTTGGTTATTCATAGTGGAGGGATACCTCATGCTAGGGGGTACAATGGTGTATGATGTTGCTACCGAGAGTTCTCCTATCTGAAGATAGATGATTAAGAGGAACCCTAGACCTCTCTTTGTATAGACTGTAGAGGCTTGGGGTTTATAGGTTAGATGCGATCTGGGCACCGTCGTCCTCTAGTCTTGGGCGTCAAGAAGGTCATCTGGCCTCCTAGGGTTGGCGCCGTGTTGTGGGCCCATTGGGCCCCCTCATAGTTGATGAGGCCGGGCTCCTTGGCATAGCCACCCTCGGTACAGGACCCCGTCAGTAGCCCCCAAGCGTGGCGGAGGTCGTAGTGAGGACCCTGTCAGTAGCCTCCGGTGGGCTCCTTCGTTGTGTCGTGTTCCAGGAGTCCGGCTACAGTGTTATGGTCTTGATGGCTTCAGGGAGGTCGAACGCCTGCCTTTTGGGGACCCGCATGGTCAAAGCCGCCACAGCCTTTAGGCCTCCCCATCCTGACATTGGTTTGACAGGTAGGGGGCGCTATCTTTTATCTAAACCGTTGCGCCAGTGAGGAGATTGAAAACGGGTTGACGTATGTCTTATTGCGATAACTTGGCCTTGATTTCCGTGCCTGCAAGACATGAATGAGAACCGCTCACAAGTCGTGGGGTATGTAGCGCCCAGGGGTGCCTTGATTCCTGGCTCGCCCGTGGGGGATCAAAAGAGCATTGGCGCAACAAGGTGTCATTTCACCTGCGCCCGCTTCCTCACGCCTCTGCTTCTCTGCACTTCTGCTTCCTTGCATTTTTGTTCCATCGCCATAGCGACGTTCATAGTCTCTAGGCCCGCCATTTCCTCCCCCGCAAAACGAGAGATGAGTCATTTAGGGTCCTTGATCGGAGCCGGCCGCGCTCGGGCGACCAGGGAAGCGGAGAAGAAGCGGAAGGCGGAAGGCTCCGCCGCCGCCGCCGAGCCGCAACCCAGCGCCGAGGTCTTCACCAACCGATGGAACCGCTCCATAATCTCGGACAGGGACGTCTAGAAGCTGAGGGGATGTTCCCATCCGACCTCCAGTACCGGATTCCTCTTTCTACGGAGGAATTCCCAGCACTGCCGGACGGCGTGCGTGTCCTACATCTCGACTTCTTTGGGCATGGTCTCGGTTTTCCTCTGCACCCCTTTGTGTCGGGGTTCCTCTTATTTCTTGGCATCCAGCTCCACCACCTCAAGCCCACCGGTGTCCTTCATATCGGGAACTTCATCATGTTCTGCGAGTGCTTTCTCGGGGCCACCCCCATTTGACCTCTTTCGACGTTTTTTCTGCGTCAAGGGTCAGATGAGCAGTGACTCCGTTCGCGACATTGGTGGGGTCAGCATTCAGCTACATCCTCATTCGTCCTTCTTCCCCATGAGCCTTCCCAGATTAATGGGGGTCTGGTAGAAGAGGTGTTTTTATGCGTTCGACCTTGAGGCCGACCTGACAGCCTTTTCTCGGTGGGGGGGGGGGGGGGGGGGGGTCTCCCCTGCGGCAAAATTCTTGGGAATCGCTGACCTGCGTCTCCAAGATTATGGAGCTGCTTCTGGAGGTGACTGCGTCCCTGAAGGACAACAGTTTGACCGGCCTCCAGATCACGCAGACCTGGGTGGAACGCCGAGTCTTTCCTCCAGAGGCCTATGATACGGTACTGAGTGATTATTGCGGGCTGACCGACCCCGCCCGGACCTCCTCCTGCGACCTCCCGGAGGAGGAGATTCGCCATACCTCGCTCAACTGATGGGGTTGGATGCCGATAAGCTGTCCATGGTGGTTGTGGTCGAGCCCTTCAGTCGCATGGCCCCACCTAAGGAGGTACGTTTCTTTGGCCTAGTTCTAGGTGAGAATAGTAATGGCAAGATCAGGCTTTGCTTCTGACGCCCGCTCTTTTAACTATTTCAGCACTTTGCAAAGTTCACCGCTTTTCTTTCGGAGCCCCCGCTTCCCGGACAGGACCTGACCCTGGAGATGTGGGCACTCCTACAGCCTACCGCGGAGCGCCCCCTCCCCTTTCTTGATAAGGGAAGAAGGTTGCCTCTTCTCCGGATGGAGGGGCAAATAGCGGGGTGCTCGATGAGCGTGTCACATTGGGTGACATCTCGTCCCCACCGTACATCGCGGAGGATGAGGAGGTTCGCGGAGGATGAGGAGGCTGATCCAGGGGCTCGTGGGAGCCCGGAAGAACCTGCGGTCACCAAGGAGGTCGCCAAGCGGGCATCTCCTAAAGGCGGCCCTTCGGAGACCGAGCTGGCATACCCCGTGATCCACTGACCTCGTGGCGCTCCGGTTTCTCCGAAGTTGTAGGTGCCACTGGCCATGCCTATGAACAAGAGGCAGAAAGTTGTGGCACCAGTGAAGTATGTTGGTGGCCTCCTCGCGATACTTGCCGTGTTTACGGCTTCCGCTGAGATCTGACTTGTATCCTTTTCCAGGGATCTTGCGACCCCTAAGGCTCCGACCTCTGATGCTGCAGAGGTGACTGTGCTGATGCTGCCTGATGATTCTCCACTAGTTCCTTAGGAGGTCGCCCCGCTCGTTACCCGTAAGTGTTTGAGAATATTTTTTTTATTTCGAGTTTTCTTCTCAACCTCTGGTTCGTATTTTGTAGCAGCAGAGGTCCTATGTGGTCTCCCTAACGGCGTTGGTGCCGCGCTGGACTCTGTTGATGCTGCTGGCTCTGGCGTCGTGCTTGCTCACAGAGGGGTGACTGAGGAGGCTAACGTGGGCCACTCTGCTACTGCAGGCCCCATGTCCTCTGCAGCGCCTGTTGCTGCGGTAGCAGGCGCGCTGGAAGTCTTGAGCACCCAGATGGATGGGCTCGTCGTCCTTGGCCCTGTTTGGATACTCTAACACAGTTAGAGTTAGAGTTATTTTCTAACCCACTCTAACCCAAATAAGCACCTCTTCACCGTGATAGTTGGGTTAGATGGAACTAACCCACTCTAATCCTCCCTGTTTGGATACTTTTGGATTATTTGAGCTTCCAACTAACCCAAACTAGCTCTAACCCCATGATCTAAACAGGTCCCTTGAGGAGGCTTGCTGTTAGGTGACGTCTTTGTCTTCGATTACACAATGCAGCTATTAGCCCCCGAGACCGGACGAGATGTCACTTCCGAACTCTCGTTCGGGCTTGTTGTTTGTTCTTGACAGTTTCCTCCTGCAGAAGGTGGCGACTCCGGAGGGCGAGGCAGGCAACCTCAAGTGCTAGCTGGAAGCCCATCGACAGGAGGTTGTGGGCCTGTTGACGTCATTGGTCGGTTCCATCTATAAGTCATCAGGTTGCATCTGATTCGGTCGGATTTTTACTGTGATCTTGTGTACTGGCTAATTACTTTTAACTTCTTGCTCCACAACTGCTAAGGAGGCCGCAACCTTGCGGCAGGAGTTGTCCGAGTCACAGAGGTCGCGTGGCAAGCTCCGGACTGCAATGGGCGTCACGGACGGCGAGCCCAAGGAGTACCGGCAGAGATAGCCATCCTCGAGAGCACGATGGCCAGCAAAACGCGGAGCTGCCGAAGCAGGCGGCTGTCCTGAAGAAAAAGGAGGCCACCGCCGAGCGGGTCGGTAAGGCCCGGTCTGCTGCGGAGGACCTGGTGAAGCAGTTGATGAAGCGACTTCAGGACCTGGAGGCCGCTGCTATGCATAAGCTTTTATTTCTTCCGCGTAGTTTCCCATTGCTTTGGCCATGGCTTGATGGGATGTTCCTTTTGTAGTGCCACTTCTGGACGTCGCCCGTGTGGACCCAGTGAGGCGTCTCAAGCATGTTGCTGACTCACGCAACGGATGTGCACGACGCTAGGCATGCCGTGTGGAACGCTATACCGCGGCGAGAAGGACCTCGACGACACCTTGGACGGTGTCGTCAAGCTGCGGGAGAAGGCACCTGATCAGCTTCTGGACTAGCAGTACTCTGCAGCGTATGAGGGCGCTATGCGGGTACTGGCTAGTGTGAGGGTGCAGCTTCCGAACGCCGACCTTGGCATCATCGTCCATGGCACTCCTGACTCCTGAGCGTCCACCCCCGGAGCCCTGGTCAGTGGAGGTCGGGTCCGAGGCCGAGTATGTTGCGGATGCCTACAAGATGGAGGAGATTCTGAAGTGGTGCTCAGCTCGTGGGGAGGGCAAGTAGACCTCTTATAATTTGAAACACCATTTTTTTTTCAAAAGGGGGACTCCCCGGCCTCTGCATTATGATGCATACGGCCACATTTATAAATAAAATAGGTTCAACAAGGTCTGAATGTCTGGAAACAAAAGAAAGGATAGCTCACAGATAGCTTCAACGCCAAAGATAAAAAGGCCATAGAGCCACAACCGGCTGGCAAAACAAAGATAGGAAAACTAATCGCCTATCCTATTACATGACCGCCATCCAAACCGGTTGAAAATATCCCGCGCTACCATCTTTCACCGGACAGATCCAGTAACCAAATGCTTCCTGGCCTCCGTCGGAGTGAGTAAGGACCACATACGGATCAGTGACGTAACTCTGAATAAAAGCTGCAAAAAATGAATAGTTGTTGTTTTGTTAAAAGCCAAATCATTTCTGCAGTTCTAAATTGCCCATAACAATGCACATACTCCTACACGAATGTGTCTAGCTGTATCGGACTCTATCCCATCAAGCCACGTTTCAAATAACGTACCGACCGAATTCGAAGGAGTAATGCTAAAGGCAATTTGCACGGTGCGCCACAAAACTCTCGCAAACGAGCACTCAAAGAAGAGGTGCTTAATGGTCTCGTCCCGATCACAGAAACTACACCTAGTAGATCCTGTCCAATTGCGCTTAACCAAATTGTCCTTTGTTAAAATGACTTGTTTATGTACAAACCACATAAACACTTTAATCTTCAAAGGAACTTTTACTTTCCAAACATGTTTGGAACAAGGAATGACACTAGAGTTAATGACATCGATATACATCGACTTAACCGTAAATTCTCCAGACCTAGTAAGTTTCGAACACAACTGATCGGGCTGATGAGCTAGCTGAACCTCCATCAGTCTACTCACCAAATGAAGCCATGCTTCCCACCTATCACCAACAAGCACCCTCCGAAACTGGATATTAAGGGGAATGGACTGCATAATCGTTGCAACTAGCACATCACGTCGTTGAACAATACGATACAGGGACGGGTACTGGAGCGCCAATGGCGTATCACCAAGCCAAGTGTCCTCCCAGAAACGCGTGTCTTTGCCATCACCGATAATAAACTTTGTTCTATTAAAGAAGTTGCCTTGACTCTCATAAGCCCCTTCCAGAACGGTGAATCAGTTGGTCTCACTGTCACCTGTGACAAAGTCTTGGACTGTACATACTTGTTACGAAGAATCTGCGCCCAAGTTGCATCAGTCGGACCCGAAAGCTTATACAGCCACTTACTAGCAGGCATCTGTTCTTGACCTCAAGATTTTCGATACCCAACCCCCTTGGTCCTTTGGTCGACAAATGACATCCCACTTGGCGAGTCTATACTTTCTCTTAGTTCATCATTCTGCCAAAAAAATCTTGATCGGTAGAAGTCCAGCTTTTCCTAACCCCAACTGGAACCTCAAAGAAAGATAGTAGGAACATCGGCATACTCGTGAGCACCGAATTAATAAGAATCAACTGGCCTCCATAAGACAGAAGTTTGCCCTTCTAGCAACTAAGTTTCTTTTCAAACCGATCCTCAATGCATTTCCACTCTCGTTTGTAGCTTACGATGGTGAATGGGTATACCTAGGTAGGTGAAAAGGTAAAGCCCCTAATTCACATTCAAACAATTGCCGATAAGCCTCCTTGTTCCTCCTTGGCTCTACCAAAGCAGAACAACTCGCTTTTATGAAAGTTAATCTTTAATCCCGGTAATTGTTCAAATAAGCATAAGCACCAGCTTCATATTTCTCGCTTTTGCCAAGGTCATGCTCCATAAAGATGATTGTATCATCAGCGTACTGCAGAATGGACACACACCCCATCAACTAGGGCGAGGCGACCTAGTTGCCCCACCTGACGGGCCTCCTTTGCCCGACCTATTAGGATTGCCAACATGTCAACCACAATGTTGAACAAAACAGGGGACATTGGATCTCCTTGCCTCAGACCCTTTGTGTGTCTAGAAAATAAGTGACCTATATCGTCATTTCACTTTAATTCCAACACTCCCTTTTTGCGTAAAGGATTCTACCTGGCGTCGCCAAGCTCATCAAAACCCTTCATACGCAAGGCCTGTTGAAGGAATAGCCATTTGACTTTGTCGTACGCTATTTCGAAATCCACTTTGAAAAATAACCCCATCCAGTTCTTTCGTGTGGATTTCAAGGAGCGTTTCATGAAGGACCACTACCCCCTCAAGGATATTCATGTCTGGCATGAAAGCAGATTGGGTAGGGTGCACAACAGTATGCGCAATCTGTGTGAGTCTATTGGTCCCGACCTTGGTGAAAATTTTGAAACTAACATTAAAGAAGACAGATTGGCCTGAATTGCTCAATTTTCAACAGCCCTCTGTTTTCTTAGGAAGAAGGGTAATCGTTCCAAAATTGAGCTGAAAAAGATGAAGCTTGTCCAGCAACAAATCGTTAAACATAGGCAACAAATCCCCTTTAATGATATGCCAGCACTTTCTTATAAAATTCCGCTGGGAACCATCAGGACCCGGCGCTTTGTTATTTCTTCATTTGTGAGATGGCCTCCAGCACCTCTTTCTCAGAAAAAGGAGCCGCTAGAATATCATTCTCCACCGCTGTGAGTTGAGGAACATCCTCAATCCTGGACTCATCCAGAGACACACAGTTATCCTCTGGAGGACTAAATAGCTGCTTGTAATACTCTGTAATGTACACTTTTAGGTTTTCCTGTCCTAAAATTGTTCCTTCATCTTGCTCAAGCTGAAAGATCCTCTTCTTTCTATGTTTACCATTAGCGATCATGTGAAAGAATTGAGTGTTTGCATCCCCCTGGACTACTCGCCGGACCTTGGCCCACAATGCCCACTTCAATTCCTCTTCTCGAAGAAGTTCTTTCAGCCTCATCTCCGTGTCAAGCTTGGCATGAAGCTCCGCGGCCGGCAGCACCGTGGTTTCTGCTTTTACATCTAGGGACTGAATAAGGGAAAGGAGCCTTTCCTTTTCGACCTTATAAATCCCGCTGAGATGCTTAGCCCACCCACGCAGGAAACTTCTCAAATGCCTAATCTTATTCTGCCAGCGCTGAAGCACAGTCTTCCCTCCTGAATCCTTAGCCCACTCTCTGGCTACGAGATCAAAGAAACCTTCTTGTTCAAACCAAGCCAGCTCAAAGGAGAACGCGTTTTTGTTTCCCAAGTGGGTGGCCTCACCAGAGTCCACAAATAACGGCGTGTGATCAGAAATTCCACGGGACAAAGCCTAAACTGTTACAAGCGGAAACTTCTGTTCCCAATCGACACTAGCCAACACTCGATCCAACTTCTCATACGTCGGATTTGGCAGCGCGTTAGCCCAGGTGAATTTTCTACCCGAGAGCTCAATTTCTCTCAGGTCAAGACTTTCAATGATAGTATTGAACATGAACGACCATCTGCCGTCAAAGTTATCATTGTTCTTATCCTCACACCTTCTAATGATATTGAAATCACCCCCACCAGGATAGGAAGCTACTCGGAGCCGCAAATCCTAACGAGATCAGCCAAGAACTCGGGCTTGAGTTCGGGCTGTGCGGCACCATATACCGCCACCAAAGCCCAATTAAACCCATCGTCCTTTGAACGCACCCGAAACTTGACTGCAAAGTCACCCATTACCACACTTCGAACCTCGAGCGCTTCGCATCGAACGCCGAGTAATATACCACCCGATCTCCCTCTCGGTTGCAGGCAATGCCAATCAAAATCAATACCTCCCGACAAAGTATTTAGAAATTGTGGCGCAAAATTATCTCTACCTGTCTCCGATAGAGCGATAAAATCTAATCGATGCTCGATAGACGCCTCAGCAAGAAACCTTCTTTTAGCCAAGTCCTTTAGACCTCTGCTATTCCAAAAGATTCCTTTCATAGTTCATCATGGAATTTTTTAGCCGTACGAATCCTAGCACTGCTACACTGCGGACACCGGGTACACCTTCTGTTTCCACTTGCGTTTAGAGACATTTTGACTCTGCAACCGGTCCTCACCATCCTCTTCTTCCGCCTTAGGTATGGGAGGAATAAGATCCGCACAAAAATTGTCGAGCACCCTGACCCCCAACGCATCAACCTCAAAATCACTCATGGGCTTAACCACCGCTATATTACGAATCATCTCTAAGGCCCGCTCAGCCTCTAGATCCAGAAGATCATTAACAGAATTAGAGATTTCAGTAACATTACTACCTAGTGAAACTCCTAATTGATTTGCATTTTCAATAATCTCATCATAGAAAAATGCAGAATGTAATTAGAAGTATTAAACGACATACCAGTAGTGACCACAACGTCACGGAGCTTGGCCGCCCTCATGACGCACTGCTGCTGAATGTCGTCCACATCCGGCTAAGTCTGGAGACGGCCACTCACCCGTCGCCCCTTAGACATCGGATCCTTAATCCCTCCAAACGCAATAACCTCCTCCCGAGAGATCCTGGTCGGGGTAGGGCCACCTGCCTCACCCCAACCGCTAGGCCGGTCCGCCTGCACGGACTCCCCAGCAGACTCGCCAGGAAGTGGAAAGGCACTCACCATGGCCTCAGACGTCTGGTGCGCCCCACAGGATGGAGCCGGCGGCGAGCGGGGTGAAGGGAGTGCATGGGCCGCCTGCCCTAACTTCCCACCCAGCACCGGAGAGGCCACCACCATAGGCGCCTCAGGAGAAGAGGGCTCTGAGGCCACCTGCCCTGAGCCCCCTCCCGATGGCAAAGTCGCCACCAGCAGAGAGGTAGACGTGACAGGAGAGGAGGTATCTGAGCCACCTGCCCCAGACCCCTCCAACATAGAGAAGGACACGGGGCCACCTGCCCGAATCCCCCCTCAGCAGAGAAGGCATCCGAGGCCGCCTACCCCGGGACCCCTCCGACAAACTAGCCACGAACCCGGCGTCACGTCCGAGGAGGGACATCGTGCTGAGCAGGAGGGAGTGGCCACCTGCGACTCACCTCCTCCGCTCCTAGACCGAGTCGACGAAGCCCTAGGAACCCCAGGACTAGTACACACAGTATCCTCAACCACAAAGCAGTAACGCGAGCTCAAAAGCCTCCTCGGACTTAACCCGATCACTCCACAGCCTCGGGGGTGCAGAAGCGGGTTCGAAGGACCCAAATCTCAGAGTCGTCGTAGGCACCGAGGAGGGTGGAGCCGCTCCATCCCCGGTCATCGCGATCTCGGACCCTGGTCCCTTGGACAACTGTCGTCCAGAGTCTTCGACCGGCGGCTCCTTTGCTCCGCGCTGCCGTCACCCTCGTGCATATCCATGTCGGACCCGTGAGCCGCCGCAGCCAAAAGGCTCTCATCCTCAAACTCAATAACCAGATTATAAATCCTGCCTCGATAAGACCACTTAACCACTTCCGGCACATACTGAATGTTTAGAATACTAACCAGAACCCGAGCAATCCCGTGAGCTCTGGTGAACGCCATATCCACTCGCTCAGGCTTCCCCAACAAAATGCCCAAGCTGGCCACAACCCGAGCATCCTGCAACGGCTTGGAGGCCCCCCCCCGGAAAATCGCAACCAAGCCTGAGTAAGCGGCTTACCCTGAGGCTCCACCTGCTTCCACTCATGAAACTCAAGGATGCAATCAGTTCCCGGCACTTTACACATCCCAAAACTCAGCAACCTCTGCAGATCCTCCATCGAAGGAAACTCAACTCTGAACATCTTATCAGTGAGACTGACAAGGTCCCACTGGAAATCCCCAGGGGCCAGCTCCCGAAGCCTCTACACGATCTGTGTCCCAGAGACCTCCCATCTGGTGACCTTGACAATCCCCATAGTCATGCTCGGGGTCTCATCAGTAACCTCTCGCTCACTCAGAGACTCAAAAATGTGAGCTCAGCACAGTATACTCCATACATCATAAGCGATGGTGCCTGATCTCGCGGAATCGGACAGTCCCCAGAGTCGTGTGCGGGCTTACCGCAGGTATCACATAACAGAGCCACACACTCCGCAATGAAGTGGCCCTTGTCGCCACATCGATAACAAAGCATCTTTTCCTTCTTGCGCGCCCATTTGGACGCCCTATCAGACTCAGCCCTATCCGTCATCTCCATACACACATCGGCCATAACCTCGTTCTCAGGATCCTGAACAGTAGGAAGAGCCGTCACCACCTCCATAGCGTGACCGGTCAACACTGGCTCCTCAGCAACCCTGTTATCTATCATCTGCTCGACAACAACAGGTGGGGGCGGTTGTCGTGGACGGTACCAGCCCCCTCGACCGCCCGACCAACATGATGGCCACGGAAACCTCCCCGCTGCCGATTAACCGGACCAGAAGGCCCCTCAACGAAGCCACCGGAAGGACCCAAGAACGGCCTCTCAGCCGAACCATCGCTTTGCCATGCATAACCACGACCTCCACCCGTGGACGAAGAACCACGGTGCTGGCCAGCCCCATAGGCATCATAGCCGTCATCCCCCCATTGACCCCGGGGCGTAGCCACAGTACCACCAACGTTGTACTGCAACGGCGGAGACAGGCGAGCAACAATGTGGGATGGAGGGGCTGGTCTAGGCTGCGGACCCGAAGACACAGGTGGCCTTGGTGGCGCAGCCCCCCGGCCCGCAGCGGCCACCGCAGCACCGCCGGAAGCCACCGGCCGAGGACCGGAGCCCGGCCCGCCTCGCCCGCCCGATGGCAGGACCGGTGTTGGCGGCCTCCCAGCAGGCGCCCCGCCAGCAAAGTGCGTCACACCAGGGCCACCCGACCCGCGTCCCGCAGCGGGCTTGGGGAGCGCCACGTCCCACGCCCAGCACCCGGCGCCGGCGCCGGCAGCGCGCCCCGGCCATTGCCCTGACCCGACGGCGGCGCCCCATTAGCACGATTTGCCCCGCTAGGCGGAGGCGGCCGCTTTCCGGGAGGAGGCACACCACCAGTACCAGCCATCGCACCGAGAGGAGGGATGCGGCGAGCACGGCCAGGACCCGCAGTACGCAGACGCGGCACTCGACGCAACAAAACCCTAGGGCGCGGCGACGGAGTAGGCGACGACGATCGGTACGTGCATGCGCCCCTCCCCTCAGTAACGATTGGAACCGATTCCGGCTGGGCCTCATACCCACTGGACCTCGTTGCGATCAGTATTACATACATTACCTTTTGGATGTATTTTATGTGCATTTCTTGCCTGTGTTGGACAAGCATCCAAGTCAGCTGTCCAGAAATGCGACTTCATTGCGTCGAAAGCGTCAACATTTGTATGGGAGGCCCCTGTTTGATCCCAACCAAATGTAGAATGGTCGTAAATCGTCGCAGGCCTTTTGGCTAGGGTTGTTGGGGAACGTTGCAGAAAACAAAATTTTCCTACTCGTTTCACCAAGATCATCTAGGAGTTCATCTAGCAACGAGTGATTAGATGCATCTACATACCTTTGTAAATCGCGAGCGGAAGCGTTCAAAAGAACGGTGATGATGTAGTCGTACTCGACGTGATCCAAATCACCGATGACCAGCGCCGAACGGACGACACCTCCGCGTTCAACACACGTACGGAACAGCCACGTCTCCTCCTTCTTGATCCAGCAAGGGAGGGAGGAGAGGTTGAGGGAGATGGCACCAGCAGCAGCACGACGGCGTGGTGTTGATGGAGCTGCAGTACTCCGGCAGAGCTTCGCTAAGCACTATGGAGGTTGAGGAGGTGTTGGGGAGGGAGAAGGAGGCAACCAAAGGCCGAGGCGTTCAGGTATGAAGTCCCTCCTCTCCCCCACTATATATAGGGGTGCCAAGGGGGGGTGGCCGGCCCTAGGAGATCTAATCTCCTAGGGGGTGCGGCGGCCTAGGGGGGTTTCCCTCCCCCCCAAGGCACCTAGGAGGTGCCTTACCCTCCTAGGACTCTTCCCCTTCTAAACCCTAGGCGCATGGGCCTATGTGGGGCTGGTGCCCTTGGCCCATTAGGCCAAGGCGCACCCCCTTACAGCCCATGTGGCCCCCCGGGACAGGTGGACCCACCCGGTGGACCCCCGGGACCCTTCCGGTGGTCCCGGTACAATACCGATAACCCCGAAACTTGTCCCGATGCCCGAAACAGGACTTCCCATATATAAATCTTTACCTCCGGACCATTCCGGAACTCCTCGTGACGTCCGGGATCTCATCCGGGACTCCGAACAACATTCGGGTTACTGCATATACATATCCCTACAACCCTAGCGTAACTGAACCTTAAGTGTGTAGACCCTACGGGTTCGAGAGACAAGCAGACATGACCGAGACGACTCTCCGGTCAATAACCAACAGCGGGATCTGGATACCCATGTTGGCTCCCACATGCTCCACGATGATCTCATCGGATGAACCACGATGTCGAGGATTCAATCAACCCCGTACGCTATTCCCTTTGTCTATCGATATGTTACTTGCCCGAGATTCGATCGTCGGTATCCCAATACCTCGTTCAATCTCGTTACCGGCAAGTCACTTTACTCGTACCGTAATGCATGATCCCGTGACCAGACACTTGGTCACTCTGAGCTCATTATGATGATGCATTACCGAGTGGGCCCAGTGATACCTCTCCGTCATACGGAGTGACAAATCCCAGTCTTGATCCATGTCACCCAACAGACACTTTCGGAGATACCCGTAGTCTACCTTTATAGTCACCCAGTTACGTTGTGACGTTTGGCATACCCAAAGCACTCCTACGGTATCCGGGAGTTACACGATCTCATGGTCTAAGGAAAAGATACTTTGACATTGCAAAACTCTAGCAAACGAACTATACGATCTTGTGCTATGTTTAGGATTGGGTCTCGTCCATCACATCATTCTCCCAATGATGTGATCTCGTTATCAATGACATCCAGTGTCCATAGTCAGGAAACCATGACTATCTGTTGATCAACGAGCTAGTCAACTAGAGGCTCACTAGGGACATGTTGGTGTCTGTTATTCACACATGCATTACGATTTCCGGATAACACAATTATAGCATGAATAAAGACAATTATCATGAACAAGGAAATATAATAATAATGCTTTTATTATTGCCTCTAGGGCATATTTCCAACAGTCTCCCACTTGCACTAGAGTCAATAATCTAGTTACATTGTGATGAATCGAACACCCATGGAATTCTGGTGTTGATCATGTTTTGCTCTAGGGAGAGGTTTAGTCAACGGATCTGCTACATTCAGGTCCGTATGTACTTTACAAATCTCTATGTCTCCATCTTGAACATTTTCACGAATGGAGTTGAAGCGACGCTTGATGTGCCTTGTCTTCTTGTGAAACCTGGGCTCCTTGGCAAGTGCAATAGCTCCAGAGTTGTCACAGAAGAGCTTGATCGGCCCCGACGCATTGGGTATGACTCCTAGGTCGGTGATGAACTCCTTCACCCATATTGCTTCATGTGCTGCCTCCGAGGCTGCCATGTACTCCGCTTCACATGTAGATCCCGCCACGACGCTTTGCTTGCAACTGCACCAGCTCACTGCCCCACCATTCAAAATATACACGTATCCGGTTTGTGACTTAGAGTCATCCAGATCTGTGTCGAAGCTAGCGTCGACGTAACCCTTTACGACGAGCTCTTCGTCACCTCCATAAACGAGAAACATTTCCTTAGTCCTTTTCAGGTACTTCAGGATATTCTTGACCGCTGTCCAGTGTTCCTTGCCGGGATTACTTTGGTACCTTCCTACCAAACTTACGGCAAGGTTTACATCAGGTCTGGTACACAGCATGGCATACATAATAGAACCTATGGCTGAGGCATAGGGGATGACGCTCATCTCTTCTATATCTTCTGCCGTGGTCGGACATTGAGCTGAGCTCAATTTCATACCTTGCAACACAGGCAAGAACCCCTTCTTGGATTGATCCATATTGAACTTCTTCAATATCTTATCAAGGTATGTGCTTTGTGAAAGACCTATGAGGCGTCTTGATCTATCTCTATAGATTTTGATGCCTAATATATAAGCAGCTTCTCCAAGGTCCTTCATTGAAAAACTTTTATTCAAGTAGGCCTTGATGCTGTCCAAGAGTTCTATATCATTTCCCATCAAAAGTATGTCATCTACATATAATATGAGAAATGCTACAGAGCTCCCACTCACTTTCTTGTAAACGCAGGCTTCTCCATAAGTCTGTGTAAACCCAAACGCTTTGATCATCTCATCAAAGCGAATGTTCCAACTCCGAGATGCTTGCACCAGCCCATAAATCGAGCGTTGGAGCTTGCACACTTTGTCAGCATTCTTAGGATCGACAAAACCTTCCGGCTGCATCATATACAATTCTTCCTTAAGGAAACCATTAAGGAATGCCGTTTTGACGTCCATTTGCCATATTTCGTAATCATAGAATGCGGCAATTGCTAACATGATTCGGACGGACTTCAGCTTCGCTACCGGTGAGAAAGTCTCATCGTAGTCAACCCCTTGAACTTGTCGATAACCCTTAGCGACAAGCCGAGCTTTATAGATGGTCACATTACCATCCGCGTCTGTCTTCCTCTTAAAGATCCATTTATTTTCTATGGCTCGCCGCTCAACGGGCAAGTCAGTCAAAGTCCATACTTTGTTTTCATACATGGATCCTATCTCGGATTTCATGGCTTCCAGCCATTTGTCGGAATCCGGTCCCGCCATCGCTTCTTCATAGTTCGAAGGTTCACCGTTGTCTAACAACATGATTTCCAAGACAGGGTTGCCGTACCACTCTGGTGCGGAACGTGTCCTTGTGGACCTTCGGATTTCAGTAGGGGCTTGATCAGAAGTATCTTGATCATTTTCATTAACTTCCTCTCTAGTCGGTGCAGGCACCTCAGGAACATTTTCTTGAGTTGCGCCATTTTCCGGTTCAAGAGGCAATACTTCATCAAGCTCTACTTTCCTCCCACTTACTTCTTTCGAGAGAAACTCTTTCTCCAGAAAGGACCCATTCTTGGCAACAAAGATCTTGCCTTCGGATCTGAGGTAGAAGGTGTACCCAATAGTTTCTTTTGGGTACCCTATGAAGACGCATTTTTCCGATTTGGGTTCGAGCTTTTCAGGTTGAAGTTTCTTGACATAAGCATCGCATCCCCAAACTTTTAGAAACGACAGCTTAGGTTTCTTCCCAAACCATAATTCATACGGTGTCGTCTCAACGGATTTCGACGGAGCCCTATTTAAAGTGAATGCGGCAGTCTCTAAAGCATAGCCCCAAAAAGAAAGCGGTAAATCGGTAAGAGACATCATAGATCGCACCATATCTAACAGAGTGCGATTACGACGTTCGGACACACCATTACGCTGAGGTGTTCCAGGCGGCGTGAGTTGTGAAACTATTCCACATTTTCTTAAGTGTGCCCCAAACTCGTGACTCAAGTATTCTCCTCCACGATCTGATCGTAGAAACTTGATTTTCCTGTCACGTTGATTTTCAACCTCACTCTGAAATTCCTTGAACTTTTCAAAGGTTTCAGACTTGTGTTTCATTAAGTAGATATACCCATACCTACTTAAATCATCAGTGAGGGTGAGAACATAACGATAGCCACCGCGAGCCTCAACACTCATCGGACCGCACACATCAGTATGTATGATTTCCAATAAGTCGGTTGCTCGCTCCATTGTTCCTGAGAACGGAGTCTTGGTCATTTTACCCATAAGGCATGGTTCGCACGTGTCAAATGATTCATAATCAAGAGACTCTAAAAGTCCATCAGCATGGAGCTTCTTCATGCGTTTAACACCTATGTGACCAAGGCGGCAGTGCCACAAGTATGTGGGACTATCATTATCAACCTTACTTCTTTTGGTACTCACATTATGAATATGTGTAGCATCACGTTCGAGATTCATAAGGAATAAACCATTCACCATAGGAGCATGACCATAAAACATATCTCTCATAAAAATGGAACAACCATTATTCTCAGATTTAAAAGAGTAGCCATCTCGAATTAAACGAGATCCCGATACAATGTTCATGCTCAAAGCTGGCACTAAATAACAATTATTAAGGTTTAAAACTAATCCCGAAGGGAGATGCAGAGGTAGCGTGCCGACGGCGATCACATTGACCTTGGAACCATTCCCGACGCGCATCGTCACCTCGTCCTTTGCCAGTTTCCGCTTATTCCGCAGCCCCTGCTTTGAGTTACAAATGTGAGCAACTGCACCGGTATCAAATACCCAGGAGCTACTACGGGCACTAGTAAGGTACACATCAATTACATGTATATCACATATACCTTTTGTTTTGCCGGCCTTCTTATCCGCTAAGTACTTAGGGCAGTTCCGCTTCCAGTGACCGCTTCCCTTGCAATAAAAGCACTCAGTCTCGGGCTTGGGTCCATTCTTTGGCTTCTTCCCAGCAGCTTGCTTGCCGGGCGCGGCAACCTCCTTGCCGTCCTTCTTGAAGTTCTTTTTACCCTTGCCTTTCTTGAACTTAGTGGTTTTATTGACCATCAACACTTGATGTTCCTTTCTGACTTCTACCTCTGCTGATTTCAGCATAGCAAATACTTCAGGAATGGTCTTTTCCATCCCCTGCATATTGAAGTTCATCACAAAGCTCTTGTAGCTTGGTGGAAGCGACTGGAGGATTCTGTCAATGACCGCATCATCCGGGAGATTAACTCCCAGCTGAGTCAAGCGGTTATGCAACCCAGACATAGTGAGTATGTGCTCACTGACAGAACTGTTTTCCTCCATCTTACAGCTAAAGAATTTGTCGGAGACTTCATATCTCTCGACCCGGGCATGAGCTTGGAAAACCATTTTCAGCTCTTCGAACATCTCATATGCTCCATGTCTCTCAAAACGCTTTTGGAGCCCCGGCTCTAGGCTGTAAAGCATGCCGCACTGAACGAGGGAGTAGTCATCGAAACGTGCCTGCCAAGCGTTCATAACATCTTGTTCTGCAGGGAGAACGGGTGCGTCACCAAGCGGTGCTTGTAGGACATAATCTTTCTTGGCAGCTATGAGGATGATCCTCAGGTTCCGGACCCAGTCCGTATAGTTGCTGCCATCGTCTTTCAGCTTAGTTTTCTCTAGGAACGCGTTGAAGTTGAGGACTACGTTGGCCATTTGATCTACAAGACATATTGCAAAGATTTTAGACTAAGTTCATGATAATTAAGTTCAACTAATCAAATTATTAGTGAACTCCCACTTAGATTAGACATCCCTCTGGTCATCTAAGTATTACATGATCCGAGTTAAACTAGACCGTGTCCGATCATCACGTGAGACGGACTAGTCAACATCGGTGAACATCTTCATGTTGATCGTATCTTCTATACGACTCATGCTCGACCTTTCGGTCTTCTGTGTTCCGAGGCCATGTCTGTACATGCTAGGCTCGTCAAGTCAACCTAAGTGTTTGCATGTGTAAATCTGTCTTACACCCGTTGTATGTGAACGTCTGAATAAAACACCCGATCATCACGTGGTGTTTTGAAACAGCGAACTGTCGCAACGGTGCACAGTTAGGGGGAACACTTCTTGAAATTATTGTGAGGGATCATCTTATTTACTACCGTCGTTCTAAGTAAACAAGATGCAAAACATGATAAACATCACATGCAATCAAATAATAAACGTGACATGATATGGCCAATATCACATAGCTCCTTTGATCTCCATCTTGGGGCTCCATGATCATCTTGTCACCGGCTTGACACCATGATCTCCATCATCACGATCTCCATCATCGTGTCTCCATGAAGTTGCTCGCCAACTATTACTTCTACTACTATGGCTAACGCGTTTAGCAATAAAGTAAAGTAATTTACATGGCGTTTCTTGATGACACGCAGGTCATATAAAAGAATAAAGACAACTCCTATGGCTCCTGCCGGTTGTCATACTCATCGACATGCAAGTCGTGAATCCTATTACAATAGCATGAACATCTCATACATCACATAAAGATCATTCATCATTCATCACAACTTTGGCCATATCATATCACAAACCACTTGCTACAAAAACAAGTTAGACGTCCTCTAATTGTTGTTGCAAGTTTTACGTGGCTGAATTAGGGTTCTAGCAAGAACATTTTCTTACCTACGTTAAAGCCACAATGTGATTTGTCAACTTCTATTTACCCTTCATAAGGACCCTGTTCATCGATTCCGCTCCAACTAAAGTAGGAGAGACAGACACCCGCCAGCCACCTTATGCAACTAGTGCATGTTAGTCGGTGGAACCGGTCTCACGTAAGCGTACGTGTAAGGTTGGTCCGGGCCGCTTCATCCCACAATACCGCTGAAGCAAGAAAGGACTAGTAACGGCAAGAAAGTTGACAAATCTACGCCCACAACAAATTGTGTTCTACTCGCGCAAGAAGAACTACACATAGACCTAGCTCATGATGCCACTGTTGGGGAACGTTGCAGAAAACAAAAATTTTCCTACTCGTTTCACCAAGATCATCTAGGAGTTCATCTAGCAACGAGTGATTAGATGCATCTACATACCTTTGTAGATCTCGAGCGGAAGCGTTCAAAAGAACGGTGATGATGTAGTCGTACTCGACGTGATCCAAATCACCGATGACCAGCGCCGAACGGACGGCACCTCCGCGTTCAACACACATACGGAACAGCCACGTCTCCTCCTTCTTGATCCAGCAAGGGAGGGAGGAGAGGTTGAGGGAGATGGCACCAGCAGCAGCACGACGGCGTGGTGTTGATGGAGCTGCAGTACTCCGGCAGAGCTTCGCTAAGCACTATGGAGGTTGAGGAGGTGTTGGGGAGGGAGAAGGAGGCAACCAAAGGCCGAGGCGTTCAGGTATGAAGTCCCTCCTCTCCCCCACTATATATAGGGGTGCCAAGGGGGGGTGGCCGGCCCTAGGAGATCCAATCTCCTAGGGGGTGCGGCGGCCTAGGGGGGTTTCCCTCCCCCCCAAGGCACCTAGGAGGTGCCTTACCCTCCTAGGACTCTTCCCCTTCTAAACCCTAGGCGCATGGGCCTATGTGGGGCTGGTGCCCTTGGCCCATTAGGCCAAGGCGCACCCCCTTACAGCCCATGTGGCCCCCCGGGACAGGTGGACCCACCCGGTGGACCCTCGGGACCCTTCCGGTGGTCCCGGTACAATACCGATAACCCCGAAACTTGTCCCGATGCCCGAAACAAGACTTCCCATATATAAATCTTTACCTCCGGACCATTCCGGAACTCCTCGTGACGTCCGGGATCTCATCCGGGACTCCGAACAACATTCGGGTTACTACATATACATATCCCTACAACCCTAGCGTAACTGAACCTTAAGTGTGTAGACCCTACGGGTTCGAGAGACAAGCAGACATGACCGAGACGACTATCCGGTCAATAACCAACAGCGGGATCTGGATACCCATGTTGGCTCCCACATGCTCCACGATGATCTCATCGGATGAACCACGATGTCGAGGATTCAATCAACCCCGTACGCTATTCCCTTTGTCTATCGATATGTTACTTGCCCGAGATTCGATCGTCGGTATCCCAATACCTCGTTCAATCTCGTTACCGGCAAGTCACTTTACTCGTACCGTAATGCATGATCCCGTGACCAGACACTTGGTCACTCTGAGCTCATTATGATGATGCATTACTGAGTGGGCCCAGTGATACCTCTCCGTCATACGGAGTGACAAATCCCAGTCTTGATCCATGTCACCCAACAGACACTTTCGGAGATACCCGTAGTCTACCTTTATAGTCACCCAGTTACTTGTGACGTTTGGCATACCCAAAGCACTCCTACGGTATCCGGGAGTTACACGATCTCATGGTCTAAGGAAAAGATACTTTGACATTGCAAAACTCTAGCAAACGAACTATACGATCTTGTGCTATGTTTAGGATTGGGTCTCGTCCATCACATCATTCTCCCAATGATGTGATCTCGTTATCAATGACATCCAGTGTCCATAGTCAGGAAACCATGACTATCTGTTGATCAACGAGCTAGTCAACTAGAGGCTCACTAGGGACATGTTTGGTGTCTGTTATTCACACATGCATTACGATTTCCGGATAACACAATTATAGCATGAATAAAGACAATTATCATGAACAAGGAAATATAATAATAATGCTTTTATTATTGACTCTAAGGCATATTTCCAACAAGGGTAGTATTCTCAGCTTATTAGGATATAGGCATTGTGGAACTCAAAGGCGAAAGAGAGGGGTTGTCCGTAAGCCGACCCACATGGGAGGCCTTTGGGTTAGGAAGGTCCCGATGTGGTTTGTACTGTGATACATTTCCCGAGCATGATCATTAGAGGGAAGGGGCATGCTACTATCCTTTTACCAAACTTGTACTTCAAAGTAGCATCACTTTATGGATTGTCAAGTACAAAGTTTCATGAGCTTCATATTTCATACTAGTGGGAACCTACACTAAAGAACTTGGCTTGTATATTCCAATGACGCGCATCCTCAAAAGCTCTAGGTCTTCATGAGCAAGCAAGTTGGATGCACTCCCACTTAGTCCATAGGAGAGCTTTCACATATTCATAGCTCTATGTGCATCCTAGTTGCAAGGCAATCACTACTCCTTTTGTTGCCATCGATCATAATGCCTTCTCCATTGCCTAATGGTCAGCTGCGTTGATGCAAGACTTTCTTTGTTTTTTTGACTTCTCAAAGCCCCAACCATTTTCTATCATTCCCTTAAGTGTGAGGCATAGGTTTGCCCTCAGTGCTGCATAGGTAGTTAAGCGGTTGAATAACATAGACAGATGATCTTGCTATTGTACTTGGTATGCCTCGGGTTGCTATTTTTGAAGTGATCGCTAATGCTTGATTTATTTTGACTATGATAGTTATTAATGTGTTCCTAACATAATATTGACCTCCTCTCGGAACCTTTGGCAATGGGAATTTGGACTCCACAAAAATATTTTCCTCTTTCTCACACTCCATGGCAATGGAACTAAGGGTATAGCTTGTATTACTCCCTTGCTAGTTAACTTTTGCATGCTTGCACGATGCCCATGGTTATCGGTTTTGGGGTTTTGTTCAATGTATGCTTTAGAGTTGGTAGCAATGAGCTCTTTGTAGTCAACCTTCTTACTCGAGGATGAGCAAGGTTTAAGCGTGGGGAGGTTGATGGTTCTATATTTTACGAATTTTTAGAGCTCATATGTTGCATGTCTCTTCGTATATTATGTCCCACTAGACCAAATATATGTCCATTATGCATGATTGCCGGGTTTTTTTGCACTTACCATTGTGAGCATTGCAGATTTGTGAATTCATTTGGTTTTTATTAGCTTTCTTTGTTTTCTTGCGTCTACAAGTGTTTTGATGCAACCTAGGACCAAGCACAAAAAGGACCAAGGATGGGTTATATACGGAGCCAGCGAGGGGTTAGGCTTAGCCATTTCGAAAGTCAGAAAATGTCATTTGTCCAAAGTGCTCCAAATCAAGATCTAAGACCAGAAATGGACCAACGTCATTCATACGAATCCAACAAGCCCAAGAATGTAAAATCTGAGTTTGTATGAATATTTGATGACTGCTTCACCAAAGCACAAAAAGACAACACAAAAGACGATGTTTCAAATGACCACACGTGGTCATTTCAGCAGTCGTTTGACATGCAGACAGCTCCAAAAGTTGCCCTTCCAGATGGGATTCTTCACCGATTTCATCCCCGTTTGATAGTGATGACCCACAAGTATAGGATATCAATCATAGTCCTTTTGATAAGTAAGAGTGTCGAACCCAATGAGGAGCAGAAGAAATTGCAAGCCATTTTCAGCAATGTATTGTCTGCAAGCACTGAAATTGTCGGCAACAGATAGTTTGATAGCAAGGTAATTGTAATGAGCAACAAGTACCAATTGTAACAAAGGTGCAGCAAGGTAGCACAATCCTTTTTGTAGCAAAGTACAGGCTAGAACGGTCTCTTATAATAATGAAAGCATTCTTGAGGACACATGGGAATTTCATCTAGTCACTTTCGTCATGTTTGTTTGATTCGCCTTCGCTACTTTGATAATTTGATATGTGGGTGGACCGGTGCTTGGGTGTTGTTTTTACTTGAACAAGCCTCCCACTTATGATTACCCCTCTCGCAAGCATCCGCAACTATGAAAGAAGAATTAAGATAAATCCAAATCAGCCCCTTATGGAATAGCGCATAAATTAGGGTTTAATCTTCTATCACTCTAGCAACCTATCCTTTAATTACTACTCCACAATGCCTTCCCTTAGGCCCAAGTATGGTGAAGTGTTATGTAGTCAACATTCACATGACACCACTAAAAAGGAAGCAACAACATACATATCATCAAAAATATCGAACGAATACCAAATCCACATGATTACTTATGACAAGACTTCTTTCATGTACTCAAGAAAAAAAGCAACTACTCACAAATCATTTCAAGATCAGAGGGGTATTGAATGTCATTAAGGATCTGAACATATAATCATCCACCAAATAAACCAACTAGCATCAACTACAAGATGTAATCAACACAACTAGCAACCCACAGGTACCAATCTGAAGTTTTGAGACAAACGTTGAACACAAGAGATGAACTAATTAAGGTTTGAGATGAGATGGTGCTGGTGAAGATATTGATGAAGATTGGTCATCCCATGATGAGAGGATCGTTGGTGATGACAATGGCTTCAATTTTCCCTCCCAGAGGGAAGTTTCCTCAGTGGAATCGCCCCGCTCGAGAGAAAAAGTGCTCCCGCCCAGGTTCCGCCTTGAGATGGCAGCGCTTCGTCCCGTAACCTTCTTTCTGATTTTTTTCTAGGTCTAATGGGATCATATAGCAGAAGATGGGCTTCAGAGGCCTGCCAGGGGCCCACAAGCTCAGGGGACGCGCCCTAGGGGGGGCTGGCTTGTGGTTGCCTGGTGGACCCCCTTCTGTTGATTCTTTCGCCAATATTTTTTATATATTCCAAAATAATTCTCCGCCAATTTTCAGCTCATTTGGAGTTGTGCAAAAAAGGTATATCTGATATAGCCCTTTCCGGTCCAGAATTTCAGCTACCGGCAATCTCCCTCTACATATGAAACTTGCAAAATAAGAGAGCAAATGCATAAGAATTGTATTATAAAGTGAAATATCAGTCCATAGCGCAAAAAATATCAATATGAAAACATGATGCAAAATGGACGTATCAACTCCCCCAAGCTTATACCTCGTTTATCCTCAAGCGAAAGCCAAAATCGATAATCATGACCACATGTTTAGAGACAGAGGTGTCGATAAAAATAATATTCTGTTATCCTGCGCCCTATATAGACGAGCGATCCGCAAATGTCGAACGGCCCAAGCTTAAAATAAAAAATTGTCCCGAGCACGTCATCCCCAACCTCTCGACCTTATCCTCCCACCGCGCCGCGACGCCTGCCCGACCTTGCACGGCGCCGCCCCCATCTCGCCCGACCTTCCACCGCGCCGCCCCACCCGGCCTCCCACCGCGCCGCGCCGCCCCGCCCCACCAGGCCTCCCACCGCACCGCGCCGCCCCGCCCGGCCTCCCACCGCGCCGCGCCGCCCCGCCCGACCTCCCATCACGCGGCGCCGCCCCTCTCGGCCTTCCTACGCGCCGCCCGACCTCCCACCGCAACGCACCCTCCCGCTACAGGTCTCACCCTCCCTCGGCTGCAGGTCGCGGCCTCCCGCGGCTGCAGGTCACGAATTCGACCTCGTCGCTGCACATAGGGACCGTGGCCTCCCCCGCGTGTGGTCGCCTCCGTCCTGCTTCAAGCCCGTTTCCAGCCGTCCATAGACCGATTGAACTGATGGGCTTGATCCCCTTCGACAATAGCAGCTTCACCAATGTTGCCGTTCAATAGCGCATCGGTATGCTTTTCTCTCGTTTTCTCCCGCCCCTGCAATTTCTTTTTGATTTTGGGGATTGAGTGAGTGCAGTTCACCAAGGCATTCCATGTGCTGATGGGTTTTCTTGGTCAGCACAAATTCATGAACTATCATTTTTTTAATTGAACTGTTGCTACTCTTGATTCAGATCTGAGGGGAGAAGACAAAACTAAATGATTCAGTTCATCATTGGCATCCTTGTGAACAGTTCTGAAGATAGCTTTCAGAGACTAATTACGGTGATATTTCTCTCAAACTTTTTCTACAAATAACCTGGGACTTCCACTGACTGTGCCACTGCTTCAGCGTCCACCATCAGTGGCATTGGCCGCCCTCTGGTATGTTGCTATACTACATCTCTACATGTATTTTATTTGGGACGTAAGTCTTTCTATAGATCATGTTATGAGTAATGGAATAGGACGAGGTTGCTAGGTAGATTTTTAGTTCACCTTTAATGTGATGTGCACTTCATCTTTACAGAGCCAAATCTTGGCGCTCCCAGCCGCTGCTCATGAACCTCGCCTCCATCAGCTCCACTTCACCGGAGCCGCCAGTCCGCATGAGTAGGGGCAGCGTATCCCCCTACAGCGGCCAAATCCCGGTGCACCCAGCCGCTGCTCTTGAACCCCGCCTCCATCAGCTCCACTTCACTGGAGCCGTCAGTCCTCAGGAGTAGGAGTAGCAGGTTCACCCGACGTCCGACGCCTTCTTCCATCTCCAAAAATCTTGTTTTTTGAGTTCTGTTCTTCATCACATGTTTCACTAGCTGAAATTGCATGGTGTTCTGAAATTGCTTGCGGACCACTAGCTGAAATTGCTTGACGAACAGAGCAAAGGTTGTATCTTCGTCTACTGTTT
The DNA here is from genome assembly GCF_018294505.1 of Triticum aestivum. Lineage (NCBI taxonomy): Eukaryota > Viridiplantae > Streptophyta > Magnoliopsida > Poales > Poaceae > Triticum > Triticum aestivum. The sequence continues at coordinate 341,766,804 of NC_057810.1, forward strand.
TTCAGATATTCGTCATATGCATGAGCACGCCTATATTTGCTTGTTATGATCTAGTGGGCACCATTAACATTTGCTATTCCTTCTGCAGGGCCCAAACCCACTATCGTGCAAGAAAAATAAATCAAAGGCCCCACCATCAGCTGCTCAAATCATCAGGTAATTAATCAGCACTAAACATACGTGTCTAATCCAATGTTGCGAAAGCAAGCTTGGAGTTGCCTGACTTATCTTGAGGTGTAGAACTGATAGTAAGACGGAGAAGAGATAATGCAACAAAAATGTTAGATAGGCAGGGGAAGTACATTGTGCATTGTGATTTGTTGTAGCTCCTGACATCACGGTTTATGTGTGCTGTAGGATTGATTTTTGTTTGGTTGTAATAGTAATATCCTAATTCTGTTCATGGAGGACGCTTGAGTGGGTTGTCTATTTGATGATTTTAGTTACTGCTCAACACCTCATTCCATTAGTATAGCGAGAACTACACAAGATAAATAAGATGGGAGAGGATAAATATCATTGTGTGGTTCTTTTGCCCTTATATTGGATACAACTTTTATTTGATTTTCAGTTCACCTTTTGCGTTCTTTTCAGTTCATAAACCTTAATGTATTGATGAAATCCTGAACTATTATATGTGCACCCTACATATTTGTTCTTATGCCTATGAAGAATTCTACACTTGTGCTTCTATGCATCAGTTTAGGTCACCAAACAAGCTGATTCTTTCTTTAATGGGCTTTATATGTACTTCGAGATGAGCCATCAGCTTCTCCTGCTCCTCCTCCTGGTATACACGAACTCCAGTTCGTCGAGAGGCTCCCTGGAGATTCAAAACATTTCACTTCACCATTTTATGTTTTTTTAGTTCATCTTATAAAAAGCAGAAAAAACTATCTGTCACAAGTTCAGATATACATGCTGCACAAGTTCAAAAATGGGAAGAAACAAAGCTCAAACCAAGTTTAAATATTGTTGCCTTAATAAATTAGTTGGTCTGGGTTAATTCGTTGTTATGGACAGTACAAATGCATATTGTTGTGTAGTAGTGATTGTAATTGTGATTTGGAGTTCACAAAAAGATAACAAAGGGTACATAAAAGAACCCAAAACATTCAGTAGTCGAACTATGTTGCTTCTGTGATTTTCCTTATGCAGAAAATCGAACGTTTAAACTATGTTTCACCTTTGAACTTAAACGTGTTTGTTCTTTGAGCTAAAATTCCTAGAGCTTTAGTCCAACTTTTGGTGATTCTTGTACCTATTGTTCAGGAATCAATGGTGAAAAATTCTGATTGCAGCAATGGCATGCTCCAAGCCCGCCGAGACTGAATCATTCGACATCAATTCTCTGCACAGCGTGGCTCGACGTGCAGCCCGCCGGCTCCTTCGTGTACGTCCAGACAAGATGCTATGGTGTACAATTTAATTCATGAAGTAAGCCCATCAATTCAGTTTCATTTTCTAAATTTCTTTTGAACTTGTTTTAACTTTTACATGTATCTAGTTACGGTAGTACTAGCCAGATCAAGCTACTTCATTTTTTATGAAATTCTAGAACTCTTACATATCCGTATTGTTGCTGCTCCACTCGTATTTGCTATTTCTTCTTATGTGTGCACTAAATTTCTAACACTATTCATGATCAGCTTCTAGTTTTTGCTCTATTATGTGATTCACTTCTACAAAAAAGGTTGGGTTATATAAATAGGACAAAGATGTTTGCTTGCTTTCCAGCAATGAAATGGTTGGAAATGTATCGATGATGTAAATACAGCTCTTGTCTTGTGTTGTTTGAAAATAAAATCACACAAGTACGTGGTGGAAGTTTGTATCAGTTCGGAGAAAAAAAGAAACAAAGTTCAAAAAGAAAAATCGTGAGTTCACCTTCCATAAAGTTTATAAGTGCAGAGATAGCACCTTGATGTAGTATGTAAATATGTTTTGCAAATTTGCAATTCAGGAATGTGTGTATGTGTTGTAGTCTCTGGCTACAGAGTCGATATGTGTTTTTGTAGTGCTGGCAGTTGTAGTCTCCCGCGCTCTTTGCCGTCGTCAAGGGCGCATGTGTGACGTCCTTAGTCCAACCCCATGGCATCAGTGTGACGCTCCCGATTCAATCGTACACTAATCATGCACGCAAATGTGTACGATCAAGATCAGGGACTCACGGGAAGATATCACAACACAACTCTACAAATAAAATAAGTCATACAAGCATCATAATACAAGCCAGGGGCCTCGAGGACTCGAATACAAGTGCTCGATCATAGAAGAGTCAGCGGAAGCAACAATATCTGAGTACAGACATAAGTTAAACAAGTTTGCCTTAAGAAGGCTAGCACAAACTGGGATACAGATCGAAAGAGGCGCAGGCCTCCTGCCTGGGATCCTCCTAACTACTCCTGGTCGTTGTCAACGGGCTACACATAGTAGTAGGCACCTCCGGTATAGTAGGGGTTGTCATCGACGGTGGCGTCTGGCTCCTGGACTCCAGCATCTGGTTGCGACAACCAGAAAGAAAGGAAAGGGGGAAAAAGGGGGGATAAAGCAACCGTGAGTACTCATCCAAAGTACTCGCAAGCAAGGAACTACACTACATATGCATGGGTATATGTGTAAAGGGCCATATCAGTGGACTGAACTGCAGAATGCCAGAATAAGAGGGGGATAGCTAGTCTTATCGAAGACTACGCTTCTGGTCACCTTCGTCTTGCAACAGGCAGAAGAGGGTAGGTTGAAGTCCTTCAAGTAGCATCTCCAAGTAGCAACTCCAAGTAGCATCGCATAGCATATCCTACCCGGCGATCCTCCCCTCGTGTCCTTGAGGGAGAGCGACCACCGGTTGTATCTGGCACTTGGAAGGGTGTGTTTTATTAAGTATCCGGTTCTAGTTGTCATAAGGTTAAGGTACAACTCCAAGTCGTCCTGTTACCGAAGATCACGGCTATTCGAATAGATTAACTTCCTTGCAGGGGTGCACCATCTTACCCAGCACGCTTGATCCCATTTGGCCGGACACACTTTCCTGGGTCATGCCCGGCCGCGGAAGATCAACACGTCGCAGCCCCGCCTAGGCACAACAGAGAGGCCAGCACGCCGGTCTAAACCTAAGCGCACAGGGGTCTGGGCCCATCGCCCATAGCACACCTGCACGTTGCGTACGCGGCCGAAAGCGGAACTAGCCCCCTTAATACAAGAGCAGGCTTACGTTCCAATCCGGCGCGCGCCACTCAGTCGCTGGCGTCACGAAGTGCTTCGGCTGATACCACGACGTCGGGATACCCATAACTACTCCCACGTAGATGGTTAGTGCGTATAGGCTCGTAGCCAACTCAGATCAAATACCAAGATCTCGTTAAGCGTGTTAAGTATCCGCGAACGCCGAAAAGGGCCAGGCCCACCTGTCTCCTAGGTGGTCTCAACCTGCCCTGTCGCTCCGCCTCAAAGTAACAGTCGGGGGCCGTCGGGAACCCAGGCCCACCTCTACCGGGATGGAGCCACCTGCCCCTTCAGCCCCCATCTCCGAACAGTATCACAGGTAATGTAACTATAAAGTATATCGTATATACCCGTGATCACCTCCCGAAGTGATCACGGCCCAGTAGTATAGCATGGCAGACGGACAAGAGTGTAGGGCCACTGATGGAACACTAGCATCCTATACTAAGCAGTAGGATAGCAGGTAATGGTAACAACAGTAGTAGCAAGGACAGGCTATGTATCAGGATAGGAATATCGGAAAGCAGTAACATGCTACACTACTCTAATGCAAGCAGTATAGAGTAGAATAGGCGATATCTGGTGATCAGGGGGGGGGGGCTTGCCTGGTTGCTCTGGCAAGAGAGAGGGGTCGTCGGTGACGTAGTCGACCACAGGGGCATCAGCATCGGTCTCGGAGTCTACCGGAAAGGAGTAACGGAGGGGGAACACAATAAATAACGGAGCAATCAAATGTAACACAAAGCAAGACGCGGCAATACGTTGTGCTAGGGGTGACCTAACGTAGGGATGGGCGATACCGGTGAAGGGGGAAAACATCCGGGAAAATAATCCCGTGTTTCGTGTTTCGGCAAGAACCGGAGGGGAAAGTTGCGAGTTTATATGTTAGGGGTGCGTGGCGGATGAACGGACTGCGTATCCGGTTCGTCTCCGTTCTGAGCAACTTTCATGTTGAAAATAATTTAATCCGAGTTACGGATTAAAAGATATGATTTCTAAAGATTTTAATAATTCTGGAATTTATTAATTAATTATTTATTCAAAAATGAATTTATGACTCAGCATGATTCATGCTGACATCAGCAGTCAACAGGTTTGACTTGGTCAACCTGACAGGTGTCCCGTTCGTCATACTCTGTTAGTTAATTAACAATAGTAATTAGGTTAATTAGCCATTAGGTTAATTAATCAGGATTAATTAAATTAAGTATTTACTTAATTAATTATTAATATTTTAATTATCATTTATTTTTATTTTAACGTTTCTGGGGGGGGCCTGCGGTCAGTGGCATGGCCGGTCCAGTCAGCAAGCTGACCGGGTCAACAGGCCGGCCGCGGCCCCTAGGGCCACGGTCAGTGACCCAGGGGTGGCCCTAGTCGGCCACGTCGGCGGCCGCTTGGGGAGCTCCGGGGGCGTTCCCGTGGCGGAGGGGCGCCGAACCTCGCCGGATTCGCCGTCCGGCGGCCAAAATGGCCCGGGCGTGAGCACGAACGTGGAGAGGATGCCGCGTCCAACGGGGCAGAGGCTCGGCCGGACTTGGCCGGACGAGCCGGACGGCGGAGCGGCGATAGATTCGGGACCGCGTCGGGATCGCGCTACGGGGCTAACGGAAGGCCAGGGGGGCTGCGCGACGCGCTGAGCACAAGGGGCTCGGCCCCGTGACCATTTGGTCACCGGAGGCGCCGGCGACGAGATCCGCGACGGGGCGCTCGGGTACGGAGGGGAACAAGGGGAAGAGGAGGGGGGGCCTCGACCGAGCGGAGAGGCGCGAGGGGAGGGGGTACGTGGGGCGCGGTGAGCCGGCGCGAGCCGGAGCGCGACGTGCGCGGCGCCGGAGCGAGCTCCGGCCATGCGACCGAGCGCGGGGGTCGACCCCTACGGCTACAGAGCGAAGCAGGGGAGGGAAGAGCTCACGGGGGGGACGCGTGGGTCTCGGAAGCGGGCTCGGGGCTCGGGGCGTCCCGGGGAGGAGGTCGAGGCGGCGGCCGTCCGGTGATGCGGATCGCGAGGTGGGAGTCGTGGACGGTCCAGGCGACGAGGGGGGTTCGGCGTCCTGCGCGGCCGTCGGGGAGAGAGGGAGGAGGACGAGCACCGGTGGGGTGGGGCGACGGGATCGGGCGGATCCCGATCCAGATCGGCGGGAAGGGAGGAGAAGGGGATCGGGGGGGGGGGGAATGGGGTGTCGGCTAGGGTTTTCGCCGACCGGAGGGGGGGGGGTTATGGGGTGAGGGGGGGTGGGCCGGGCGGTGGGCCTTTTGGGCTAGCCGGCCGACAGCTGGGCCGGAGCCCAGTGGGGGGGTTGCTTTCTCTTTTTTTTAGCTTTGTTTTCTGTTTTCTTTTCTTTATCTATTTTCTTTTCTATTTTATTCTTTTAATTTCTGTTTTATAAAATATAAATACAACTCCTAAATTAATGTTATAATTTATTCTACTGCCCCAAAAAGTGTAACACCTAATTAAAAATAGTTTGCATTATTATTATTTTTAAAAGGCATTAATTAATGTCATAGCTGCTGTTTTAATTACTTTAGAGCCTTTAAACATTTTATAAAAGTGTGGGTTTCTCCACAATAATTACCTATGCAATTATTTGGCAACACCCCAACATTTTAGTTTTAATATTTAAAAATCTTTACGTTTGGGGGACTTTATTTTAAGTTTGAATTTCGAATCCGATTTTGAACTAACACGAGATTAACAACAGTACCATGGGTGTGACGTGGCATCATTAACATGGGATATTGTAGCCTAATTACCCGGGCGTCACAATCAGGGTGGTCGAGTTCGTCGCGACCAGCTGTCCATGGCTGTCGGCTTCAACTTTATCCACCTAGTGCTTTCACTTCTTTTTGGATGTTTTTTGTATGAATCTGCATTTTGGTTATTAAATTCAGTTACAACGAAACACATGAATCCCCAACGCGTACAAATTACTGATTCTATTAAAAACAGTTAGTAGATTTCGCCATTGGTTGGTCTACTTGTGTAAATCTGTCAGTTCATGAACAAGTAACTTCAATGCTAGAAATGTAGGATGTTTGTGTGAATCTTGCTTGTTTTAGAGAGAAAAGAGTTTGTAGTTCCTTGGGACTATAATACTTGTTTCTGCAGTACTGGTTGGAAAATTTTTTGGTAGTTCATTGTTGCTTATATCTGCATGTTGTCTCTTCCTGCAGGACCCGACCCAAACCAGCGTCGCCATGCATGACGCTACTAGCGAAGGACCACCACCTCCTCGACTACGTGCCCAAACCCGCCGACGAGGGCCCACCGCCCCAACCCTCCTCCTTCCTCCTCGCATTCGGATGAGAAAGATCTAGGCCGGCGCCTAAAGCCCATTCCACCATTGTACCTCCCCCTTCCCCTCACTGCACTGGCCGGTGTGACACAGCGCCGCCGCCAAGGGTAAACTTCTTTCCTCCCATCATCGCCCCTGCATCTCCTAGACGAGAGGTTGTTCGATGACTTCTTCATCGGTATTTCAATTTAGGCTGTGACACCTGTGTTGCATAGTAGGTGTTTGCAATAATGCATGAGCCAAAGAAGCTTATTTTTTGGTGTTTTTATTTTCAGCTAAAAACAAGAAAGAATTTCATTTTGTTCCTGCTGTGGTGCTGGTGAGATAAATTATAATCAGTTCATGTGCGTCACGCGAGAAGTTCCCGTATGAAAATTAAATCAAATAGTCCGTGCACAGTAAAAGGGAAACATTTACAAAGAAAAATGTACTGAAAGTACATTTATCATATTTTGTGAAGTTCTAGAAAAGAAAAGGAAAAGTTCAAGCAAAACCAAAAAGTTCAAATATAGGGCCGTTGTTGGTCGCCTGGGTCAGTTCATGTGCTACCATTGGAGGAGTTTAAAAAATCAGAACTAGTGCATTTCCATAAAATTCTGTAGTTTCGTGTGTGTGCTGCTACAAATATGAACAATTTTTTTCCAATCATACTAGTACTGATGCAATCACCTAAAATAAGTTGAAGAAAAGTTCTGTAAGTTTGGTGCATGTGTTGCTACAAAAATCTAGTCTGTGTGTAGCTACTGTATGTCTTCTGAATCATGATGCATGATATTCTTTCAGGAAAAAACATTTTCAGGTTATTGGTGCCGCTGGATAACTGTCATAGTTTGTCGCCAGCAAAGTCCTTGAACTTGGTCTACACCAGTAGTAGAACTTAGTGGTTCTCCGTGACCTAAAGTTGAAAACAGACAAAAATTTTCAAGTAATGTAATCTGTAGCAAAACACACGATTTTTTATCGAAATGTTGCAACTAGAGGACTATAACCACTACAGGATGACAAAAAAGTATCAAACTGCACAAGTAGTGTTCCATTTATCTTTCTCTCATGCCTGCCCTTTTGATTTTATAAGAATTGAGGCTTCGCCAAGGAACAAGACTGGTAACTAGCGCAAAGGAGACTATGTCGAGAGGTGGCACTGCTAGACTTGCTGATGTGTAGTTATGGCATAAAAAAGATGAAAAAATGGTATCTTGTATGATTCCATAAGGTGTATGTAGCAAATCTTCCCATGTGGATCAGTACAACTTATGTACGACCTTGAGTTCACAGATCTTATAGTAATCTTTGTAGTACTTTTCATAACACTAAGTAAAGCAAGAGTAGCCCTTTTTTGTGAGCAACAATTCAAACGAATCTGTTGTATCAGTTCTTATGATAGATAGAAGAAAGTTCACTAGCCAAAAGGTTAGAGAAGTCTACCTTATAATTTACAATCTTAAAATAATGATCAGTTTGAATTAAAAAATTGGTCTTTGCATTAAAAACAATGATCAGATCAAATTCAAAACAATGATCAGTTCAAATTAAAAAATTCTAAATTAAAAAAATTCTGAATTAAAAACAATGATCAATTTGAATTAAAAAAAATAAATGATCAGTTCGAACAAGAAACAATTGTCAGCTTGAATTAAAAACAAGAAAGAAAAAACCGTTTCTAATAAATAGAAATGCGGAAGTGTGAAGTGAAAATAATGACATGTCCGATGTTTCAACAACGATTGAATGCAAAAATCCAGGAAATAAAAAACCCACTCATATGTTAAAAGTTCAAGTTACAAAACGAGAGAAGTACAAAACACCATTGCAAAAGAAGAGTTAGAAGAATAAACACATAAAACATATTTTTGAAAAAATATCATTCAGTTCAACGATATAAACCATACAAGTTCAAGGACGATGATAACATAAAATTTCTTATTACAGTTTATAATTCTTTAAAAATCCGAGTTGATTCTAAATGTGTTTTCCTCACCAGTTCTAAAAATCCTAAAGCATCTGCCCAACTTTGTATCAGGATATACTATGTTGCTTCTTCGATTTCTGTATGGTTTTGTGTTGACTGCTCTCTCCAGCCTATTTTGCTTGATGCTCACGAATTGACAAAAAATGTATGGGAAATGTTCTACTATTACTATCATATAAGTAAAGAAAAAAAGTTCAACACGATGTCCCAGATAAGTTTGAAAAAAAGCTGAAACAAAAAAACAATCCAAATTCAGAAATGGTAAAAGTTCAAGTGGTAAAATGAGAGAAGTCCAGAATATCGTCGCAAAACAATGTTGACTTCAAAAGAAAATAGGAAATTTATACCGAAAATACAGAGTAAGTCTAGTATGTGAAAACACGCTCAGTATAAAACCATACATACATCCGTTCAAGTACTCTTTTTCCCAAACATATATTCGTCCGTTCTATAAAGAAAAAATGGTTGAATTAAAAATATTAATCAGTACAAGTTAAAAATGATGGTCCGTTCGGAATAAAAGAAATGACAGAAATTCAACTTGTAAAAGTTCAAGCAAAAAGAAACCCCATGCAATTCAAAAGAGAAAAGTACAAGTCGTAAAATAAGAGAAGTCTAGAACATCGTTGTAAAAAAATGTTTAGTTCAAAAAAAGAATAAAAAAACATTTTCTTTTTGAAAAATATATCATTCAGTTTGATGATATAAACCATGCAAGTACAGGGGCGATGATACAATAAACCGTTGAAAACTCACGAGCAAAAATATTACCCAAAACAGGCAAAGTCTAGTTAGTGAAAACCCACTTAGCACAAACCAATGCACACATGAGTTCATGTACTCTTTTTTCGGAACCTCTCAAAATTACTCTCCGAAGAATGCATCAGTACGAACACACACGTAGATCAGTACAAGTACTCTGTTTTTTCTGACAGAAAAACAGCACGATGAGTCTCACCGTAATTCAAATTACTCTTCAACGGTTGCGAATTTGAGAAAACGTTCAACATGACTAAGTTTTGCATTTTCGATAGCTCTCCAACGGTATATTATTTGCCCCATTTCGGCAAACTTTTTAGAAAAATCATGTTTAAAATCAAATTTGACCGTATTCGAATCCGTTTTTAAACCGTAAGGAATTAGAAAAACATTTCAATACGAAAAAGTTGCGCATTTTCCATAGCTTTCCAACATCGTATCATTTGCATCAATCCGACAAATCATTTGCAAAAAATCGCAAAAATACATTTCGCCCAGAATTTCATTATTTTTCAAATTACTTTTAAATCGTATCGAATTAGAAAAACAATAGATATATGAAAGATGCGGATTTTCACCAGCTTTCCCATGCCATCTTATTTGCTCAATTCCGACAAACAGTTTGAAAATTGAGTCCGAAATACGATTCACGTTTTCTTTTTGAAGAAAACAGTTTTTTCAAAACTGCTCTTAAACCATGATGATTTTGCAAAAAACGTTTAATTATACTCAAATATAGTTAGTCAAGGAGCTTTCCAATGAATATTACACGCCCCGTTCTGATAAAAATTGTAAAAAAAAATTGAATTAAAGAAGACGATCTGTTAAACAGAAATGAAACCATGAGTACAACCGACTGAAATCGTCAGTTTAAGTAGGGTAATAGAATAATATGCTGTTACGCGTAACAGAATAGCCCAGATATATACTATATATATATATATATAATATTATATATAATATAAATAACTATGTCTATCATAGCTTGCCACATAACTTGTTAAGGCTTGCTAAACATTTAACGGTTTAAAAATAAGTAAAAATATGAAATAAATAGGGGAGCCTCACTCTAATATAATAAGATGATCCAACGGTGTGATCGTGAAAGTATGCATTTATGTGTCCTCAGTGAAAAAACAAGCATTTCAGCTCACTTCAGGATCAATATATATTGAAACATTTGTTATTTTTGTCCAAGACACATACAGTCATATTTTTTTAATCCCTCCGTTGGATCATGTTATATTATAAGTGTGTTGGTTCAGTATTTTTTTCATGATTTTTAAGAAGTTTTACACTGTCGAAAACCTTAACTAGTTCTGTGACAAGCTATTATAGAATATCCTACTCCTATATATATATAAACACTATTCTGGTCACGGAATCAGAATAATATTCTGATCACAACCTGAACTGCCTGAGTAACGCGCCTGAACTTCCCTCTATACTGGGTTGAACTTCAGCTAAAAAGTGTCCAAATGGGGCTTGCGATATAGCGTATGAAAGCTATGGACACCAGTATCATGATCCAAGTTAAATTTTTGGCAAAATGTAAGCGGTTTAAGAGCAGTTTTGAAAACCGTTTTTTCTTCAAACAAAAAACGTGAATCGTATTTTCAATCGCATTTCGAAACCGTTTATCGGAATGAGGTAAATAATATAGCGTTGGAAAGCTGCTACAAAACCGCTCCTTTGACATGTTGAAAGTTTTCTCTAATTCCCTATGGATAAAGAGTAATTTTGAAAATCATAAAATTTTGCAAACCGAACAGCCGAGTTCATATTTTCAATGTAATTTCTAAACGGCTAATCCATTTGAGGCAAATGATATGGCATTGGAAAGTTTGTGAAAATGCGCTACTTTTTCATCTTGAAAGTTTTTTTCTAATTTGGAACGGTTTAAAAGTAATTCAGAAAACGGTACAAGTTCCACCGAGTTCGTATTTTTGAGATAATCTTTTAGCCGTATGGTCGAATGCAACAAATAATATGGCATTGGATAGGTTGAGCAAATGCGAAACTTTTTTTGTATATATTGTTTCTCCTAATTCCTTACAGTTTTAAGTCAAATTAGAAAATGGCTAAAACCGTATTTTTGGCATAATTTCTACATACTTTATCGAAATGTGGCAAATAATATACCACTGAAAAGCTATGGAAAATGTGAAACTTTTTCATGTTGATGGTTTTCTCTGGTTCCTAGCCATTTTCAAGTAATTGCAAAAATGACGAGATCATTCGTTCTGCCTTTATCGCAAAACCGATTCTTCAAAAATGCATCGCGTGAAGAACCTGAACTTCTCGGCACGTGTACTTGAACTTCACTCTGTTTTTCACGTGCTTTTTTTGCTCGTATATCTCTATCCACTGCTCCTAGCTCTCCATCCACTCACCGGAATTGAGAAAGTGATATACCGATGGAAAGCTGTTGTTTACACACAACTTTCCCGTGCTGATCATTTTTTCATACTCGCAATGATTTTAAAAGTTTTTCATCTGAAATTCATTCAGCATAGTAGTTGAACTTCATGTTGTTTTCACGTTGAACTTCTGTCACGTATTTTTGTTTGTACGCGCGCCTGAACTTCTCTTTGTACGAACCCGACCTTCGGGCTATCTTCGCAACCGTGCCTTCTACCGCGAGTTTTTCTGTTTAGTCGTGTTCTATGTGATGTAAGTGTAATCTTCAAACGATTTTTAGCAACTAAATGCTTGTTTTAGATAGGAATCTCGCTCATAGGCGGATTTTGCACTCGGGTCATGAAGAACTCGCGTTGTTTGCGATTTTACTGCCTGAGTTGTTCGACCTGAACTTCCCCCTGTGCTAGGTTGAACTTCCCGCAATATTGCCCAAATAGGGCTTGCTATATACTGTTGGAAAGCTATGGACACGAGTATCATGACCCAAGTTAAATTTTTCGCAAAATGTAAGCGGTTTAAGAGCAGCTTTGAAAACCGTTTTTTCTTCACACAAAAAACGTGAATCATAATTTCGATCGCATTTCCAAACCGTTTATCAGAATGAAGCAAGTAATATGGCTTTGGAAAGCTGCTGCAAAACTGCTCCTTCCACATGTTGAAAGTTTTCTCTAATTCCCTACGGTTAAAGAGTAATTTAGAAAATCGTAAAATTTCACAAACCAAACAGCCGAGTTCGTATTTTCAATGTCATTTCTAAACAGCTAAACCAATTGAGGCACACGATATGGCGTTGGAAAGCTTATGAAAATGCGCTACTTTTTCATGTAGAAAGTTTTTTCTAATTTTGAACGGTTTAAAAGTGATTTAGAAAACAGTACAAGTTTCACCGAGTTCGTATTTTCGATCTATTTTTTTAACCCTATGTCCGAATGCAACAAATGATATGGCATTGGAAAGCTTGAGGAAATGCGAAACTTTTTGGTATATATTATTTCCCCCAATTCCTTACTGTTTTATGTCAGTTTTCAAAATGGCTAAAAATGTATTTTCGCTGTAATTTCCACAAACTTTATAAGAATGGGGCAAATAATATAGCGTTGAAAAGCTACGAAAAATGTGAAACTTTTTCATGTTGATGGTTTTCTGTGATTCCCTGCCGTTTTCAAGTAATTTGGAAAATGGCGAGATCATTCGTTCTGCCTTTATCGCGAAACAGATTCGTCAAAAATGCATCGCGTGAAGTACCTGAACTTCTCGGTATGAAACCTTGAACTTCACTCTGTTTTTCACGTGCGTTTTTTGCCCGTGGCTCTCCATCCATGCACCGGAACACTCACCGGAATTGAGCAAGTGATATACCGATGGAAAGCTGTTGTAGACACGCAACTTTCCCGTGTTGATCACTTTTTCATACTCGCAACGGTTTTAAAAGTTTTTCATTTGAAATTCATTCCGTGTAGTAGTTGAACTTCCAGCTGTTTTCACGTTGAACTTCCGTGACATATTTTTGTTTTGTAATTTTCTCATACATTCGTCAATGTCACACAAATGATATTCCTTTTGTACAAACCTCACTCACAATATTTTCTTGAACTTTCTCCGATGAAGGACTTGAACTTACACAAATGATTTCCTACTGTTTTGAAATAAATTAGAAAATGACGAGATCATGATTTCTGCCTTCATCACGAATGGAAATACACTGCATGAAGTAGTTGAACTTCTCGTGCATGTCTGTTCGAACTTCACACCGTTTTTAACGTGTTGTTTTTTGCTCTGCGTGAAGTAGTTGAACTTCTAGGACGTGTCTATTCGAACTTCACTCTGTTTTTGACGTGCTGATTTTTTACGTGGTGTTTTTTGCACTACGTGAAGTAGTTGAACTTCTGGGGCATCTCTGTTTGAACTTCACCATGTTTCACTTTTTTTGTATTTTTTCTTATATGAAATACACACCATGTAGTACGTGAACTTTCGGTTGTTATCACTTTGAACTTCTCTCTAGTTTGAGAGAATTATTTTAAAACACAAAAAACAACATATTTTTTTATGTATTTTGGACATCTAAATACACTGTGAACCTCTCTCACAAGAATTTTTTGAACTTTTCCTCACTGAGCAATTGAACTTCTATCAACCATTCTTTTCGTTTATGAGTTGTTTTTAAAAGTGCAAAAAATGGCGTTGTGTTTTTTATTTTTTGAACCGGTAAATCCTAGGTTTTAATAAACTCCGAATTTCTCTGTTATTTCAATTTGAACTTCACCTTTTTATATTTTGGGTAAAGAATTGTATTCGATTTTTATACGGAAAAAATCGAACATGGAAATACCAAGTGAACCTCTCTCGCAAAAAAAATTGAACTTCCCCGGAAAGAGCACTTAACTTCTTTCAACAAACCTTTTAAACTTTTATTTTTCTATACTTTTATTCTCATTTGAAATGCATTCCTTGCAGTAGTTAAACTTCTCGTTGTTTTCACCTTGAACTTCTATCACGTATTTTTGTTCAACCCCTCACAAGAATTTTTGAACTTTCTCGGGCCGAGCACTTGAACTTCTAGCAAAAAAGCTGTTTAGCCTTTGCCTTTTTATTCTTTTTTTTCATACAAAGTGCACACTGTGTAGTACGTGAACTTCTGGCAGTTATCAACCTGAACTTCTTTTAACAACTTTTTTAGACTTTATCCTTTTATTCTTTTTTTCTCATATGAAATGCACACCATGCAGTACGTGAACTTCCAACAGTTATCAGTTTGAACTTCTCTCTGTTTTGCTTTAGTTATGAAAAACTCTTATTTTTTACATATATCTAACCGCTCTAAAATTTTTATTTGTATTTCTTTTATGTATATTTAGAAATATGAAAATTTTAGTTTTGTTAGAAACATCAAACTTCTTCGTTATTTTGAATTGAACTTATTGGTTTTATTCTTTAGTAACCAAAAATTGAGTTTTTAATTAAACGTCGAACTTCTCCATGTTTTCAAATTGAACTTCCAGCTTTTATTTTCCAGTAACAAGATAAACCGTGTTTGTAATGTACATTGAATTACTCTATCTTTTTCGAATTGAACTTCTTGGTTTAATCTTTAGTATTGGGGAAAATCTGGATTTTTAAAAATGGGAAAAATATTTTTAAAACATTTTTAGTTGTTCCCTTATTTTAATTCAAACTTATTAGTTTTATTATTTAGTAAAGAGAATGTGAGGTTTTTACAAACTTTGAACTTCTTTGTTATTTTAATTTGAACTTTTTAGTTTTATTCTTTAGTAACGAGGAAAAATCATGTTTTTGAACTTCTTGGTTTATTTTTTAATAATGTGAACAATCTGAATTTTTTATAGACATCGGACTTCACCATTTTTTAAACTTGAACTTCTTAGTTTTATTGGTTAGTAACGAGGAAAATCTTTTTTTATACAAACACAGAAACCAGGGCATTATTTTAATTTGAACTTTTAGTTTTTATAGAATGGGGGAAATCTCCGTTTATAAAATCTTTTTGAAATGCTGCTTTTTTAATTTGGACTTCTCTGATTTTTTTTATAAACGGGAAAAGTCCGTTATAAAGATTTTTCCAGTACTTTTTTTATTTGAACTTCTTGCTCAAATTTTTTGAACTTCCAAACTTGACATTTAGATATTAAAAACTTCATTTCTTTCAAGGCTGACCTGCTTCGGTTTTTTCAATTTGAACTTCTTGTAGAATTTTGTCGCGACATTTTTATGCATTTTTTGCTTTTCAGTGAAATGGCCTAGGCGGTCCCTTTTTTCATTTGATGATGTTTCTTCTAGATGTACTACACGTGAACTTTGGAATTTCTGAAACATGAACTTCACGTGCTATTATTTTTTTATGAAATTCCATAATTTTCATTCTTTGAATTCTACGATTTTTTGTTTACATTTTTTGGTTAGAATTTCGATGTTCATTACACTTGAACTTTCGAAATCACACATTTTTATACACATTTTCCCTTGAATCCAACATGTGCAAAAACAATAGGAAAATTTGGGTCAATTCTCATAAGCAATAGGACAAACAGTTAGAGCGCACCCATAATAGATTTTTTGTTCTATTCAGTGTACTATGCACAAGCACATGCACAACACATCCACACAAAAATTTGGCTCACCTAAAATGAAAAAGATTTCAGTATCACAGGACAACCATATAAGCATCTGGAATTTAGAAAACATGTACTTTTTATATTAATAAATTGAACTACTCTATTATTTCAATTTGACCTTCTTGGTTTTATTTTTTAAAACAAAAAAAACATTTTGTTATTTTAACTGGAACCTCTTGGTTCTTTTAGTTTGAGATTCTAGTTTTTTAAAAAAGGGGAAAATGTATTTAAACTTTTTGTAGTTGTTCCTTTTTTTTAATTTGAACTTCTTTGTTTTATTCTTTAGCAACGAGGAAAAAAATATAATTTTCTAAAAAACTTTGAACTTCTCTGTATTTTTAGTTCCTTCATAGTTTTATTCGTGGAGAAGTTAAAAAAATAAACATCAAATACATTTTTTAATATTGCATTTCATACTTCTATTTTTCCTAGAAACAGATAGAACTTGAGGTTTTTGTATAAATGAACTACTGCGTTTCTTATTTTGATCTTCTTCGAACTCTCTAATTAATTATATTTGAACTTCCAGAGTTAGTTTTTCTTGGTGGGGCCTTTGTTTCTTCTTTTGTTTTTCGCGACGTAATTATGTTTGTGCCCTGTTTTCTTCTTTTTTGGATTTATCTATGTCGTGGTTTTTGAACTTGCTCGGGGCTTCCCTGTATTTTGTAGTGTTTTTTAACCGAAACCAACATACTAAAAACACAACTTTTTTGCATCAACTCATACTATAAAACTTCAGGGAAAAGTACAAAACAAGGAAGTAGACAACATGATGTACAAATGCAGGCCAAATAAACTAACGGTCTGATTCCCTTCTTATGCCTCACTGAATTTCACATGTACAAATTGACTTCACTTCACTATTTGACCTTCATCATACACCTCGTATATCCAGCTCAAAATCAAAATGAAAACCATGCCTCTCCAAACACAACATGTGCATAGAGAGAGCTATAGTTGTTCCTTTACAACTATTTCTGAACGTCTACGGCCAATGCATGTTTTCTGTAGTAGATGCACAACAACTATAGAAGAGAGATTTTATTTGCTGGATGGACAGAGAAGTCCAACGTCGAGGAAGAGGAGGATGCCCCGGCAGAGGATGACATTGGCTGGAAGCGGCCTCACAAGAAGCAACACTGCATCCTAGCATCACCGATTCTCACGAAGGACGACCATCTTCCTGAACTCAGACCATCTTCCGAATGGCGGCACCCCGTCCCTTGCACCTCATGTGTGACCTTCTCCCCTGCCATGTGGTGAACTTCTTCCCCCCGCTGTTCATGTGGGTAGCAAGCAGCAGAGCGGTATGGAGGATCCTGGAGACACAAAATTTTGAGCATAAATGAGAGAAAAAGCACCAAATAGTAGGAGGCTGCTGCTACAAAACCAAATACGGAAGGCTCCAGCCACAACATGTTTGAAATACCATAAACATACATGATTTTCAAAATAATGTATACATGTTGTTCTATGATTTAGTTCATGTGTGCACAAACATTATTTCAAAATAAGAGAATGTGCCATTGTACTAATCTAGAATCAAAATTATGTGTGAAAATAATAACAGAAACATAACAAGAAGGTGCTCGAACTATCCGCAACAACACAAAGTCTCCAAGATATTTGCAAAACTGAAACATAACAAGAAGGTGCTCGATTACCCGCTGTAGGGCTCTTGCTTGATCCAAGCAAGGGTGCAAGAACACATGGTACAAGCGAATGGTATTGGTTTGGAAGCAGAGAGCTCCCAATCACCTTGCCTTGGTAAATGTCCACGGCTATGATGTGCTTCAGCTCACCGATGGTGATGTACATGCTGTCGGCGTTTGAGTGTGTGTGATGACAGCTGGACACACACATCGAGCCTATCCATCCGCTGCTTTTTTTCCAGAAATGATGATACACCTAATAATCAACTGATTATGTAGTGGCGCCATATCAACCAGAAAGTAAGATGTTTTCAGGATGTGTGCACACGCACGACAACTCGCCATGGCAGTGGAAGATGAGTTGCACTTGCATTAATCAAGTTGGCCTGCTGAAAATCAACACGGTGTACTGCAGAATTGTGGCATATAAACAAAAGCAGTTGGAGGCATACTTTTTAAGACAAAAATGCTTCAGTGTAGCATGATACAAGAGATTTTCTGAACTGAATCAATATGGGTCTAATAAGAAATACTCCAAGGCAGTGGCATATTTGAGCATAAGAATGATCATGTAGACATTTAAATATAAAAAGCAAATCTGTTTCCTACTGGAAAAGACATCGAATCAAAAACAAATTGACTAATTACTGCCAAAAGCACAATAAGTAATTAAAAGTTGAGAGGATAATTGCACGGAGCAGTTTACGGTAGCAAGCAATTTCTCCCAAAATGGCGATTTTCTGTTTTTGGACCATATTTCAGTCGATATAGGCATCGGAGAAGGATGCTCACCATCGACAGGAGGAGCCTCGAGAAGGAAACTGGTATGTAGTAGGAAGTTCAGGAAGCAGTGTCGGGCGGGAGGCAGGCAGCGGCTGGCGCTTGGAGAGGAGGATGGCAGGGGTTGCGGGGTGAGGAAGTCCGGCAGCTGGGGCAACTGTTGCGGGCGCGATGACGGTCGTAGGTTGCGGTGGCCGATGGATGTCCGGCGGCTCGGGGCGCGCCTGGACTGAGCGGCCAGCGGAGGGAGCCGCGCTGGGGTTGGGGGCGGCGACGGGACTGACCGGCCGGCTGTGGGAGGCGCGCTGGGGTCGGGGGTGGCGACGGGGCCGAGGGGGCGGCAAGGGGGCCGAGCGACCGGCGACGAGAGGTGCTGGGGTCGCGGCAGCGATGGGGCTGAGCGGCCGGCGACGGAAGGCCCGTCGAGGTGGCTGGCAGCGGCCACGGGGCCGGGGTGGCCGGCGACGGGAGGTGTGCCGGCACCAGGGGCCAACAACAGTTGTGGAGAGGAGCGAGCGCTCCACGGCGCAGGATCGGGGAGGGGAGGTTGGGGATCAGGGAGGAGGTGGTGGAGGAGTGGATGTGGGCGTGGCCTTTTTTCTCTCCGCAGGTTCGGGTGGATATTAGGAAACATCCCATCGCGCCCTATATAGGGTTGATCGTGATCCAAATAGTTATTATAATCCCGGGATTAGAATAGTGTTGTCCTATATATATATATATATATATATATATATATATATATATATATATATCTGGATCTATCCACCACATGATGCTTCCCACTATAGAGTACATAGAGAGGAATAGGGATGAACACTAATGACTCTTGCATAAAAGTAAATACATGAAGGTAAAAAAGATAGGCCCTTTGCAGAGGGAAGCAGAGGTTGTCATGCGTTTTTTGTTTTTGGATGTGCAAGCTCTTACAAAGGAATGTCACTTTATACTGCCCCTTATGATAGCAACCTTTATTATGTGGTCCGTTACTTTTATTTCTTCACCATTACAAGATCGTACAAAGCTTATTTTCCTTTACAATAAAAGATCATACATATTTGGGAGCATTTTTTATTGCTTTGCACCGATGGCAACTTACTTGAAGGATCTTATTCAATCCAGAGGTAGATATGGTGGACTCTCATAACATGAAACTAGGTTTAAGGGTTTTGGATGAACAAGTAGTATCTCTACTTAGTGCGAATTTTTGGCTAGCAAAAGATCCTAGACAAGCACACATGTTAGAAGATCCATAAATGTATAACTTCTATGTGAATGTAAACAACTATAACTCACTATGTTGCCTTCCTTGTCCAATGTCAACTAGTTGATATAGAATATTTGATGGGGGCTCACAATCATAAAATATGTCCAAGATAGTATATTTATATGTGAGACCTCTCTTCCATTATTACTTTTTCATGGATTGCACCAATGACCAATGCTATGCTTGTCAACTCCCAACAAATTTTATCAACTATACTTCTTTTATGTGAAGTCATTACTCCACATGGGAGTAGCATATGATCTTTTAATTCTTTTATTTTCCATTGCTAAGATTGAAACAAGAAACAAGAAAGCAAGGAAAAACTCAAACTAATCTTTATTATATATCTCGCGCACGATTACATAGATAGATAGATCACTAAGCAAGCACTCGAAAATAGATCATAGTAAAACTTTATTCTTCAAATCACAAAATAACTAAGGATCGAACTATGATAGATAATAGTGATAACAGTGGTGGTGATATGATACCGGGGCACCTCCTTAAGCTTGGCACAAGCCAAGGGGAGTGCCCATACCCGTGTACTCAAGTCTCCTTCTTTGGTGATGATGATGATGTAACCAGCGTGTCTTCGAGCTTCAAAAGGTATTCCAAATGCCCATTGCTCCTCGAGCAGGATAACCATGAGTGAGAGATGTATTCTAAGCACAGATTGTTTCAAAGATCCTTAAGGTATCAATTTCTGATGGAGAGAGACGATCATAAAGGGGTTGCAGGATATCTCCCTTCTCTATGGTTTCTTCCATGGGCATTGCTTGATCTCCCTCCTAAGTATGACTTTCTATGACCTCTTCAGCTTTGTCCTCCTTGCCGATGTCCTCCTCCCCTAATGACCACTCGCTATATGGGTGTTTGCCCAGCGAAGGTTGCACGATTCGGTGCTTGGTATGGAGCCTTCGGGGAGCCATGGTGATCTAGGCCTGTCAAAAAAACATCATGAAACAAGAATAGAGGAGAATCTCATGATGCGGTGGTCAAAACATCAACAAGTATATATAATGATTTTTTTTGTGTGGGACAAATAACATGGAAGAAAAATGGAGTCGGGAAAGTCCACGAGGGGGGCACAAGCCTGGGAGGCGCACCCAGGGGGTAGAGTGCGCCCCTCGGGCTTGTCGCTCCCTCATGCGCTTTTCGGGCTGTTTATAATTTTCCTATTTTTCTAAATATTCCAAAACAAACAGAAAATACTTTTATGGAACTTTTGGAGTCGGTTTACTTACCGAACCACATACCTATCCCTTTTTAGGGTTCTGGAGCGTTTCAAAAGGTTTTCCTTATGTTCTCTTCCGGCATCATAGTTTGGATAATATTGGTTTCAACATTAATGGGTGTACATGAGATCTTAGATATAATGTTTAATTCTTTGCCCATTAACCACCTTCGGATTAGTGCCTTCAGAGTTGTTTATCTTGATAGTTTCAGAATGATAAACTTCTTCAACGATATACATACCTTCCCATTTAAAGAGAAGCTTTCGTGGAAAGAATCTTAAGCGAGAGTTGTATAATAAAACATGATCTCCTATTTTGAATTCCCGTTTTGGATTCTTCTATCGTGCCAGTTTTTACCCTTTTGTTTAAATAAGTTAGCATTTTCATAAGCTTGTGTCTTCCATTCATCTAGAAAACTAATATCAAGTAACCTATTTTCACCAACAAGTTTGAAATCATAGTTAAGATCTTTAATTGCCCAATATGCTTTACGTTATAACTCAAGAGGTAAATTACATGCCTTTACATAAAAAATTTTGTAAGGGGACATACCCATAGGATTTTATAAGCAGTTCTGTAAGCCCACAATGCATCATCGAGTTTCTTAGACCAATTATTACTAGATTATTAATGGTCTTTTGCAAAATTAGCTTTATTTCTCTATTGCTCAATTCAACTTGACCACTAGACTGAGAATGATAAGGTGATGCAATTCTATGGTTGAAATCATATTTACCAAGGAGTTTACGGAATGCACCATGGATAAAATTTGAACCACCATCAGTCATTAAATATCTAGGGACCCCAAACCTTAGGAAAATAACTTCTTTAAGCATTGTAATAAATGTGTTGCGATCAACACTACTAGTTGGAATAGCTTCTACCCACTTAGTAACGTAATCAATAACAACTAGAATATGTGTATACCCATTAGAGGAAGGAAAAGGCCCCATATAATCAAATCACCAAACATCAAATGGTTCAATAACAAGTGAATAATTCATAGACATTTCTTGAAGTCTACTAATATTACCAATTCTTTGACATTCATCAAAAAATAAGACAAACTTACATGCATCCTTGTAGAGAGTAGGCCAATAAAAACTAGATTGTAATGCCATATGTGCGGTTCTGTCTCCAGCATGGTGTCCTCCATATGCCACTGAATGACACTTCCATAGGATTTGTTCATGTTCATGACAGGTCACAATGTCTAATAATACCATCTACTCCTTTATAAAGATGTGGGTCATCCCAGAAGTAATGTCTAAAATCAAAGAAGAACTATTGCTTTTGTTGGTATGTGAAATGAGGTGGTATGTATTTAGCAACAATGTAATTAGATTAGTATGCATACCAAGGGTATTAACACAAGCATTTATAACAGCTAATTGTTCATTAAGAAAACTATGATCAATAGGCAGTGGGTTGATAACCCACAAGTGTAGGGGATCGCAACAGCTTTCGAGGGTAAAGTATTCAACCCAAATTTATTGATTCGACACAAGGGGAGCCAAAGAATATTCTTGAGTATTAGCAGTTGAGTTGTCAATTCAACCACACCTGGACAACTTAGTATCTGCAGCAAAGTATTTAGTAGCAAAAGTGGTATGATAATAAAGGTAACGGTAGCAAAAGTAAAGATAAATGTTTTTGGGTTTTTGTAGTAGTTGTAACAGTAGCAACGGGAAAGTAAATAAGCGAAGAACAATATGTGAAAAGCTCGTAGTGTCAGGACCCCGACTCGATGTCACATCGATCTAGCTGGTAACACCTCATATCACTTTGCGGCCTCACGCACGGTATCCCCACGGGTGTCGTCTTACCTTTTCCCGGGACCGTTTGCGCCTTTTGGCTCACGTATATGATAGTGTCGCTAGCATCCATATGATAAAGAGCCCGGGCTGACATGACTAGTCGTAAACCCAAAGTGGCACAGACTTACAGGGACAGGCATCCATGACCCAGCTTCGAACGTGTCGGTCATCAGCAAGTGGGTCCGGGCTGTAGCACTGGGCTAGCAGGACTCCGGTAAACCGGGCTGTAGCGGGCTAACAGGACTCCGGTACTCAATGCGTGACATTTCCCCGAAGGGACAGACACAGGAACGAAGAAGGACACATGCCGGCCAGCCTAAGTGTTCCAGAGCAGTAGCAAGCTACCATGGCTCAGAGGTAACACTAGGAGACATTTCCCGGTAAGAGAGGCTACTAAAGATAAACAACTAGATAGTCAGATCCCACACATACCAAGCATTTCAATCATACACACAATATGCTCGATATGTGCCAATACAACGAAGCATCACAACATGACTCTACGACACAAGTACTTTATTTAAGGCTCAGGGAGCCATACATATCAAACACAAAGGTACGGGTCTTACGACCCAACATACAAGTCATACAGTCATACAAGCCAACAGCGGAAGTAACTTGTCTGAGTACAGACAACTAGTAAAATAAAAGAGGCTTGGAAGCCTACTATACTACGTGGTCCTTCACAAGCTCAGGGTCACCACCTGGGTCCTTAGCCTACTCGTTGATGTCAACGTCTACATAGAACCCATCAGAAGGGGTTGCAGCGTCTTCTGTAAAAATGTAGATTATAGCAACATGAGTACAAAGGTACTCAGCAAGACTTACATCAGATCCTACATACATGCATAGTATCAAGAAGGGTTGGTGGAGTTATTGCAGCAAGCCAGCTTTGACTCATGGCTAGGCTATCCTACGATACTCCAACTTGAAATAGTTTTGCGCACACGAGTCCACTATTCACCACTTCAATACACTACCGAGGATCCACCTCCGTCTTCCTACGGAAGAGCCATCCTCGGCACTCACACTTATCTTGAGGCTTTTAGTAGTTTCCATTTACTTGTCTATGAACTGTATAGGCAACCAAGTAGTCCTTTACCGCGGACGCGGCTATTCGAATAGATCATGATAACCCTGCAGGGGTGTACTTCGTCATACATGTTTCCACCACTTAGCGTCTGCACACGACATGTGCTCGGCAGACTTCAAGCGAAAGCCGACGTGGGTGTAGACCACGACCTACCTAAACACTTAAGCCTCTAGTCCAGGTTTATCGCCTATTCAGGTTCCATCCGCAGGGAGTCCGGCCGAGGTTTCCCATACGGCCCCGAACGATGTGAA
Organism: Triticum aestivum; assembly: GCF_018294505.1. Classification (NCBI taxonomy): domain Eukaryota; kingdom Viridiplantae; phylum Streptophyta; class Magnoliopsida; order Poales; family Poaceae; genus Triticum; species Triticum aestivum. Next base: position 341,790,702 of record NC_057810.1, read on the forward strand.
CAGGGTTCCCGAGATACCTAACGGGTATTCGGTACACCGTGCCACGTACCTACCGCATCACAGCCCACCCCTACGGTCAGCGCTGTCCACGGCCTCCAGTAGGCTACAAACACCAGAAACTACTTGCAACTCCTGGACAGAGAGCTAGGGTGAATAAGAAGTCGAGCGGGGTCATATTTCAGGGCCCAATGCATGGTAGTAGCTGATTCTTAAATCACACATACAGATCTCAGTGCTTAAGGTCGGCTTCAATGAAACAACCCACCATGTACTCCTACATGGCCTCTCATCGATACCTTTACCAAATCGTGTTCACCACACCACTCTCATTACCGACATAATCATTTCACTCTAGCCCATCACCCAGATGAACCAGACCTGACACGACTCTAAGCATAGCAGGCATAGCAAGGTAGGAACAACACATACATATGGCTCAATCAACTCCTACACATGCTAGTGGGTTTCATCTAGTTACTGTGGCAATGACAGGTCATGCAGAGGAAATGGGTTCAACTACCGTAGCACACAGCAGTTTGAATCGCGTTGTCTTAATGCAGTAAAAGAGAGCAGGAGCGAGAACATGGGATTGTATCGATATGATCAAATGGTTGGTTGCTTGCCTGATGGTTCGATGCACGGATACGGTTCTTCGTTAGGGTAATCACGGTACTCCTCGGGAACAGATCCTGTCGCAAAGGACATCGATACACAAGCATCACCAAACAATGTGCAACAATATGATGCATGCATGAAACATGGCAATATGAGTGTGTTGGGCTAATGCAACTAAAGCCAGAAGGGTTTGAACAAATTTGAATCAAAGATTCAAATTTCAAATTCAAATATGGCCTTTTAAAGTGCCTTTTCCTTGTTCTGATTAAAACATCAATTTAACTTGTTTGATCATGCATGAAAATAGTACAGATGGATAGATTGGATTTTTCTGATCATTTTTCATATATAATTTGTCCAATTTGGAGTTACAGAATAAAAGTTATGAATTTTTGAAGTTTAAATAATATTCTGGAATTTCCTGATTTAATTTAAATCCAGAAATTCAATTACTGCGTCAGCCTGACGTCACAGTGACGTCAGCAGGTCAACTGGGCTGGCTGAAGTCAAACCTGACGTGTGGGGGCCACACGTCAGTGACAGGGGGGGTTAAACAGATTTAAATTAATTCTAATTACTAATTAGTGGCGCTGGGGCCCACTGTCAGTGTCAGGGGGGTTGACTAACAGTAGTTAGCGCTAACCTAACCATCTGGCCGACAGGGCCCACGCGTCAGTGACCCTGGGGGGTCAAACCCCAGGTCGGTCAAGTCAAACCCCACCGGCGACATGACGCCGGCGAGATCCGAGACGGCGGCGAGAGTGCTTTTTGCCATTCCGGCGACCAAATGGACGGCGGAAGGCATCTACGTGTTGCTGAGGTTGAGCCGCGTCTATTGGTGGTGGTGGTTGGGCTCGGGGTGGCCGGAGTTGACGGCGGCGAGCTCGGCTGCGGCGGCCGGAGTTCGGGTGCGGTCGGGATCAGTGTTGCAGGGGGTTTGGGGAGGCGTTGGTGCGTTCTACGTGCTCCTGGTGATGTGTGGAGCACGATGGTGTGCTCGGTTGGGCGCTACGGCGACCGTGGCCACGACGGCGACATCGCCGGCGGCGTGGAGCTCTCGGTCGAGGTGGAGCTAGGGCCTAGAGGTCGGGAGAGACCAGGGAAGAAGGGGGAAACGCTCCGGGGGCTCACCGCGGTTGCAGTGGGCGTCGAAGCGGGCTCGGGGACGCGCCGGAGACGACGAATTTGACGGCGACGGTGGTCGGAGTCCGAAGAGGGGAACGGCGACGTGGCGGCGATGCAGGGCTTCCGGAGACCCGTGGAGCGGTGGGGAGGAAGAGGGAGTTGTGGCGGAGCTTCTGAGCTTGTCGGGGAAGCGAGGGGTGGTCGGAGACGACTGCTACGGCGAACGGTGGCGACGGTGGTGTTCGGCCGTGTGAGAGAGAGAGCGAGGGAGAGGAAGGAGAGAGCCGGGGAGAGTGAGAGAGAGCAGGGGGGATCGGGACGGGCTGCGGGCGTCGTCCACGCGGCCAGGAGGGCGTCGGCAAGCAGGAGGTGGCCGCGCGGCCGCGCGCGCGCGAGCACGCAGCAGCTTCGGGGCGTGGGGAGGAAGACGACGGGGAGCTACAGTGCTGGGCTGGGTCGGTTGCTGGCTGGGCCGGCCGGCTGGCTGGGCCGCACAGGTAAGTCTTCCCCTTTCTTTTCTGTTTTCTGTTTTTATTTAATATATCTGCAACTTTGTTGAATTAAATAAAATACCTAGGCAACTTCAAAAATCACCAAACTACTCCTGGCTCATAGTTGGATTATTTCCAACATGAAACATTTTAGTTTGGAGATATTTGAGCATTTAAATATTTTATATTATTTTAAATGCCCAAATTCAAATAGTTATGATTTAATTCAAAAACCCTAGGATGGCCTAGGAAAATGTGCACCACTTTTGGCAGAGGTTCTGAACCAAGACAAAAATGATGGGCATTTTAGAAGGGCATTTCAGGTTCATTGAAAATTATTTTAGTAAACCCTAGTTGGTTTCAGAGGGGACTGGGGGTTCTGTCATCCCCATTTCAAGTTTCTGATGAAAGAGTAAACATGATGCAACACTCTAATGCATGACTAGCTAGGGTGTGACAACTCACCCCCACTCAAAAGAATCTCGTCCCGAGATTTGGGTTCCTCCGAGAAGAAGGCGGGATACTCGAGTCGAAGACGATCCTCCCTTTCCCAAGTTGCTTCATCCTCAGAATGGTGCGACCATTGAACTTTGAGAAACTTGATATTATGACGTCGCGTGGTACGCTCGGCTTGATCGAGGATACGAATGGGGTACTCTCGATATGTAAGATCATCTTGGAGATCAAGCGTTTCGTGGTCCACTTCACGGATAGGATCCGAGAAGCAACGCCTGAGTTGAGAAACGTGGAAGACATCGTGAACTCTGGAGAGGTGCGGAGGTAGTTCCAACTGGTAGGCAACTTCTCCTCGTTTGGCAAGAATGCGAAAAGGTCCAATGTAACGAGGAGCCAATTTGCCTTTGATACCGAAACGATGGGTTCCCTTCAGAGGGGTGACCCGAAGATAAGCCTTCTCGTCAACCTCGAAAGTCATAGCCTTATGTTTTCGGTCATATTGACTCTTTTGACGGGATTGGGCTGTTTTCAACTTTTCACGAACGATACGAACTTGTTCTTCTGCTTCCTGAATCATATCCGGGCCAAAGAATTGTCTTTCCCCGGTCTCTGACCAGTTAAGGGGTGTTCGACATCGTCGTCCATAGAGAACTTCAAAAGGGGCTTTACCCAAGCTAGATTGATAGCTGTTGTTGTAAGCGAATTCGGCAAATGGAAGGCACTTCTCCCAGTCCATTCCGAAAGAGATAACAGAGGCTCGAAGCATGTCTTCTAGAATTTGGTTGACGCGTTCCACTTGACCACTTGACTGAGGGTGGAAAGCGGTGCTAAAGGAGAGACGGGTTCCCATAGCATTTTGGAAACTTTCCCAAAATCGAGAGGTGAAAAGACTTCCTCGATCCGAATTGATTTCCAAAGGAACACCATGGAGGGACACTATTCGGGAGATGTATAAGTCTGCCAGCTGACTAGCGGTTATACTCTCACGAACAGGTAAGAAATGAGCTACTTTGGAAAGACGATCGACCACGACGAAAATAGCATTATTCCCTCTTTTGGTCCTGGGAAAACCGGTAATGAAATCCATACCAATTTTATCCCATTTCCATTCAGGAATAGCTAAGGGTTGAAGGGTGCCAGCAGGCCGTTGATGCTCTGCCTTTACACGACGACAGACGTCGCAATTAGCAATATACTGAGCAATTTCTCTCTTCATCCTAGTCCACCAGAACCTCTGGCGTAGGTCCTGATACATCTTAGTACTACCGGGATGAATGGTGAGAGGAGATTCATGAGCCTCCTTAAGGATCAACTGCCGTAGATGCTGGTTCTTGGGAACCACTAGACGGTCCTCAAAGTACACAACACCATGATCATTTGTGGAGAAACAACTAGCACCTCCGCTAGCAATGTTCTCTTTGATTTTAGATATTCCCTTATCTCGCTTTTGGGCAGCGATGATTTGATCCGTAAGAGTAGGTTTTGCTACCAAGGTGGAAAGAAAACCTTGAGGTACAATGTGAAGGTTAAGCTTCCGAAATTCATCATGGAGAAGCGGTTGACTTTGTTGTAACATCAGGTTGTTACAATAAGATTTACGACTTAGCGCATCAGCCATGACGTTGGCTTTCCCTGGGGTGTAGGTTATTCCTAAGTCGAAGTCTGTGATCAATTCAACCCAACGTCTTTGCCTGAGATTCAGATCCGGTTGGGTGAAGATGTACTTCAGACTTTGGTGATCAGTGAATATTTCGCAACGATTACCGAGGAGGTAATGTCGCCAGGTCTTAAGTGCATAGACTACGGCTGCAAGCTCTAGATCATGAGTAGGATAATTCTCCTCATGTGGGTGCAATTGCCGTGAAGCGTAAGCAATTACGTGTCGATCTTGCATGAGAATGCAACCTAGTCCTTGTCGCGAGGCGTCGCAGTAGATAACAAAGTCCTTGGAGAAGTCTGGCGGTACCAGTACGGGAGCAGAGGTCAGGCGTCTTTTCAGTTCCTGAAAGCTGTGCTCACATTGTGGAGTCCATTCGAACTTCTTATCTTTCTTGAGGAGTTCGGTTAGAGGTTTAGCAACTTTGGAGAAGTTCTCGACAAAGCGACGGCAATAGCTCGCTAAGCCTAGAAAACTCCGAACTTGCTTGACCGATTCAGGTGGAGTCCAATCAAGGACGGCTTGAACTCGCTCAGGGTTAACAGCAATACCTTTACCAGATATTACATGACCCAGATAGGTCACTTCTGACAACCAGAATTCACATTTTGAAAATTTGGCATAAAGGCGATGCTCTCGAAGTTTCTTCAACACTAGCCTTAGATGTTCGGCATGTTCTTCCTCGTTCTTGGAGTAGATGAGTATATCATCGAGATAAACTACGACGAATTTATCCAAATACTCCATGAAGATTGAGTTCATTAACCGAGAAAAGGTGGCTGGAGCGTTGGTTAAACCGAAGGACATGACGGTGTACTCGTATTGGCCATAACGAGTAACAAAGGCCGTTTTAGGAATGTCCCCGTTTCTGATTTTGATTTGATGGTAGCCCAACCTCAAATCCATCTTGGAGAAGACTGAGGATCCAGCGAGCTGATCATACAGATCGTTGATCCTGGGAAGCGGGTATTTGTTCTTGATTGTGACCAAATTGACAGGTCGGTAATCTACAACCATCCGGTCCGTACCATCCTTCTTCTTGACGAATAGGACGGGGCAAGCCCACGGAGATGAACTAGGGCGGATGAAACCCTTTTTCAAGGACTCATCGAGTTGTTTCTTAAGCTCGGCTAGTTCTAGGGTGCCATCTTATAAGGTCTTCTAGCAATCGGAACGGTTCCTGGAATGAGGTCTATTACGAACTCAACATCCCTGTCAGGTGGAACACCTGGCAATTCCTCTGGAAAGACATCCGGGAAGTCACGGACTACCGGAACGTCCTCAAGGTCTGGCAAAGGGCTGGCGTTAAGAGAATATAATTGTCGCTTGGCTATTCGGGTCAAGACATTGACTATCTTCCCCGAAGGATGGGTGAGTTGAACAGTCCTAGAGAAGCAATCAATTTTGGCTTGATGAGCTGACATCCAGTCCATACCCAAAATGATATTAATATCTGAAGATTTAAGGGCTATCAAAGATGCGAGGAAAACAAGTCTGTCGACTTGGATTTCATTTCCATGGCTTACTCTAGAAGTTTGCCATTTGGATCCCGGAGTTTGAATTACCATAGAGGATGGCAAGTCACAGAATGCAACGTTATGCAAACGAGCATAATTTTCAGATATAAAAGAATGAGAGGCTCCTGTATCGAAAAGAACAGATGCCGGGTGGCAATTAACAAGAAGCGTACCGAGAACGACGTTGGGATCCTCTTGAGCTTCTTCGGCAGAGATACAGTTGACATGGCCACGTGAAGCGGTGACCGGTTTAGCATGAAACACTTTCCCTGTCGGCTTGCCACGGCCAACAGCTTTAGCAGATTGATTGGGGTTGGTCTGGGGACACTCACGCATATAGTGACCAGATTCCCCACACTTGAAACAAGTCACGGAACTGGTACGTGGAGGAGCATTATTGGTTGGACCCCCATAGGGCTTGGCTGGTGCAGACTGTTGAACAGGGGCGAGGCGCCTGGAAAGATGGCCTCGGTGTGAACCTGGGTGGCAGGGCGGTGTTGGGTACCCACACGCGGCGCTTCTGAGGACCAGCACCGGATGAGGAACCCATGTCACGTCCATGCTTGCGTGTTGCGTCATAGTCAGTCTGACCAGTTTCAGCACTGATGGCTTTGTTGACAAGTTTCGAAAAAGATGTGCACTCATGCAGACGGAGGTCGCGGCGAAGCTCAGGACTAAGGCCCTTACGGAACCTTGCTTGCTTCTTGGCGTCAGTAGACACTTCCTCAGTTGCATATCGGGCGAGATTACCAAACTCTCTGCTATAGGCATCCACAGAAAGTCGGCCTTGGGTGAAACTGCAAAATTCTTCACGTTTACGGTCCATGAGACCCTCCGGAATGTGATGTTCACGGAAAGCCTCGCTGAACTCAGCCCAAGTTGTGACATGGCCCGCTGGGCGCATAGCTCCATAATTCTCCCACCATAGACTGGCGGGGCCTTCAAGATGATATGCAGCAAAGGTGACCTTGTCAGCCTCCGCTACCAGCGCGGAACGCAGCTTGTGAGAGATACTGCGAAGCCAGTCATCAGCGTCGAGAGGCTCGACGGAGTGGTGGAACGTGGGTGGATGCAATTTGATAAAATCACTGAGTGACACCACGTTAGCCCTCTGATGGTGTGCTGTATTCTGTTCAATACGCTCCAACAAACGGTTTGTCTCCCGCTTGTTTCTCTCAGCTTCCATCATCACCTCGGCTAGTGAAGGAGGATGAGGCAGATTTTCATTCCTGGCTTCACTGCCTTCGGCCTGCTCTTGGGAAGCAGGGTTGGCGCGCGTGTTGACCATCCTAGGTAAACAAGACAATGATTTAGTCAGAATGATGAAATTCCGACATGGGATACATAATGTAAGAAATAACTCGGAATGCAAGATGATCATCCGTATGACATGGTAGATACAGAAACTGCTTCTTTATTCCATCGTCATACACACCATACAAGGTTTAGTACAAGACCAAACAAAGTACTATTACGGTGAGAAAAGGATTACATCTCATCGGAGGCATTCCAAGCTCCTATACATTATTTTTCTACATCTCCGGAAGGAGTACAAACTAGGTCATAACCCACGAGTCACGCGGGACGATAGATGACACAGCTAGTGCGAACTAGTGATACTACCACTAACTCAGACCGATCCGTAGTAGTCCTCGTAGAAGTCACCTCCATAGCCTGGAAGCTCAACATGATCATCCGGAAACAGACGGTCTCGCGGAGCTTGTGGACCATAGGGGCTAGGATGAGGCCTTGGACCAACAAACGGTGGCCTGCGGGGACCGCGAGGTGGGGTGATGCCTCCTACATCACGCCAAACCATCACGTCTGGCAGAGCAGATCTCACAGGATAGAGATCGCGCATATCTGAATATCCAGCTTGCACCGCCGGTGCGAACCGAGTCAAAGTGGCCCAGTGGTCAGCACGGGTATTGAAGAGCTCTAACCTTAAGGCCCGATTTTCACGGTCCTTATCCTCGAGCATCTCAGCAGTGGTGCGAGTCCGTGAATCCTCCTGAGTGGAGTCAGCATAAATAGCTTGGAGATATCCTTGTGCTCCCGGAAGTGATCCTGGCATATACCGGAAGTCAGAGTCCCGAAATAGACCAGATCTGACTCGCATAATGGTCATCATAGAGTAGGCGGCGTCCTGCACAGCCATCTCAATAGTAACCCCGAGTCCATAGGAGCAGTGAAGAGGCTCGGTGGATCCAGGATAAGATGGAAATATCCTGACAGTGCAGAGATACTGGCTTTGATTGAAGTCCTCGGAATTGCTCTTCGACCGTGTACTCAGGATACCAGCGATATCCAGCCTCAGTCATTACCCTGACCAACTTAGCAGTATGGCCGGGTACATCTAGGCATCGAGTCAGGCGAACCACTTGATTGAGGTCGCGAGTGGCCATCTGAAAGCATAATCATAATGCAAAGGCATTAGAATTTCTAGCAAAATTTCGGCAGCATAACAGCTGTAAATGCTCAAAAAGGATTTGAGACATTTGACAAAGGATTTCGTACACACTCAACATCATCACATCAAAGTTCTGAACCATTCTAACAACATAATGTGGTAGTAGAACTGAACTAGGCTTGTAACCATCAAACTTATAAGGTACTACTGATTAGTAACTCGTGATCCTGATAGAGAGAACAGATCCTAATTCCTTAACCCCCGGTGGAAGAATGGACTGACTCAGATCAGAAAGTCATAAGGTATAAGGAGTAAAAAGAGCCTTACGTTCCAACCCACAAACAATTCCCCTACATATAACTAAAGAATTTCTAGACTCAACATCGACCAGTTTGGCTTGGAGAACCTACAGGCAGTCCGGCTCTGATGCCAACGCTGTCAGGACCCCGACTCGATGTCACATCGATCTAGCTGGTAACACCTCATATCACTTTGCGGCCTCACGCACGGTATCCCCACGGGTGTCGTCTTACCTTTTCCCGGGACCGTTTGCGCCTTTTGGCTCACGTATATGATAGTGTCGCTAGCATCCATATGATAAAGAGCCCGGGCTGACATGACTAGTCGTAAACCCAAAGTGGCACAGACTTACAGGGACAGGCATCCATGACCCAGCTTCGAACGTGTCGGTCATCAGCAAGTGGGTCCGGGCTGTAGCACTGGGCTAGCAGGACTCCGGTAAACCGGGCTGTAGCGGGCTAACAGGACTCCGGTACTCAAAGCGTGACATTTCCCCGAAGGGACAGACACAGGAACGAAGAAGGACACATGCCGGCCAGCCTAAGTGTTCCAGAGCAGTAGCAAGCTACCATGGCTCAGCGGTAACACTAGGAGACATTTCCCGGTAAGAGAGGCTACTAAAGATAAACAACTAGATAGTCAGATCCCACACATACCAAGCATTTCAATCATACACACAATATGCTCGATATGTGCAAATACAACGAAGCATCACAACATGACTCTACGACACAAGTACTTTATTTAAGGCTCAGGGAGCCATACATATCAAACACAAAGGTACGGGTCTTACGACCCAACATACAAGTCATACAGTCATACAAGCCAACAGCGGAAGTAACTTGTCTGAGTACAGACAACTAGTAAAATAAAAGAGGCTTGGAAGCCTAACTATACTACGTGGTCCATCACAAGCTCAGGGTCACCACCTGGGTCCTTAGCCTACTCGTTGATGTCAACGTCTACATAGAACCCATCAGAAGGGGTTGCAGCGTCTTCTGTAAAAATGTAGATTATAGCAACATGAGTACAAAGGTACTCAGCAAGACTTACATCAGATCCTACATACATGCATAGTATCAAGAAGGGTTGGTGGAGTTATTGCAGCAAGCCAGCTTTGACTCTTGGCTAGACTATCCTACGATACTCCAACTTGAAATAGTTTTGCGCACACGAGTCCACTACTCACCACTTCAATACACTACCGAGGATCCACCTCCGTCTTCCTACGGAAGAGCCATCCTCGGCACTCACACTTATCTTGAGGCTTTTAGTAGTTTCCATTTACTTGTCTATGAACTGTATAGGCAACCAAGTAGTCCTTTACCGCGGACGCGGCTATTCGAATAGATCATGTTAACCCTGCAGGGGTGTACTTCGTCATACATGTTTCCACCACTTAGCGTCTGCACACGACATGTGCTCGGCAGACTTCAAGCGAAAGCCGACGTGGGTGTAGACCACGACCTACCTAAACACTTAAGCCTCTAGTCCAGGTTTATCGCCTATTCAGGTTCCATCCGCAGGGAGTCCGGCCGAGGTTTCCCATACGGCCCCGAACGATGTGAACAGGGTTCCCGAGATACCTAACGGGTATTCGGTACACCGTGCCACGTACCTACCGCATCACAGCCCACCCCTACGGTCAGCGCTGTCCACGGCCTCCAGTAGGCTACAAACACCAGAAACTACTTGCAACTCCTGGACAGAGAGCTAGGGTGAATAAGAAGTCGAGCGGGGTCATATTTCAGGGCCCAATGCATGGTAGTAGCTGATTCTTAAATCACACATACAGATCTCAGTGCTTAAGGTCGGCTTCAATGAAACAACCCACCATGTACTCCTACATGGCCTCTCATCGATACCTTTACCAAATCGTGTTCACCACACCACTCTCATTACCGACATTAACATTTCACTCTAGCCCATCACCCAGATGAACCAGACCTGACACGACTCTAAGCATAGCAGGCATAGCAAGGTAGGAACAACACATACATATGGCTCAATCAACTCCTACACATGCTAGTGGGTTTCATCTAGTTACTGTGGCAATGACAGGTCATGCAGAGGAAATGGGTTCAACTACCGTAGCACACAGCAGTTTGAATCGCGTTGTCTTAATGCAGTAAAAGAGAGCAGGAGCGAGAACATGGGATTGTATCGATATGATCAAATGGTTGGTTGCTTGCCTGATGGTTCGATGCACGGATACGGTTCTTCGTTAGGGTAATCACGGTACTCCTCGGGAACAGATCCTGTCGCAAAGGACATCGATACACAAGCATCACCAAACAATGTGCAACAATATGATGCATGCATGAAACATGGCAATATGAGTGTGTTGGGCTAATGCAACTAAAGCCAGAAGGGTTTGAACAAATTTGAATCAAAGATTCAAATTTCAAATTCAAATATGGCCTTTTAAAGTGCCTTTTCCTTGTTCTGATTAAAACATCAATTTAACTTGTTTGATCATGCATGAAAATAGTACAGATGGATAGATTGGATTTTTCTGATCATTTTTCATATATAATTTGTCCAATTTGGAGTTACAGAATAAAAGTTATGAATTTTTGAAGTTTAAATAATATTCTGGAATTTCCTGATTTAATTTAAATCCAGAAATTCAATTACTGCGTCAGCCTGACGTCACAGTGACGTCAGCAGGTCAACAGGGCTGGCTGAAGTCAAACCTGACGTGTGGGGGCCACACGTCAGTGACAGGGGGGGTTAAACAGATTTAAATTAATTCTAATTACTAATTAGTGGCGCTGGGGCCCACTGTCAGTGTCAGGGGGGTTGACTAACAGTAGTTAGCGCTAACCTAACCATCTGGCCGACAGGGCCCACGCGTCAGTGACCCTGGGGGGTCAAACCCCAGGTCGGTCAAGTCAAACCCCACCGGCGACATGACGCCGGCGAGATCCGAGACGGCGGCGAGAGTGCTTTTTGCCATTCCGGCGACCAAATGGACGGCGGAAGGCATCTACGTGTTGCTGAGGTTGAGCCGCGTCTATTGGTGGTGGTGGTTGGGCTCGGGGTGGCCGGAGTTGACGGCGGCGAGCTCGGCTGCGGCGGCCGGAGTTCGGGTGCGGTCGGGATCAGTGTTGCAGGGGGTTTGGGGAGGCGTTGGTGCGTTCTACGTGCTCCTGGTGATGTGTGGAGCACGATGGTGTGCTCGGTTGGGCGCTACGGCGACCGTGGCCACGACGGCGACATCGCCGGCGGCGTGGAGCTCTCGGTCGAGGTGGAGCTAGGGCCTAGAGGTCGGGAGAGACCAGGGAAGAAGGGGGAAACGCTCCGGGGGCTCACCGCGGTTGCAGTGGGCGTCGAAGCGGGCTCGGGGACGCGCCGGAGACGACGAATTTGACGGCGACGGTGGTCGGAGTCCGAAGAGGGGAACGGCGACGTGGCGGCGATGCAGGGCTTCCGGAGACCCGTGGAGCGGTGGGGAGGAAGAGGGAGTTGTGGCGGAGCTTCTGAGCTTGTCGGGGAAGCGAGGGGTGGTCGGAGACGACTGCTACGGCGAACGGTGGCGACGGTGGTGTTCGGCCGTGTGAGAGAGAGAGCGAGGGAGAGGAAGGAGAGAGCCGGGGAGAGTGAGAGAGAGCAGGGGGGATCGGGACGGGCTGCGGGCGTCGTCCACGCGGCCAGGAGGGCGTCGGCAAGCAGGAGGTGGCCGCGCGGCCGCGCGCGCGCGAGCACGCAGCAGCTTCGGGGCGTGGGGAGGAAGACGACGGGGAGCTACAGTGCTGGGCTGGGTCGGTTGCTGGCTGGGCCGGCCGGCTGGCTGGGCCGCACAGGTAAGTCTTCCCCTTTCTTTTCTGTTTTCTGTTTTTATTTAATATATCTGCAACTTTGTTGAATTAAATAAAATACCTAGGCAACTCCAAAAATCACCAAACTACTCCTGGCTCATAGTTGGATTATTTCCAACATGAAACATTTTAGTTTGGAGATATTTGAGCATTTAAATATTTTATATTATTTTAAATGCCCAAATTCAAATAGTTATGATTTAATTCAAAACCCTAGGATGGCCTAGGAAAATGTGCACCACTTTTGGCAGAGGTTCTGAACCAAGACAAAAATGATGGGCATTTTAGAAGGGCATTTCAGGTTCATTGAAAATTATTTTAGTAAACCCTAGTTGGTTTCAGAGGGGACTGGGGGTTCTGTCATCCCCATTTCAAGTTTCTGATGAAAGAGTAAACATGATGCAACACTCTAATGCATGACTAGCTAGGGTGTGACAACTCACCCCCACTCAAAAGAATCTCGTCCCGAGATTTGGGTTCCTCCGAGAAGAAGGCGGGATACTCGAGTCGAAGACGATCCTCCCTTTCCCAAGTTGCTTCATCCTCAGAATGATGAGACCACTGAACTTTGAGGAACTTGATATTATGACGTCGAGTGGTACGCTCGGCTTGATCGAGGATACGAATGGGGTACTCTCGATATGTAAGATCATCTTGGAGATCAAGCGTTTCGTGGTCCACTTCACGGATAGGATCCGAGAAGCAACGCCTGAGTTGAGAAACGTGGAAGACATCGTGAACTCTGGAGAGATGCGGAGGTAGTTCCAACTGGTAGGCAACTTCTCCTCGTTTGGCAAGAATGCGAAAAGGTCCAATGTAACGAGGAGCCAATTTGCCTTTGATACCGAAACGATGGGTTCCCTTCAGAGGGGTGACCCGAAGATAAGCCTTCTCGTCAACCTCGAAGGTCATAGCCTTATGTTTTCGGTCATATTGACTCTTTTGACGGGATTGGGCTGTTTTCAACTTTTCACGAACGATACGAACTTGTTCTTCTGCTTCCTGAATCATATCCGGGCCAAAGAATTGTCTTTCCCCGGTCTCTGACCAGTTAAGGGGTGTTCGACATCGTCGTCCATAGAGAACTTCAAAAGGGGCTTTACCCAAGCTAGATTGATAGCTGTTGTTGTAAGCGAATTCGGCAAATGGAAGGCACTTCTCCCAGTCCATTCCGAAAGAGATAACAGAGGCTCGAAGCATGTCTTCTAGAATTTGGTTGACGCGTTCCACTTGACCACTTGACTGAGGGTGGAAAGCGGTGCTGAAGGAAAGACGGGTTCCCATAGCATTTTGGAAACTTTCCCAAAATCGAGAGGTGAAAAGACTTCCTCGATCCGAATTGATTTCCAAAGGAACACCATGGAGGGACACTATTCGGGAGATGTATAAGTCTGCCAGCTGACTAGCGGTTATACTCTCACGAACAGGTAGGAAATGAGCTACCTTGGAAAGACGATCGACCACGACGAAAATGGCATTATTCCCTCTTTTGGTCCTGGGAAAACCGGTAATGAAATCCATACCAATTTTATCCCATTTCCATTCAGGAATAGCTAAGGGTTGAAGGGTGCCAGCAGGCCGTTGATGCTCTGCCTTTACACGACGACAGACGTCGCAATTAGCAATATACTGAGCGATTTCTCTCTTCATCCTAGTCCACCAGAACCTCTGGCGTAGGTCCTGATACATCTTAGTACCACCGGGATGAATGGTGAGAGGAGATTCATGAGCCTCCTTAAGGATCAACTGCCGTAGATGCTGGTTCTTGGGAACCACTAGACGGTCCTCAAAGTACACAACACCATGATCAGTGATGGATAATTATCCCAGATGCGATTCCTCATGTAATAGCTATAACATAGGGTGACACAGAACTAGCTCCAGTTCATCAATGTAATGTAGGCATGTATTCCGTAAATAGTCATACATGCTTATGGAAAAGAACTTGCATGCCATCTTTTGTCCTACCCTCCCGTTGCAGCGGGGTCCTTACGGAAACTAAGGGATATTAAGGCCTCCTTTTAATAGAGAACCGGAATAAAGCATTAGCACATAGTGAATACATGAACTCCTCAAACTACGGTCATCACCGAGAAGTATCCCGATTATTGTCACTTCGGGGTTGTTGGATCATAACACATAATAGGTGACTATAGACTTGCAAGATAGGATCAAGAACACACATATATTCATGAAAACATAATAGGTTCAGATCTGAAATCATGGCACTCGGGCCCTAGTGACAAGCATTAAGCATAGCAAAGTCATAGCAACATCAATATCAGAACATAGTGGATACTAGGGATCAAACCCTAACAAAACTAACTTGATTACATGGTAAATCTCATCCAACCCATCACCGTCCAGCAAGCCTATGATGGAATTACTCACGCACTGCGGTGAGCATCATGAAATTGGTGATGGAGGATGATTGATGATGACGACAGCGACAAATCCCCCTCTCCGAAGCCCCGAACGGACTCCAGATCAGCCCTCCCGAGAGAGATTAGGGCTTGGCAGCGATAAAACTTTCTCCCTGATTTTTTTCTCCCCGAACGTGAATATATGGAGTTGGAGTTGACGTCGGTGGAGGTCCAGGGGGCCCATGAGATAGGAGGCCGCGCCCTAGGGGGGGGGCGCCCCCTGTCTCGTGGACAGCCTGTGGGCCCCCTGGCATTAATTCTTTCGCCAAAAATTCTTATTAATTCCAAAAAGTGCTTCCGTGGATTTCCAGGACATTCCGAGAACTTTTCTTTTCTACACATAAAACAACATCATGGCAGTTCTGCTGAAAACAGCGTCAGTCCGGGTTAGTTTCATTCAAATTGTGCAAGTTAGAGTCCAAAACAAGGGCAAAAGTGTTTGGAAAAGTAGATAGGTTGGAGACGTATCAACTCCCCCAAGCTTAAACCTTTGCTTGTCCTCAAGCAATTCAGTTGATAAACTGAAAGTGATAAAGAAAATTTTTTACAAACTCTGTTTGCTCTTGTTATTGTAAACATGAAAAGCCAGCATTCAAGTTTCAGCAAATATTATGAACTAACCATACTCATAATGATACATACTTCTCACAATTACTCATATCAATAACATAATCAGCTAGCGAGCCATAATAATAAAACTCGGATGACAACACTTTCTCAAAATAATCATAAAATGATATAACAAAATGGTATCTCGCTAGCCCTTTCTGAGACCGCAAAACATAAATGCAGAGCACCTTTTAAAGATCAAGGACTGACTAAACATTGTAATTCATGGTAAAAGAGATCCAGTCAAGTCATACCCAATATAAACCAATAGTAATGAATGCAAATGACAATCCAGCGGGTGCTTTTAACAAGAAGGGTGATGACTCAACATAAAAGTTATACGCATGTAGTTGTAACATGAGCTGCTCGAGCATACAAAACAAAATTTCATTCGAAGGTTTGGAATTTGGCACATACAAATTTACTTGGAACGGCATGTAAATACCGCATATAGGTAGGTATTGAAGGAAATATGCCCTAGAGGCAATAATAAAGTTATTATTTATTTCCTTATATCATGATAAATGTTTATTATTCATGCTAGAATTGTATTAACCAGAAACATAATACATGTGTGAATACATAGACAAACATAGTGTCACTAGTATGCCTCTACTTGACTAGCTCGTTTATCAAAGATGGTTATGTTTCCTAGCCATGGACAAAAGAGTTGTCATTTGATTAACGGGATCACATCATTGGGAGAATGATGTGATTGACGTGACCCATTCCGTTAGCCTAGCACTTGATCGTTTAGTATGTTGCTATTGCTTTCTTCATGACTTATACATGTTCCTATAACTATGAGATTATGCAACTCCCGTTTACCGGAGGAACACTTTGGGTGCTACCAAACGTCACAACGTAACTGGGTGATTATAAAGGAGTACTACAGGTGTCTCAAAAGGTACATGTTGGGTTGGCGTATTTCGAGATTAGGTTTTGTCACTCCGATTATCGGAGAGGTATCTCTGGGCCCTCTCGGTAATGCACATCACTATAAGCCTTGCAAGCAATGTAGCTAATGAGTTAGTTACGGAATGATGCATTACGTAACGAGTAAAGAGACTTGCCGGTAACGAGATTGAACTAGGTATTGGATACCGACGATCGAATCTCGGGCAAGTAACATACCGATGACAAAGGGAATAAAGTATGTTGTTATGCGGTTTGACCGATAAAGATCTTCGTAGAATATGTAGGAGCCAATATGGGCATCCAGGTTCCGCTATTGGTTATTGACCAATAATAGTTCTAGGTCATGTCTACATAGTTCTCGAACCCGTACGGTCCGCACGCTTAAGGTTTCGATGACAGTTATATTATGAGTTTATGAGTTTTGATGTACCGAAGGAGTTTGGAGTCCCGGATGAGATCGGGGACATGACGAGGAGTCTCAAAATGGTCGAGACGTAAAGATCAATATATTGGACGACTATATTCGGAGTTCGGAAAGGTTCCGAGTGATTCGGGTATTTTTCGGAGTACCGGAGAGTTACGGGAATTCGCCGGGGAGTATATGGGCCTTATTGGGCCATACGGGAATAGAGGAGAGAGGCCGAAAGGAAGGAGGCGCGCAGCCCCCCTCTGGTCCGAATTGGACAAGGGGTGCGGCCCCTTTTTCCTTCCTCCTCTCCCCCTCTTTTCCACTTCTCCTACTCCAACAAGGAAGGAGGGAGTCCTACTCCCGATGGGAGTAGGACTCCCCTTGGCGCGCCCCTCCTAAGCCGGCCGCCCCCTCCCCCCTTGCTCCTTTATATACGGGGGCAGGGGGGCACCTCTAGGCACGACAACACAAGTTGATCTACGGATCGTTCCTTAGCCGTGTGCGGTGCCCCCCTCCACCATATTCCACCTCGGTCATATCGTCGCGGAGTTTAGGCGAAGCCGTGCGCCGGTAGAGCATCATCATCGTCACCACGCCGTCGTGCTGACAGAACTCATCCCCGACACTTTGCTGGATCGGAGTCCGGGGATCGTCATCGAGCTGAACGTGTGCTGAACTCGGAGGTGCCGTACGTTCGGTACTTGGATCGGTCGGATCGTGAAGACGTACGACTACATCAACCGCGTTGTCATAACGCTTCCACTTACGGTCTACGAGGGTACATGGACAACACTCTCCCCTCTCGTTGCTATGCCATCACCATGATCTTGCGTGTACGTAGGAATTTTTTTGAAATTACTACGTTCCCCAACAGTGGCATCCGAGCCTAGGTTTTATGCGTTGATGTTATATGCACGAGTAGAACACAAGTGAGTTGTGGGCGATACAAGTCATACTACTTACCAGCATGTCGTACTTTGGTTCGGCGGTATTGTGAGATGAAGCGGCCCGGACCGACATTACACGTACGCTTACGCGAGACTGGTTTCACCGTTACGAGCACTTAAAGGTGGCTGGCGGGTGTCTGTCTCTCTCACTTTAGCTGAATCGAGTGTGGCTACGCCCGGTCCTTGCGAAGGTTAAGGCCCCGTTTGATAGCAAAATATTTTCTAAGTATTTTAAGAATACTACAGTTTTTGAGGTTACCACAAGTTTATTTACAATGAGCTGTTTGGTTGCCCTTAAAAACTGTGATTTTAATACTGTAGTTTTGGCCAAACTGTAGTTTTTTCTCTGCATAAAAAAAAGAACCTCCGACCTGTTTTTTGAAAACAGAGAAGCTGAAAAGAAAGTACTTGCGTCATTGACCTTCCCCGCTCTGCTTAACAACTCGCTCTGGCCTTAGATTGTGTGGTATGATGCATACGGGTAACCATAGGGAGCGAGCTGCTGTTGCATTTGAGATTAGTGAAGGCGCCGCTACGAAGGGTTTTAAGTATCTCAGATTGCTCGGAGGTTATCTGCCTAATTACTCCGCTGCCGTCACTGTCGCTAATCATAATTAGGCTAATCGATCCATATATTCTATTCTAGTACTACGTCACGGTGCTCCTTCCATCCACTATTTTTCAGCTAGCTTCTCCCTGCAAAAAGTTAGGCAGCAAAATATACAGCATTGTGCAGTAACTACCAAACATGTTCTATGTATTGTGAATACATCAAAATATTGTGTTTTTGTAAAAGCATGGTATCGCATACCGATAGGCAAAATTACTGTAGTTTTTAATACTTTGATTTATATAATACTTCGCTATCAAACACAACCTAAAATAGCACCAACTTGATAAACTATCGTTGTGGTTTTGATGCGTAGGTAAGAACGGTTCTTGCTAAGCCCGTAGCAGCCACGTAAAATTTGCAACTACAAAGTAGAGGACGTCTAACTTGTTTTTGCAGGGCATGTTGTGATGTGATATGGTCAAGACGTGATGCTATATTTCATTGTATGAGATGATCATGTTTTGTAACCGAAGTTATCGGCAACTGGCAGGAGCCATATGGTTGTTGCTTTATTGTATGCAATGCAATCGCCCTGTAATGCTTTACTTTATCACTAAGCGGTAGCGATAGTCGTAGAAGCATAAGATTGGCGAGACGACAATGATGCTACAATGGAGATCAAGGTGTCGCGCCGGTGACGATGGTGATCATGATGGTGCTTCGGAGATGGAGATCACAAGCACAAGATGATGATGGCCATATCATATCACTTATATTGATTGCATGTGATGTTTATCCTTTATGCATCTTATCTTGCTTTGATTGACGGTAGCATTTTAAGATGATCTCTCACTAAATTATCAAGAAGTGTTCTCCCTGAGTATGCACCATTGCCAAAGTTCGTCGTGCCCAGACACCACGTGATGATCGGGTGTGATAAGCTCAACGTCCATCTACAATGGGTGCAAGCCAGTTTTGCACACGCAGAATACTCAGGTTAAACTTGACGAGCCTAGCATATGCAGATATGGCCTCGGAACACGGAGACCGAAAGGTCGAGCGTGAATCATATAGTAGATATGATCAACATAATGATGTTCACCATTGAAAACTACTCCATCTCACGTGATGATCGATCATGGTGTAGTTGAGATGGATCACGTAATCACTTAGAGGATTAGAGGGATGTCTATCTAAGTGGGAGTTCTTAAGTAATATGATTAATTGAACTTTAATTTATCATGAACTTAGTCTTGGTAGTATTTTGCAAATTATGTTGTAGATCAATAGCTTGCGTTGTTGCTTTCATATGTTTATTTTGATATGTTCCTAGAGAAAATTGTGTTGAAAGAAGTTAGTAGCAATGCTGCCGATTGGATCCGTGATCTGAGGTTTATCCTCATTGCTGCACAGAAGAATTATGTCCTTAATGCACCGCTAGGTGACAGACCTATTGCAGGAGCAGATGCAGACGTTATGAACGTTTGGCTAGCTCAATATGATGACTACTTGATAGTTTAGTGCACCATGCTTAACGGCTTAGAATCGGGATTTCAAAGACGTTTTGAACGTCATGGAGCATATGAGATGTTCCAAGAGTTGAAGTTAATATTTCAAGCAAATACCCGAGTTGAGAGATATGAAGTCTCCAACAAGTTCTATGGCTAAAAGATGGAGGAGAATCGCTCAACTAGTGAGCACGTGCTCAGATTGTCTGGGTACTACAATCGCTTGAATCAAGTGGAAGTTAATCTTCTAGATAAGATAGTGATTGATAGAATTCTCTAGTCACCATCACCAAGTTAGTAGAACTTTGTGATGAACTATAGTATGCAAGGGATGACAAAAACGATTCCCGAGCTCTTCGTGATGCTGAAATCGATGAAGGTAGAAATCAAGAAAAGAGCATCAAGTGTTGATGATTGACAAGACCACTAGTTTCAAGAAAAGGGCAAAGGGAAAGAAAGGGAACTTCAAGTAGAATGGCAAGCAAGTTGTCACTCCCGCGAAGAAGCCCAAAGCTGAACCAAAGCCTGAAACTGAGTGCTTACACTGCAAAGGAAATGGTCACTAGAAACGGAAATACCCTAAATATTTGGTGGATAAGAAGGATGGCAGAGTGAACAAGGGTATATTTGATATACAGGTTATTGATGTGTACCTTACTAGTGTTTATATTAGCCCCTGAGTATTTGATACTTGTTCGGTTGCTAAAAATCAGTGACTCGAATCAGGAGTTACAGAATAAACAGAGTTGGTTGAGGGTGAAGTGACGATGTGTATTGGAAGTGGTTCCAAGATTGATATGATCATCATCGCACACTCCCTATACTTTCGGGATTAGTGTTAAACCTAAATAAATGTTATTTGGCGTTTGTGTTGAGCATGAATATGATTTGATCATGTTTATTGCGATACTGTTATTCATTTAAAATCAAAGAATAATTGTTGTTCTGTTTACATGAATAAAACCTTTGATGGTCATACACCCAATGAAAATATTTTATTGGATCTCGATCGTAGTGATACACATATTCATAATATTGATGCCAAAAGATGCAAAGTTGATAATGATAGTGCAACTTATATGTGGCACTGCCGTTTGGGTCATATCGGTGTAAAGCGCATGAAGAAACTCCATAAAGATGGATTTTCGGAATCTCTTGGTTATGAATCATTTGATGCTTGTGAACCGTGCTTTTTGGGCAAGATGACTAAAACTCTGTTCTCCGGAACAATGAAACGAGCTAGTGACTTATTGGAAATAATACATACCGATGTATGCGGTCTAATGAGTGTTGATGCTCGTGGCAGGTATCGTTATTTTCTGACCTTCACAAGATGAATTGAGCAGATATGAGTATATCTACTTAATGAAGCACAAGTCTGAAACATTTGAAAAGTTCAAAGAATTTCAGAGTGAAGTGGAGAATCATCGTAACAAGAAAATAAAGTTTCTGCAATTTGATCACGGAGACAAATATTTGAGTTACGAGTTTGGTCTTCAATTAAAACAATATGGAATAGTTTCACAAACTCATGCCACCTGGAACACCACAGCTTAATGGTGTGTCCGAATGTCATAACAGTACTTTATTAGATATGGTGCAATCTATGATGTCTCTTATCGGTTTTACCACTATCGTTTTGGGGTTATGCATTAGAGACAACTGCATTCACGTTTAATAGGGCACCATCTAAATCCGTTGAGACGACACTGTATGAACTATGGTTTAGCAGTAAACCTAAGCTGTCGTTTCTTAAAGTTTGGAGTTGCGATGCTTATATGAAAAAGTTTTTTCAACCTGATAAGCTCGAACCCAAATCGGAGAAGTGCGTCTTCATAGAATACCCAAAGGAAACTATTGGGTACACCTTCTATCACAGATCCGAAGGCAAGTTATTCGTTGCTAAGATGGATCCTTTCTAGAGAAGGAGTTTCTCTCGAAAGAAGTGAGTGGGAGGAAAGTAGAACTTGATGAGGTAATTGTACCTTCTCCCAAATTGGAAAGTTGTTCATCACAGAAGTGAGTTCCAGTGATTCCTACACCAATTAGTGAGGAAGTTAATGATGATGATCATGAAACTTCAGATCAAGTTGCTACCGACCCTCGTAGGTCTTCCAGAGTAAGATCCGCACCAGAGTGGTACGGTAATCCTGTTCTAGAAGTCATGTTACTAGAACATGATGAACCTACGAACTATGAGGAAGCGATGATGAGCCCAGATTCCGCGAAATGGCTTGAGGCCATAAAATCTGAGATATGATCCATGTATGAGAACAAAGTATGGACTTTAATTGACTTGCTCGATGATCAGCAAGCCATGTTAAATAAATGGATCTTCAAGAGGAAGACGAACACTGATAGTAGTGTTACTATCTACTAAGCTCGACTTGTTGCGAAAGGTTTTCGACAAGTTCAAGGTGTTGAATGCGATTTTTTACTCGTATCGATGCTTAAGTCTATCTGAATCATGTTAGCAATTGCCACATTTTATGAAATCTGGCAAATGGATGTCAAAACTGCATTCCTTAATGGATTTTTTAAAGAAGAGTTGTATATGATGCAACCAGAAGGTTTTACTAATCCTAAAGGTGCTAACAAAATGTGCAAGCTCCAGCAATCCATCAATGGACTGGTGCAAGCATCTCGGAGTTGGAATATACGCTTTGATGAGTTGATCAAAGCATATGGTTTTATACAGACTTTTGAAAAGGCCTGTATTTACAAGAAAGTGAGTGGGACCACTACAACATTTCTGATAAGTATATGTGAATGACATATTGTTGATCGGAAATAATGTAGAATTATTCTGCAAAGCATAAAGGAGTGTT
Source organism: Triticum aestivum (assembly GCF_018294505.1). Classification (NCBI taxonomy): domain Eukaryota; kingdom Viridiplantae; phylum Streptophyta; class Magnoliopsida; order Poales; family Poaceae; genus Triticum; species Triticum aestivum. The sequence continues at coordinate 341,813,289 of NC_057810.1, forward strand.
TGAAAGGAGTTTTTCAAAGAAAGACCTCAGTGAAGCTGCTTACATATTGAGCATCAAGATCTATTGAGATAGATCAAGATGCTTGATAAGATTTTCAATAAGTACATACCTTGACAAGATTTTGAAGTAGTTCAAAATGGAACAGTCAAAGAAAGAGTTCTTGCCTGTGTTGCAAAGGTATGAAATTGAGTAAGACTCAAATCCCGACCACGGAAGAAAATAGAAAGAGAATGAAAGTCATTCCCTATGCATTCAGTCATAGGTTCTATAAAAGTATGCCATGCTATGGACCAGACCTATTGTATACTCTGCTCTGGTTTGGCAAGGGAGTACAATAGTGATCTAATAGTAGATCACTGGACAACGGTCAAGAATATCCTTAGTAAGGACTAAGGAGATGTTTCTCGATTATGGAGGTGATAAAAGAGCTCGTCGTAAAAGTTACATCGGTGCAAACTTTTACACTGATCCAGATGACTCTAAGTCGCAATCTAGATACATATTGAAAGTGGGAGCAACTAGCTAGAGTAGCTCCCTGCAGAGCATTGTAGACGTAGAATATTTGCAAAATACATACGGCTCTGTATGTGACAGACCCGTTGACTAAACTTCTCTCACGAGCAAAACATGATCATACCTTAGTACTCTTTGGGTGTTAATCACATAGCAATGTGAACTAGATTGTTGACTCTAGTAAACCCTTTGGGTGTTGGTCACATGACGATGTGAACTATGGGTGTTAATCATATACAGATATGAATATTAGTGTTAAATCACATGATGATGTGAACTAGATTATTGACTCTAGTGCAAGTGGGAGACTGAAGGAAATATGCCCTAGAGGCAATAATAAGGTTATTATTTATTTCCTTATATCATGATAAATGTTTATTATTCATGCTAGAATTGTATTAACCAGAAACATAATACATGTGTGAATACATAGACAAACATAGTGTCACTAGTATGCCTCTACTTGACTAGCTCGTTTATCAAAGATGGTTATGTTTCCTAGCCATGGACAAAAGAGTTGTCATTTGATTAACGGGATCACATCATTGGGAGAATGATGTGATTGACGTGACCCATTCCGTTAGCCTAGCACTTGATCGTTTAGTATGTTGCTATTGCTTTCTTCATGACTTATACATGTTCCTGTAACTATGAGATTATGCAACTCCCGTTTACCGGAGGAACACTTTGGGTGCTACCGAACGTCACAACGTAACTGGGTGATTATAAAGGAGTACTACAGGTGTCTCCAAAGGTACATGTTGGGTTGGCATATTTCCAGATTTGGTTTTGTCACTCCGATTATCGGAGAGGTATCTCTGGGCCCTCTCGGTAATGCACATCACTATAAGCCTTGCAAGCAATGTAGCTAATGAGTTAGTTACGGAATGATGCATTACGTAACGAGTAAAGAGACTTGGCAGTAACGAGATTGAACTAGGTATTGGATACCGACGATCGAATCTCGGGCAAGTAACATACCGATGACAAAGGGAATAAAGTATGTTGTTATGCGGTTTGACCGATAAAGATCTTCGTAGAATATGTAGGAGCCAATATGGGCATCCAGGTTCCGCTATTGGTTATTGACCAAGAATAGTTCTAGGTCATGTCTACATAGTTCTCGAACCCGTAGGGTCCGCACGCTTAAGGTTTCGATGACAGTTATATTATGAGTTTATGAGTTTTGATGTACCGAAGGAGTTCGGAGTCCCGGATGAGATCGGGGACATGACGAGGAGTCTCAAAATGGTCGAGACATAAAGATCAATATATTGGACGACTATATTCGGAGTTCGGAAAGGTTCCGAGTGATTCGGGTATTTTTCGGAGTACCGGAGAGTTACAGGAATTCGCCGGGGAGTATATGGGCCTTATTGGGCCATACGGGAATAGAGGAGAGAGGCCGAAAGGAAGGAGGCGCGCAGCCCCCCTCTGGTCCGAATTGGACAAGGGGTGCGGCCCCTTTTTCCTTCCTCCTCTCCCCCTCTTTTCCACTTCTCCTACTCCAACAAGGAAGGAGGGAGTCCTACTCCCGATGGGAGTAGGACTCCCCTTGGCGCGCCCCTCCTAAGCCGGCCGCCCCCTCCCCCCTTGCTCCTTTATATACGGGGGCAGGGGGGCACCTCTAGGAACGACAACACAAGTTGATCTACGGATCGTTCCTTAGCCGTGTGCGGTGCCCCCCTCCACCATATTCCACCTCGGTCATATCGTCGCGGAGTTTAGGCGAAGCCGTGCGCCGGTAGAGCATCATCATCGTCACCACGCCGTCGTGCTGACAGAACTCATCCCCGACACTTTGCTGGATCGGAGTCCGGGGATCGTCATCGAGCTGAACGTGTGCTGAACTCGGAGGTGCCGTACGTTCGGTACTTGGATCGGTCGGATCGTGAAGACGTACGACTACATCAACCGCGTTGTCATAACGCTTCCACTCACGGTCTACGAGGGTACGTGGACAAAACTCTCCCCTCTCGTTGCTATGCCATCACCATGATCTTGCGTGTACGTAGGAATTTTTTTGAAATTACTACGTTCCCCAACAGGTATGGTGGACTCATATGGAACAACTTTGGGGTTTAAGGAGTTTGGATGCACAAGCAGTATTCCCGCTTAGTATAGGTGAAGGCTAGCAAAAGACTGGGAAGCGACCAACTGAGAGAGCGACAACAGTCATAAACATGCATTAAAATTAATTCACACCGAATACAAGCATGAGTAGGATATAATCCACCATGAACATAAATATCATGAAGGCTATGTTGATTTGTTTCAACTACATGCATGAACATGTGCCAAGTCGAGTCACTTAATACATTCAAAGGAGGATACCATCCCATCATACCACATCATAATCATTCTAATAGCATGTTGGCATGCAAGATAAACCATTATAACTCATAGCTAATCAAGCATGTCACAAGTAACTATAATCTCTAAATGTCATTGCAAATATATTTACTTCATAATAGCTGACCCAGGAATGACGAGTCATCATATTTACAAAAACAAGAGAGGTCGAGTTCATACCAGCTTTTCTCATCCCAATAAGTCCATCATATATCGTCATTATTGCCTTTCACTTGCACGACCGAACGATGTGTATAATAATAAGAGTGCACGTGCATTGGACTAAGCTGGAATCTTCAAGCATTCAACTCAAGAGAGAAGACAAGGTAATATAGGCTCTAAGTAAAATAGACAATCATGCATATAAGAGCCACTAAGCATTTTCCATATGGTCTTCTCAACCCCCAAAGGAAAGAAACGAAAATAAAACTATCTACACGGGAAAGCTCCCAACAAGTAAAAAGAAGAACTAGAAATCTTTTTGGGTTTTCATTTTAATTTCTACTACAGACATGGAAATTAAACTAACTATTTTTTTGATTTTTCTTAAAGTTTATCAAACACACAAGAAGAAAACTAGAAAAAGAAGCTTAAACTAACATGGATAATACAATGAAAGAGTATGAGCACCGACGACTAGTGTGTGAACATGAATGTAAAGTCGGTGGGAAATACGTACTCCCCCAAGCTTAGGCTTTTGGCATAAGTTGGTTTAATACCAGTGACCGCCTGGCTGATATCCATAAGAGAAACTGGGGTTGTACTGAGATGCAGAGGCAACAGCCTCCTGAGCAGCAGCGTGTTGGCGAGCTGCCTCCATTCCCCTCTCATATTATGTTGCTTCCTCCCTGGTGACAACGTATCTTCCTCTTGCCTGATAATCAAAAAGGCAGGGGGCAGGAAGAGTAACAGGGGCGACATTGCGCCTGTCATAGATTAGTCGATAATGAAGGAATTGTTCATTCCTCTCAAGAAAATGATGATCAAACATAGATTCTTTATCTAAATAAATAGGAGGTACAATCATATCCCCCTCTCGTGGAGCTATATTGAGAAAGTTAGCCACACGGGTTGCATAAATTCCTCCAAATAAATTCCCCCTTCTACTATTATTCTGCAACCTACGTGCAACTATTTCCCCCAAGTTATAACCTTTATAACCTGACACAACACTCTTGAGGACACAAAGATCAGGGACACACATGTGACATGCTTCGTCCTTGCTGTTAATGCATCTACCAATAAAGAGAGCAAAATAATGTATAGCAGGAAAATGAATGCTCCCTATGGTAGCTTGTGTTATGTCCCTCGATTCTCCCACAGTAATACTAGCAAGAAAATCTCTAAATTCAGATTTGGGAGGATCATTAATATTACCCCACTGCGGGAGTTTGCAAGCAGTTGTGAAATCCTCAAAATCCATTGTATAAGATGTATCATAAATATCAAACATGACACTAGGAGAATTACGTGCAGAAATATATTCGAACCTCCGCACAAAGGAATCAGTTAATTGATAATATTGAGGACACTTATCTTGTAAGAAGTCCTCCAGCTCGGCATTACGCACATATGCGTCAAATTCCTCCTTGAAGCCTGCTTCGACCATAAAATCATCGGATGGCCACTCACAAGCCCATACATTTGCGTCCCTCGGCAATTTGACATCTTGCTCACGTATAGAAATCCTTGGCCCTTTCTTTGCCGAGGAACCTCCTTGGTACATTCTTCTAAGCATATTTCTTTTTCTGAAAATTTCTGAAATTTTAGTAACTTCAAAATAAAAGTGAATAAAACTAAACAAGATTGATAGCAACTACTCCTACAAGTGCCTAGAGCCTATATCATGCATTGGAATTGCTTGGGACCTCAAAAATTTAACATGCAAGCTCAAGAACATGGTCACCTATGCAGCAAAAATTTGCAATGAATAAAGCACTAGAACAAAAACTAATTGGACCAATGGAGGAGTCACATACCAAGCAACAATCTCCCAAAGCAGTTTTGTGAATGGAGCTTTGTGCAAGGAGATCGAAAATTGTAGCAAAACGAGCTAGAACTCGTGCTTGAGCTGGATGGGGATTTTTTGGGTAGAATATGAAGTGTGTGGGTGCTGGCATAAGTGGAGGGGAGCCACCAGGGGCCCACGAGACAGGGGGCGCGCCCTATAGGGGGGGCTCCTCTCTTGTGGCCTGGTGCTTGCCCCTCCTGTAGTGTTTTCAGTGCCTAAAATCCTCAAATATTCCAGAAAAAATCATACTAAATTTGCAGGGCATTTGGAGCACTTTTATTTTCGGACTATTTTTTTAATGCTCGGATAATTCAGAAAACAGACAGATAATACTATTTTTGCTTTATTTATTCTAAATATCAGAAAGTAAAAGGAGGGTACAGAAGGTTGTGCCTTCTAGTTTCATCCATCTCGTGATCATCAAAATGAACCCACTAACAAGGTTGATCAAGTCTTGTTAACAAACTCATTCCGAATAACACGGAACCGGAGAAATTTCGAATAACACTAAGTTACCTCAACGGGGATATGAAAATCCCCAACAATAAGAATATCATACTTTTTCTTGACAGTAGGGAGAGGAAATTCAGAACCTCCAAAAATGATAGTTGGAACATTTTCAATAGAATTGATGCTATGAACTTGAGATTGTTTCCTCGGAAAGTGTACCGTATGCTCATTACCATTAACATGAAAAGTGACATTGCTTTTGTTGCAATCAATAACAGCCCCTACAGTATTAAGAAAAGGTCTACCAAGGATAATAGACATACTATCGTCCTCAGGAATATCAAGGATAACAAAGTCCGTTAAAATAGTGACATTTGCAACCACAACAGGCACATCCTCACAAATACCGACATGTATAGCTGTTGATTTATCAGCCATTTGCAAAGATATTTCAGTAGGTGTCAACTTATTCAATTCAAGTCTACGATATAAAGAGAGAGGCATAACACTAACACCGGCTCCAAGATCACATAAAGCAGTTCTAACATAATTTCTTTTAATAGAGCATGGTATAGTTGGTACACCCGGATCTCCAAGTTTCTTTGCTATTCCACCCTTAAAAGTGTAATTAGCAAGCATGGTGGAAATTTCAGCTTCCGGTATCTTTCTTTTGTTTGTGATGATATCCTTCATATACTTCGCATAAGGATTTACTTTCAGCATATCAGTTAAACGCATACGTAAGAAAATAGGTCTAATCATTTCAGCAAAGCGCTCAAAATCCTCATCATCCTTTGACTTGGATGGTTTAGGAGGAAAGGGCATGGGTTTCTGAACCCATGGTTCTCTTTCTTTACTGTGCTTCCTAGCAACAAAATCTCTTTTATCATAACGTTGATTCTTTGATTGTGGGTTATGAAGATCAACAGCAGGTTCAATCTATACATCATTGTTTTTGCTAGGTTGAGCATCAACATGAACATTATCATTAACATTATCACTAGGTTCATGTTCATCACCTGATTGAGTTTCAGCATCAGAAATAGAAACATCATTGGGATTCTCAGGTGTGTCTACAGTAGGTTCACTAGAAGCATGCAAAGTTCTATCGTTTTTCTTTTTCTTCTTTTTAGAAGAACTAGGTGCCTCTAAATTATTTCTCTGAGAATCTTGCTCGATTCTCTTAGGGTGGCCTTTAGGATACAAAGGTTCCTGAGTCATTCTACCACTTCTAGTAGCCACTCTAACCACAAAGTCATTTTTATTATTTAATTCATCAAGCAAATCATTTTGAGCTCTGAGTACTTGCTCAGCTTGAATAGAAATCATAGAAGCATATTTGCTAACGCGGTGAAGTTCATCTTTAACTCTAGCCAGATTATCACTTACGCGTCCTATCTCGAAAGCATTATTATTTAACTCTCTACCAACATAAGCATTAAAACTTTCTTGTCTAGCCATAAATTCATCAAATTCATCTAAGCATGGGCTATGAAATTTAGTAGAGGGTATTTCAACTTTATCATATCTATAGAGAGAATTTACCTTTACTACCTGTGTCGGGTTATCAAGACAAGGTGGTTCTTCAGGCGGTAAATTAAGACCATGTATTTCTTCAATAGGAGGTAAATTCTTAACATCTTCAGCTATAATACCTTTTTCTTTCATTGATTTCTTTGCCTCTTGCATATTTTCAGGACTGAGAAATAAAACACCTCTCTTCTTCGGAGTGGGTTTAGGAATAGGCTTAGGAGTTGGCTCAATTGGTTCAGGAATTACTTCAGGAACTGGCTTGGGGAGAGTCCAATTATTTTCATTAGTCAACATATTATTCAATAGTATTTCAGCTTCATCGACTGTTCTTTCCCTGAACACACAACCAACACAACTATCTAAGTAGTCCTTAGAAGCATCGGTTAGTCCATTATAAAAGATACCAAGTATTTCTTAAGAGGATGATCAGGCAAAGCATTAAGTAACCGGAGAAGCCTCCCCAAGCTTGTGGGAGACTCTCTTCTTTGATTTGCACAAAATTATATATTTCCCACAAGGCAGCTTGTTTCTTATGAGCAGGGAAATATTTAGCAGAGAAGTAATAAATCATATCCTGGGAACTACGCACACAACCAGGAGCAAGAGAATTATACCAAGTCTTAGCATCACCATTTAATGAGAACGGAAATATCTTAAGCATATATAAATAGCGAGACTTCTCATCATTAGTAAATAGGGTGGCTATATCATTCAACTTGGTAAGATGTGCCACAACAGTTTCAGATTCAAGGCCATAAAAAGGATCAGATTCAACTAAAGTAATAATCTCAGGATCAATAGAGAATTCATAATCCTTATCAGTAACACATATAGGTGAAGTAGCAAAAGCAGGATCGGGTTTCATTCTAGCATTAAGAGACTGCTGCTTCCATTTAGCTAATAATTTCTTAAGATCATTTCTATCATTGCAAGCAAGAATTTCCCTAGCAACTTCTTCATTCATAACATAACCCTTAGGAACAACAGGTAATACATATTCATTGGGGGAACCTTCATCATCACTATCATCAATAATAGGTTCTTCAATATTTTCATTCCGCCTAACTCTAGCAAGTTGTTCATCAAGAAATTCACCTAATGGCAAAGTAGTATCACGCACAGAAGTAGTTTCATCATGCATAGCAGAAGTGGTATCATCAATAACATGCGACATATCAGAATTCATAGCAGTAGCAGGTTTAGGTGTCGCAAGCTTACTATAATGGAAGGAGAATCTAGTGCAGAGCTAGATGGCAGTTCCTTACCCTCCCTCGTAGTTGAGGGCAAAATCTTGGTTTTAGCGTCTTTCAAGTTCTTCATAGTGATCAACAGATATAAATCCCAAGTGACTCAGAGAATAGAGCTATGCTCCCCGACAACGGCGCCATAATATAGTCTTGATAACCCACAAGTGTAGGGGATCGCAACAGCTTTTGAGGGTAAAGTATTCAACCCAAATTTATTGATTCGACACTAGGGGAGCCAAAGAATATTCTTGAGTATTAGCAGTTGAGTTGTCAATTCAACCACACCTGGATAACTTAGTATCTGCAGCAAAGTATTTAGTAGCAAAAGTGGTATGATAATAAAGGTAACGGTAGCAAAAGTAAAGATAAATGTTTTTGGGTTTTTGTAGTAGTTGTAACAGTAGCAACGGGAAAGTAAATAAGCGAAGAACAATATGTGAAAAGCTCGTAGGCAATGGATCAGTGATGGATAATTATGCCGGATGCGATTCCTCATGTAATAGCTATAACATAGGGTGACACAGAACTAGCTCCAGTTCATCAATGTAATGTAGGCATGTATTCTGTAAATAGTCATACGTGCTTATGGAAAAGAACTTGCATGAAATCTTTTGTCCTACCCTCCCGTCGCAGCGGGGTCCTTACGGAAACTAAGGGATATTAACGCCTCCTTTTAATAGAGAACAGGAACAAAGCATTAGCACATAGTGAATACATGAAGTCCTCAAACTACGGTCATCACCGAGAAGTATCCCAATTATTGTCACTTTGGGGTTGTCGGATCATAACACATAATAGGTGACTATAGACTTGCAAGATAGGATCAAGAACACACATATATTCATGAAAACATAATAGGTTCAGATCTGAAATCATGGCACTCGGGCCCTAGTGACAAGCATTAAGCATAGCAAAGTCATAGCAACATCAATCTCAGAACATAGTGGATACGAGGGATCAAACCCTAACAAAACTAACTTGATTACATGGTAAATCTCATCCAACCCATCACCGTCCAGCAAGCCTACGATGGAATTACCCAAGCATGGAGGTGAGCATCATGAAATTGGTGATGGAGGATGGTTGATTATGACGACGGCGACGAATCCCCCTCTCCGGAGCCCCGAACGGACTCCAGATCAGCCCTCCCGAGAGAGATTAGGGCTTAGCAGTGGCTCCGTGTCGTGAAATGCGATGAAACTTTCTCCCTGATTTTTTTCTCCCCGAACGTGAATATATGGAGTTGGAGTTGATGTCGGTGGAGGTCCAGGGGGCCCACGAGATAGGAGGCCGCTCCCTAGGGGGGTTGCCCTCCTGTCTCGTGGACAGCCTGTGGGCCCCCTGACATTAATTCTTTTGCCAAAAATTCTTATTAATTCCTAAAAGTGCCTCCGTGGATTTCCATGACATTCCGAGAACTTTTCTTTTCTACACATAAAACAACATCATGGCAGTTCTGCTGAAAACAGCGTCAGTCCGGGTTAGTTTCATTCAAATCATGCAAGTTAGAGTCCAAAACAAGGGCAAAAGTGTTTGGAAAAGTAGATATGTTGGAGACATATCATGGGTCATCAAGAACATTTTCCATTCGAGACAAATTTTCAGCTATGGGGTTCTGAGCTCCCTTTCTATCAATAATATGCAAGTGAAATTCTTGTAGCAACAGAACCCACCTAATAAGTCTAGGTTTAGCATCTTTATTTTCCATAAGATATTTAATAGTAGCATGATCAGTGTGAGCAATTACTTTAGAATCAACAATATAAGATCTGAACTTATCACATGGAAACACGATTGCTAAAAATTATTACTCAGTAGTAGCATAATTTCTTTGAGCACTGTCTAGAGTTTTACTGGCATAATGGAGAACATTTAGTTTCTTATCAACTCTTTATCCTAGAATAGCACCAACAACATAATCACTAGCATCACACATAATTTCAAAAGGCAAGTTCCAATCAGGTGGTTGAACAGTGGGTGCAGAGGTTAAGGCTTTCTTAAGTGTTTCAAAGGCTTCTACACAATCATCATAAAAAATGGAACATCTTTTTGTAAGAGATTAGTAAGAGGCCTAGAAATTTTAGAGAAGTCTTTAATAAACCTTCTATGGAAACTAGCATGACCAAGGAATATTCTTATACCGTTAATATCTTTAGGACATGGCATTTTCTCAATGCATCAACTTTAGCTTTATCTACTTCAATACCTCGTTCAGAAATTTTATGCCCCAAAACAATACCTTCATTAACCATAAAATGACACTTCTCCTAATTCAAGACAAGATTAGTTTCTTCACATCTCTGCAAAACTCGATCAAGGTTGCTTAAGCAATCATCAAAAGAAGTCCCGTAAACGGAAAAAATCATCCATGAAAACCTCAACAATCTTTTCACAAAAGTCAGAGAATATATCAGTCATACATGTTTGAAAGGTAGTAGGTGCATTGCGTAAACCAAAAAGCATATGTCTATAAGCATAAGTTCCAAAAGGGCAAGTAAAAGTAGTTTTCTCTCGATCTTCTTTTGACACAGGTATTTGGGAGAAACCAGAATATCCATCAAGGAAACAAAAGTGTGTATGATTAGACCATCTTTCTAACATTTGATCAACAAAAGGCAAGGGGTAATGATGTTTTCTAGTAGCTTTGTTTAATTTCTAAAATCAATTACCATCCTATAACCAGTTATAATTCTTTGTGGGGTAAGTTCATTTTTATCATTAGGAACAATGGTAATGCCTCCTTTTTTAGGAACACAATGAACATGACTCACCCATCTACTCTCAGCTATGAGATAAATTATACCTGCTTCTAGAAGCTTTAATATTTCAGTTCTTACCACTTCCTTCATCTTAGGATTCAATAGCCGTTGATGATCAACAATTGTTTAGCATCAGGCTCCATAATAATCTTGTGCTGACATAGTGGGACTAATGCCCTTAAGATCATCAAGAGTATATCCAATAGCAGCACGGTGCTTCCTCAGAGTTTTTAGTAATCTCTTTTCTTCATGCTCTGAAAGGTTAGCACTAATAATAACATGATATATCTTCTTTTCATCAAGATAAGCATATTTCAATGTATCACGCAATTGTTTCAATTCAAACATAGGACCACCTTTAGGTGGAGGAGGACCTCCAAGAGTTTCAGCAGGAAAATTGTGTCTAAGAATAGGTGGTCGATCAAAGAACATCTTATCTATTTCATTTCCTTTGTTCATATGCATATAATTTTCATGGTCTAACAAATATTGTTCTAACGGATCAGTAGGAGGTACGACAATAAAAGGAAGACTAATAATTCGGCTTTACTAGGCAATTCTTTATCATGAGGTTGTCTACGAAATTTAGAGAAATTAAACTCATGAGATACATCACCAAAGTTAACACTGACGGTTTCTGTATTGCAATCAATCTTCACATTAACTTCAAGAAAGGTCTACCAAATATAATGGGACAAAATCGTCTTGTGGAGAGCCAAGAACTAGAAAATCATTAGGGTATTTGATATTTCCACACAAGACTTCAACATCTCTAACAATCCAAGGGGTGAAATTGTATCTCCATTCGCAATCTTAATAGTAACTTTAATGTCTTCTATTTCAACAGGTGCAATATCATTCATGATCTCTTGATATATATCATTCATGATCTCTTGATATAAGGTAAATAGAACAACACTCACACCAGGAACCAAATCAGATAAACCATGGTAACAATGATCTCATATTTTAACTGAGATAACAGGCATGCCAACAACAGGCTTATTCTTATCTTTAATATCAGGCTTAGCAATTCTAGTTGCTTCATCACAGAAGTAAATAACATGCCCATCAATATTATCGACCAAGAGATCTTTAACCATAGCAACATTAGGTTCAACTTTAATATGTTCAGAGGTCCTAGGTGCTCTAATATTAATTTTGTTAACCATGATTGAAACTTTGGCATGTTCCTTTATCCTAACAGGAAAATATGTTTCTCAATATAAGTAGTAGGTACAACTGGATCAACATTGTAAATGATAGTTTCATCTTTAACTATAACGGGTTACTCAATCTTTTATTTCATAGGGGGATGCTATTTAAACCACTTCTCCCTAGGGAGATCAACATGAGTAGAAAATTATTCACACAGGAGGCTACTATCTCAGAGTCAAGTCCATATTTAGTGCAAAACTTATGAAAAGCATCGGTATCCATAAAAGATTTAACACAATCAAACTAAAGTATTATACCTGACTCGTTACCTTTGTCGGGTTCCCAATCTTCAGAGTTGTGTTTAATTCTTTCCAGAAGATCCCATCTGAATTCAATAGTTTTCTTCATAAAGGAACCAGTAGAAGAAGAATCGAGCATGGTTTGATCATTATGAGAAAGCTAAGCTTAAAAACTATGTAAGATAATTTCTCTTGATAGCTCATGATTGGGGCATGTGTACATAATGTACTTAAGCCTCCCCCAAGCTTGAGCGATGCTTTCTCCTCACGAGGCCAAAAATTACATATATAATTCCGATCATGATGAACCAGATACATAGGATAAAACTTTGGATAAAATTCCAATTTCAATCGGTTCCAATCCCAAGTTCCAATATTATCACATAGCCTATACCATATCAATGCCCCCCAAATATAAGGGGAAAACCCTTCTTCTTAACTCCATCTTTGGATAAACCTGCAATCTTAAATAATCCACAAACTTCATCCACATAGATTAGGTGCATATCAGGATGTATTGTTCCATCTCCTTCATAAGGATTATCTAGCAGTTTCTCTATCCTACTTGAAGGAATCTCATAATAAATATTTTCAGTAGGTGCAGTAGGTTGAGGAGCAACTCTTTGTGCTTCCGGTCGAGGTGAAGATACCCCAAACAAACCCCTCAAAGGATTGTTTTCCATAGTAACAAGTAGCAGTAAATTTCAACATGTATAAATGTTTCCTTACCAAATTTCACTCGCCAAAGGCGCTTCACTCCCCGGTAACGACGCCAGAAAAGAGTCTTGTTGACCCACAAGTATAGGCGATCAATTGTAGTCCTTCCGATAAGTAAGAGTGTCGAACCCAACGAGGAGCAGAAGGAAATGACAAGCGATTTTGAGCAAGGTATTGTCTGCGAGGACTAAAATTATCCGTAATAGATAGTTTGATAGCAAGGTAATTGTAATGAGCAACAAGTAGCAATTGTAACATAGGTGCAGTAAGATAGACCAATCCTTTTGTAGAAAGGACATGCCTGTAATGCCCAGATAATTAAGCTACAGTAATCCCCAGCTAATGGTGCCATGTCAACATATTACTGATGCTAATCCTCACTTGACCCAAATCATAATTCAAATTCAAATTCAAATTAAAGTCCAAAATTCAAATTTCTCAAACATGCAAACTAAAATGTTCAAAGTGTGGCACATAATTTCTGGTTATTTGTCATGCTGGAACCAACCTCTTTTCGATTCCCAAATTACCCCTGAGAATTTATTATCTGGTCCAGCAGTATTTAAGATGCCCTTTTCATTTTCTAAATATGCTTGGACAACTCTTGAAGGCCCCAAACATTTTGTGGCAGTGCAAAAGATTTCTTTGAAATTGTTTTGGCTAGTGGAATATTTTTGCAAAGTCATTTGTGGCTAAAAGAAAATGCAAAACTAGTTAAAAAGGAAAAAGATGCCCCTGCCCCTCTGGAACTAACCCCCTAGGCTTCGGCCCACCCGAGCCAGCCCATCCAGCCCACTCCCCCCCACTGGTCACCTCCCTCTCCTGTACAGCCGACCGGGCACCCGCCCGAGCCGTTCCGGTTCGACCAGCTCACCGGCACCGCCCCGAGGGGATAAGGGCGACGCCTCGAGTCCTCCCCCTCACCTACCGCCACTCCCGCTTCTCCTTCCCCCTGGCTCTCCCTCTTCCTCTCCTTCATTTTGGAGAGGAGGCCGAAGCGCTCGCCGCCGTCCCCCGCTCGATCCCGCGGCCACCGTCACCTCTCCGCCGCCTCACCGTCCCCGCCTACTCCCTCTGCACCAACCTGAGCGAGAAGGGAGCCACCGCAGCGAGCCCGGCAACCTCTTCTTCCCCTATGGCCGTCTTCGCCTTCGTCGCCGATCGCGGCTGCCGTATGCCTCCGACAAGCCTCCCCGAGCACGCTGCCACTTCCCTACGGCTCCCGGTGAGCCACCGTGTCTCTCCCCTTGCTCCCCCGCATGGATCCATCACCATAGCCACCGCTGCCATCACCGCCCGAACACAGCTCCACCGCAGAGCTCGCCGCCGTCGCTGTGGGCATCGTCATGCTCACCCGAGCACACAAGCATGCTCAGGACCGCTCGCTGAAGCCGCCCGTGCCACTTGCTTCCCTCCCCGTGCCCCTTAGAACCTACCTCGACGAGCGCTCGAATGCGTCGCCGCCCCCGCTCGCCGCCGTCGTGCTTTCGGTGACCAAATGGTCACGGGCTCGCGACCGTTGGCCTCACTGCAACGCGTACGCCTTGCCCAGCCTCTCAGCTCGCTCACGAATGCACCATATAGCCTTCGTCGTATCTCGCCCGAGCATGTCGCCACCGGTGACGCCGTAGCTCCCAGCTCCGGCCACACCAGCCGCTCCGGCCACGACCATTTGATGCGCGGTCGAGTGGTCGTTCGAATGCGCCTAGCTGCGCTCTTCCCCATGCCCTGTAGCCTTTTTCCAAAGAATCCTGTGGTCGCGCCGCCGTGTTTCGCCTTGCCGGCGTTGCTCCGGCAACAGCGCCGACGTGGCACGGCCAGGCCCACCCCCTGGGTCGCTGCCAGTGGGGCCCCTGGCCCCCTGTTGACCAGTTAACCTGGTCAACTGTGCTGACTGGGCAGGCCCCAGCCACTGACTTTCGGGCCCCACCACTTATTCCGCTAATTAAAATGTTTTAATAATTAAAACTAATTAGTTTAGCTAATTAGTCTATGACAGGTGGGGCCTACCTGCTAAATAACTTTGTTTAGTTAGTTTTAAACTTCTGTTAGTCCACTGTCTATGACAGATGGGACCTGCTACGTCTTGAGCTTGCGTTGGTTTTCCTTGAAGAGGAAAGGGTGATGCAACAATAGTAGCATAAGTATTTCCCTCAGTTTTTGAGAACCAAGATATCAATCCAGTAGGAGGCTCCTCAAAAGTCCCACGCACCTACACAAACAAACAAAGAACTCGCAACCAACGCAATAAAGGGGTTGTCAATCCCTTCACGGCCACTTGCAAAAGTGAGATCTGATAGAGATAGTATGATAAGATAAATATATTTTTGGTATTTTATAATATAGATGCAAAAAGTAAAGATGCAAATAAAAGTAGATTGGAAGCAAATATGATAACAGATAGACCCGGGGGCCATAGGTTTCAGTAGAGGCTTCTCTCAAGATAGCATAAGTATTACGGTGGGTGAACAAATTACTGTCGAGCAATTGATAGAAAAGCGAATAATTATGAGATTATCTAGGCATGATCATGTATATAGGCATCACGTCCGCAACAAGTAGACCGACTCCTGCCTGCATCTACTACTATTACTCCACACATTGACCGACTCCTGCCTGCATCTAGAGTATTAAGTTCATAAGAACAGAGTAACGCTTTAAGCAAGATGAGATGATGTAGAGGGATAAACTCAAGCAATATGATATAAACCCCATCTTGTTATCCTCGATGGCAACAATACAATATGTGCCTTGCTGCCCCTGCTATCACTGGGAAAGGACACTGCAAGATTGAACCCAAAGCTAAGTACTTCTCCCATGGCAAGAAAGATCAATCTAGTAGGCCAAACCAAACTGATAATTCAAAGAGACTTGCAAAGATAACTCAATCATACATAAAAGAATTCAGAGAAGATTCAAGTATTATTCATAGATAAACTTGATCATAAACACAGAATTCATCGGATCTCGACAAACACACCGCAAAAAGAGTTTACATCGAATAGATCTCCACGAGAGAGGCGGAGAACATTGTATTGAGATCCAAAAAGAGAGAAGAAGACATCTAGCTAATAACTATGGACCCGTAGGTCTGTGGTAAACTACTCACAACTCATCGGAGGGGATATGGTGTTGATGTAGAAGCCCTCCGTGGTCGATTCCCCCTCCAGCGGAGCGCCGGCGAAGGCTCCAAGATGGGGTCTCGCGGATACAGAAGGTTACGGTGGTGGAAATTGTGTTTCGTTGGCTCTCTGGATGTTTTCGGGGTACGTAGGCTTATATAGGAGGAAGAAGTACATCGGTATCCGCCCGAGGGGCCCACGAGACAGGGGGCGCGCCCTCCTATCTCGTGGAGGCCTCGGCTGCTTCTTGACTTGCACTCCAAGTCCTCTGGATCACGTTCGTTCCAAAAATCATGCTCCCGAAGGTTTAATTCCGTTTGGACTCCGTTTGATATTCCTTTTCTGCGATATACTGAAATAGGCAAAAAACAGCAATACGGGCTGGGCCTCCGGTTAGTTGGTTAGTCCCAAAAATGATGTAGATGTGTAAAATAAAGCCCATAAACATCCAAAAGGGGTAATATAATATCATGGAACAACCAAAAATTATAGATACATTGGAGACGTATCAAGCATCCCCAAGCTTAATTCCTGCTCGTCCTCGAGTAGGTAAATGATAAAAAAGAAATTTTTGATGTGGAATGCTACCTAGCATAATTCTCAATGTAATTTTCTTTATTGTGGCATGTATGTCAGATCCAAATGATTCAAAATAAAAGTACATATTGATAAAAGAAAGAGTAACACTTCAAGCATACTAATCAAAGTAATCATGTCTTCTCAAAATAACATGGCAAAAGAAAGTTCATCCCTACAAAATCATATAGTTAGGCAATGCTTCATTTTCATCACACAAAGATGTTCCCAACTTCTATACCCCCGATGACAAGCCAAGCAATTGTTTCATACTTAAATAATCTCAAACTTTTTCAACCTTCACGCAATACATGAGCGTGAGCCATGGATATAGCACTATGGGTGGAATAGAATATGATGATGGGGATTGTGTGGAGAAGAGAAAAGAGGAGAAAGTCTCACATTGACGAGGATAATCAACGGGCTATGGAGATGACCATCAATTGATTTCAACATGAGGAGTAGGGATTGCCATGCAACGGATGCACTAGAGCTATAAATGAATGCTCAACAAAAGAAAACTAGTGGGTGTGCATCCAACTTGCTTGCTCACGAAGACCTAGGGCATTTAAGGAAGCCCATCGTAGGAATATACAAGCCAAGTTCTATAGTGAAAAATTACCACTAGTATGAAAAAGACAACTTATGAGACTCACTATATGAAAAACATGGTGCTACTTTGAAGCACAATATATGAGACTCACTACATGAAGAACAAGGTGCTACTTTGAAGCACAAGTGTGGAAAAAGAGATAGTAACATTGCCCTTTTTATTTTATTTTTTTATTTTTCTTTATTTTTCTTTTTTTTGGGCCTTCCTTTTTTTCTTTTTGGTCTTTCTTCATTTTTTTTCTTCTTTTTTTCTTTTTGGGCAATGCTCTAATAATGATGATCATC
The DNA here is from genome assembly GCF_018294505.1 of Triticum aestivum. Taxonomy (NCBI): domain Eukaryota; kingdom Viridiplantae; phylum Streptophyta; class Magnoliopsida; order Poales; family Poaceae; genus Triticum; species Triticum aestivum. Next base: position 341,830,923 of record NC_057810.1, read on the forward strand.
ACACTTTCATTGATTACAACATATGAATTACAACTCGAAACTAGAACAAGATATGACTCTATATGAGTGCCTCCGGCGGTGTACCGGGATGGTGCAATGAATCAAGAGTGACATGTATGAAAATTAATGCATGGTGGCTTTGCCACAAATACGATGTCAACTACATGATCATGCGATGGCAATATGACAAAAGTAAAGTATGTCATGAGGATGATGAACGGAACGGTGGAAAGTTGCATGGCAATATATCTCAGAATGGCTATGGAAATGCCATAATAGGTAGGTATGGTGGCTGTTTTGAGGAAGATATAAGGAGGTTTATGTGTGATAGAGTGTATCGTATCATGGGGTTTGGATGCACCGGCGAAGTTTGCACCAACTCTCAAGGTGAGAAAGGGCAATGCACGGTACCGAAGAGGCTAGCAATGGCGGAAAGGTAAAAGTGCGTATAATCCATGGACTCAACATTAGTCAAAAGAACTCATATACTTATTGCAAAAATGTCAGGACCCCGACTCAATGCCACATCGATCTAGCATGTAACACCTCATATCACTTTGCGTCCTCACGCACGGTATTCCCACAGGTGTCGCCTTACCTTTGCCCGGGACCGTTTGCGCCTTTTGGCACACGTATATGATAGTGTCGCTAGCATCCATATGATAAGGAGCCCGGGCTGACATGGCTAGTCGTAAACCCAAAGTGGCACAAGCTTACAGGGACAGGCATCCATGACCCAGCATCGAACGTGTCGGTCATCAGCGAGTGAATCCAGGCTGTAGCACTGGGCTAGCAGGACTCTGGTGAACCGGGCTGTAGCGGGCTAAGAGGACTCTAGTATTCATCGCGTGACATTTCCCCGAAGGGACAGACACAGGAGCGAAGAAGGACACATGCTGGCCAGCCTAAGTGTTCCGGAGCAGTAGCAAGCTACCATTGGAAACACTAGGAGACATTTCCTGGTAAGAGAGGCTACTAAGGATAAACAACTAGATAGTCAGATCCCACACATACCAAACATTTCAATAACATACACACAATATGCTCGATATGTGCAAATACAACATGGCATCACAACATGGCTCTACGACTCAAGTATTTATTCATTAGGCTCCGAGGAGCGAGATATTACAAACAGGGGTCTCATGACCCAACATTCAGAGCATACAAATCAAAGCACAAGCGGAAGCTTAACATGTCTGAGTACAGACATCTACAAATGAAAAAGGCTGAGAAGCCTGACTATCTACCAGATCCTGCCGAGGGCACAAGATCGTAGCTGAGGTAACAAGCTAAACGTAGAAGTCCACGCGAAACTACTAGTGAGACTGAAGTCTCTCTGCAAAAACATAAAATAGGCAAACGTGAGTACAAATGTACCCAGCAAGACTTACATCAGAACTAACTACATATGCATCATTATCAACAAAGGGGATGGTGGGGTTTAACTGCAGCAAGCCAGCTTTGACTCGGTGGCTATCCTGAACTACGACTGCAAGTAACTCTTTTGAGGTGGCGCACACGAGTCCACATATTCACCATATCAATACACCACTATGGATCCGCTCCCGTCTCCCTACGAGAACGCCATCCATAGCACTCACGCTTATCTTGCGTATTTTAGGGTATCCACTTTCACTTGTCTATGAACTGATATAAGTAACCCAGAAGTCCTTTTCCGCGGACACGGCTATTCGAATAGATGATGTTAACCCTGCAGGGGTGTACTTCTTCATACATGTTTCCACCACTTAGCGTCTGCACACGACATGTGCTCGGCAAACTTCAAGCGAAAGCCGATGTGGGTGTAGACCACGACCTACCTAAACACTCAAGTCTCTAGTCCAGGTTTATCGCCTATTTGGGTTCCATCCATGAGGAGATCCGGCCGGGGTTTCGCTCACAGCCCCAAACGATGTGAACAGGGTTCCGTGACACCAAACGGGCGCCCGGTATACCCGGCCACGTGCCTACCGCATCACAGCCCACCCCTTCGGTCAGCGCTGCGCACGGCCTCCAGCATACTACAAACACCAGAAACTACTTGCAACTCCTGGACAGAGGACAAGGGTGAATAAGAAGTCGAGCGGGGTCATATTTTAGGGCCCAATGCATGGTAGTAGCTGAATCATGGATCACAAACACAGAACTCAGTTCCTAAGGACGGCTTCAATGAGACAACCCACCATGTACTCCTACATGGCCTCTCACCGATACCTTTTACCAAATCATGTTCACACACTTAGCTCACACACAGTAGGACATGTTCACACACCTCTGATTCATTCCCGATGAATCAGAACTGACTCAACTCTAAGCAATAGTAGGCATGATAAACAAACATGAATGAGTAGGCACAACAGGGCTCAAACAACTCCTACTCATACTAGTGGGTTTCATCTATTTACTGTGGCAATGACAGGTCATGTAGAGGATAAAGGGGTTTAGCTACCGCAGCAAGTAGCAAATGACTCGTTGTTGTCCTAATGCAGTAAAAGAGAGCAGGGCGAGAGAGTAGGATTGTATTAGAATGAACAAGGGGGTTTTGCTTGCCTGGCACTTTTGAAGATAACATTGAGTCTTCATCAGTGTCAACGATCACATCATCGGTACAACGTCTACCGAGGGGGAACAACACCGGCAAACACAGAAGAAACACGATCAATGAAATGCATAGTATGATGCATGCTATGACATGGCAATATGAATGTGTTTTGGGCTAATGCATCTAGCAACAAGTTAAATGGGGTTGGTTTGAACACTAGGTTCAAATTCAAACTCCATATGTGAGAGTTTAAATGCCATTTAATTGATTTGACCTGATCAGCAGGTATAAGTTGTTCTAACATGCATGAAAATGGTACAGATGGATAGATTGGATTTTTTTGATTATTTTTCATATATAACTTGTTTGATTTGGAGCTACGGTTGATTTTCTATGATTTTTAGAAGTTTTGGATATATTCTGCAATTTTCTGGACTAAAATAAATCCAGAAATAAATAGTGCGTCAGCATGACATCACCCTGATGTCAGCAGGTCAACTGGGCGCCTCTAGGTCAAACCTGTCCAGTGGGGTCCACTGGTCAGTGACTAGTGCTGGTTAGTGACGCTGACAGGTGGGTCCGGTCAACAGACACGTTAGCCCAGTCAACTCTGACTAGTGGGTCCCGCGTGATTATAAACTAATCTAAACAGAAATAAATCCTAGATTATTTAGGGCGTGGGGCCCAGATGTCAGTGAGCTAGGTGGGTTAGCTAGGGCGTTATTAGTGGCTAATGACAGCGCCACGTTAGCCGACCGGTGTTTAGCCGCCGGTGACACAAACCACGGCGGAGATCTTCGGAAATCGCCCTCCGGCGATGGTTCGACGCGCGGATAGGCTTGCTCGACTCCTGGGAGTGCGCCGCATCTAGTGGTGCCACTGGTTGGAGCCGGTGTGGCCGGGAACTATGCCAGCGTCGAGGTTTGGCGGCGGCCGAAGCACGGAAGCAGTCGGGTTCGGCGCTACTGCGTACGGGAGGAGGATCTGGTGGGTGTGCTCGGCTTCTGGGAGTGTGCTGAGCGCGCTGATGGGCTCGGACGCGAGCGGCAGCGACTGTGGCCGCGGCGGCGCCATGGCCGGCGGCGATGTGCTCGCGGCTCAGCGGTGAAGTTAGTTAGGGCGCTCAGACGGAAGGTAGAAGAGAGGGGAAAGATGCCGGTGCTCACGGTGAACTCGCAGAGCAGGCCAGTGGGCTCGGGGAGGCGCCAGGGAGGGCACACGGTCGCCTGTGATCTCGGCGGCTGAAGCTTGAAGAAGAGGTCAGGGAAGCCGCTGCAGGACGCGTCCGCTCGTGTGGCTTGGCGGGGACGGTGTAGAGGTCAGCGGCGGAGCTTCTGGACCTGGCGGCGGGGCGAGGGAGGGCTGGTGGCTGCGGCTATGGCGTACGGCGGCGACGGCGCGTTCGGGTGGTGAGAGGGAATGGCGAGGGAGAGAGCAGGGGGAGAGTGAAAGAGTTCGAGGGGGTGGCGTGGCGTTGCGGGAGACATCCAGGGGGAGGAGGAGGCAGCCAGGCAGGGAGGCAGCTGCGTGCCGGCACGCGCGGGTGCCGTGCTCGGCTTGCCTCTGCCAGTAGGCAGAGGTTGAAGACAGGTATGCCCCTGGTGGGCTGGGCCGTACAGTAGTGGGCATCTGGGCTGTAGGTAAGCGCCAGGTAGTCCTTCTCTCTCTCTCTCTCTTTTATTTTCTGTTTTCTATTTTTCTGCAGATGTTTGGCTTTATTAAAAATACCAGAACCTATTCAAAAATCATGTAACTGCTTGAGAGCACTGTTTGGAATATTTTCAACATCCATCATTTCAGTTCATGATTATTTGGACATTTAAACAATTTATAGCATTTAAATGTCCAAGTACAAATATTGTATGATTTAATTCAATAACACATAGTGTCCTAGAAAAGTGTGCACCATTTTTGGCAGAGGTTCTAGACCAAAACAAAAATGATGAACATTTATGAAGGGCATTTCAGGTTCATTGAAAATATTTTTAGGTTGAACCTATTTGAATTCCATTAGGTGCTAGGGTTTTGGACATCCCCATTTCAGGTTTAAGAGAAATTTAAACATGATGCAACACAAGACTAGCTAACCCAGAGCAGACCAGAACTAGGGATGTGAAAAAAAATTTAGAAGTCATCAAAAATCAAGTACTACTCGCATGCTCCTAGGGGGATAGATTGGTAGGAAAAGACCATCGCTCGTCCCCGACCGCCACTCATAAGGATGCACAAGCCCACTTCATGTTTCAAATTTGTTACACAACTTTAACCATACGTGCATGCTACGGGACTTGCTAACTTGAACACAAGCATTCTTTAAATTCATAATCACCCAACTAGCATGACTTTAATATCACTACCTCCTTATCTCAAAAAAATTATCAAGTATCAAATTGATCATACCATCCAATTCACTTCCTATGATAGTTTTTATTATACCCAACTTGGATGCCTACCATTCTAGGACCAATTTTATAACCATAGAAAATACCATGCTGTTCTAAAAGACTCTCAAAATAATATAAGTGAAGCATGAGAGACTAGCAATTTCTTCAAAATTAAGTCACCACCGTGCTCTAAAAAATATAAGTGAAGCACTAGAGCAAAAACTATCAAGCTCAAAAGATATAAGTGAAGTACATAGAGTATTCTAGCAAATTCTAATCAAATAGGCTTCCCCCAAAAGGTGTGTACAGCAAGGATGATTGTGGTAAACTAAAAATCAAAGACTAATATAATACACGACGCTCCGAGCAAAACACATATCATGTGGCGAATAAAAATATAGCTCCAAGTAAAGTTACCAATGAACGAAGACGAAAGAGGGGATGCGTTCCCGGGGCATCCCAAGCTCAGGCTTTTGGCTATCCTTGAATATCTTGGGGTGCCATGGGCATCCCCAAGCTTAGGCTCTTGCCACTCCTTATCCAATAGTCCATAAAAGCTTTACCCAAAACTTGAAAACTTCACAACACAAAACTCAACAGGAAATCTTATAAGCTCCGTTAGTGAAAGAAAACAAAACCACCACATAAGGTACTGTAATGAACTCATTCTTTATTTATTTTGGTGTTAAACCTACTGTATTCCAACTTCTCTATGGTTTATAAACTATTTTACTAGCCATAGATGCATCAAAATAAGCAAACAACACACAAAAAACAGAATCTGTCAAAAACAGAACAGTCTGTAGCAATCTGTAACTAACGCAAACTTATGGAACTCTAAAAATCCTACAAAAATAGGAAGTCCTGGAAAATTTGTCTATTGATCAGCAGAAAAAAGCATAAATGCAAAATCACGTTTATGTGATTTAACAAAACTAAATACGTGCGTGCAAAGTTTATGGTTTTCAGCAGAATCAAATCAACTAACATCATAGGTTATCCTATAGGTTCTACTTGGCACAAACACTAATTAAAAGATAAAAACACATCTAAACAGAAGGTAGATGCAAGATTTATTACTAAACAGGAACAAAAACAAAAAACACAAAGAAAATTGGTTGCCTCCCAACTAGTGCTATCATTTAACGCCCCTAGCTAGGCATAAAAGCGAAGATAGATCTAACGAGTGCCATCTTTGGCACTAAATTCATAAGTAGGCCGCATGATAGATTCATAAGGTAATTTGACTTTCTTTCTTGGAAAGTGCTCCATGCCTTTCTTTAATGGAAATTGGAATCTAATATTCCCTTCCTTCATATCAATAATCGTGCCAATCGTTCTAAGAAAAGGTCTACCAAGAATAATAGGGCAAGAAAGATTGCAATCTATATCAAGAACGATAAAATCCATGGGCACCAAATTTCTATTTGCAACAATGAGAACATTATTGATCCTTCCCATTGGCTTTTTAATGGTGGAATCCGCAAGGTGCAGATTTAAAGAGCAATCATCAAGATCATGGAAACCTAGAATATCACATAAAGTCTTCGGACTTGTGGAAACACTAGCACCCAAATCACACAAATAAAAACACTCATGATCTTTAATTCTAATCTTTATAGTAGGTTCCCACTCATCATTAAGTTTTCTAGGTATAGAAACTTCCAAATTAAGTTTTTCATCATAAGATTGCATCAAGGCATCAATGATATGTTTGGTAAAAGCTTTATTTTGACTATAAGCATGAGGAGAATTAACAACGGATTGCAACAAGGAAATACAACCTTCTAAAGAACAATTATCATAATCAAATTCCTTGAAATCCGAGATAGTGGGTTCAATACTATTTAAAGTTGTGACCTCTCCAATCCCACTTTTACCAAATTTAGCATCAAGATCTAAAAACTCCGAATTCTTGGGACGCCTTCTAGGTAAAGTTGACTCATCATCAGTCCCATATTTATCAAGATTCATATTGAAAAACATAGATCTAATAGGAGATGCATCAATAACTTTAAGATCCTCAACATTATTTTCATGGAAACTAGAAGAGCACGCCTTTACAAAGCAATCTTTCTTTGCATGCAATCTAGCGGTTCTTTCCTTGCACTCATCAATGGAAATTCTCATGGATTTGAGAGACTCATTGATATCATGCTTAGGAGGAGAAGATCTAAGTTTAAGAGAATCAACATCAAGCGAAAGTCTATCAACGTTCCTAGCCAAATCATCAACTTTGAGCAATTTTTCTTCAAGCAAAACATTAAAATTCTTTTGAGAAATCATAAATTCTTTCACACTATTCTCAAAATAAGAGGGCATCTTATTAAAATTACCATAAGAATTATTGTAGGAATTTCCATAATTATTAGAGGAATTACTAGGGAACGGTCTAGAATTAAAGTTTCCTCTATAAGCATTGTTTCCAAAACTATTCCTACCAACAAAATTCACATCCATAGATTCATTATTATTCTCAATCAAAGTACACAAAGGCATATCATTGGGATCAAGAGGAGTATTTTTAGTAGCAAATAATTTCATAAGTTCATCCATCTTTCCACTCAAAACATTGATTTCTTCTATAGCATGCACTTTTTTACTAAAAGATCTTTCGGTGTGCCATTGAGAATAATTAGCCATAATATTATCAAGAAGTTTTGTAGCATCTCCTAACGTGATTTCCATAAACGTGCCTCCCGCGGCCGAATCTAAGAGATTTCTAGAAGCAAAGTTCAAACCCGCATAAAATTTTTGTATGATCATCCATAAATCCAAACCATGAGTAGGGCAATTGCGAATCATCAATTTCATTCTTTCCCAAGATTGGGAAACATGCTCTTGATCAAGTTGTTTAAAATTCATAATATCGTTCCTAAGAGTGACAATCTTAGCGGGAGGAAAATACTTAGAGATAAAAGCATCTTTGCACTTGTTCCAACAATCAATACTATTTTTAGGCAAAGACGAAAACCAAACTTTAGCACGATCTCTAAGTGAAAACGGAAATAATTTCAATTTACAATATCATTATCCGTATCTTTCTTCTTTTGCATATCACACAAATCAACAAAGTTGTTTAGATGAGTAGCGGCATCTTCACTAGGAAGGCTGGCGAATTGATCTTTCATAACAAGATTCAGCAAAGCAGTATTGATTTCACAAGACTCAACATCATTAAGAGGAGCAATCGAAGTACTAAGGAAATCATTATTATTGGTATTCGAGAAATCAAACAATTTGGTATTATCTTGCGCCATGGCAACAAGTAATCCAACACACAAGCAAACGGAAAAAGGCAAGCGAAAGAGAGAGGATGAGATTGGGAAAGAGAGGGCGAATAAAACGGCAAGGGTGAAGTGGAGGAGAGGAAAACGAGAGGCAAATGGCAAATAATGTAAATGCAAGGGAGATGGGTTTGTGATGGGTACTTGGCATGTCTTGACTTGAGCGAAGACCTCCCCGTCAACGGCGCTAGAAATCCTTCTTGCTACGTCTTGAGCTTGCGTTGGTTTTCATTGAAGAGGAGAGGGTGATGCAGCAATAGTAGCGTAAGTATTTCCCTCAGTTTTTGAGAACCAAGGTATCAATCCAGTAGGAGGCTCCTCAAAAGTCCCACGCACCTACACAAACAAACAAAGAACTCGCAACCAACGCAATAAAGGAGTTGTCAATCCCTTCACGGCCACTTGTGAAAGTGAGATCTGATAGAGATAGTATGATAAGATAAATATATTTTTGGTATTTAATAATATAGATGCAAAAAGTAAAGATGCAAATAAAAGGAGATTGGAAGAAAATATGATAAGAGATAGACCCGGGGGCCATAGGTTTCACTCGAGGCTTCTCTCAAGATAGCATAAGTATTACGGTGGGTGAACAAATTACTGTCGAGCAATTGATAGAAAAGCGAATAATTATGAGATTATCTAGGCATGATCATGTATATAGGCATCACATCCGCAACAAGTAGACAGACTCCTGCCTGCATCTACTACTATTACTCCACACATCAACCGACTCCTACCTGCATCTAGAGTATTAAGTTCATAAGAACAGAGTAAGGCTTTAAGCAATATGACATGATGTTGAGGGATAAACTCAAGCAATATGATATAAACCCCATCTTGTTATCCTCGATGGCAACAATACAATACGTGCCTTGCTGCCCCTGCTGTCATTGGGAAAGGACACCGCAAGATTGAACCCAAAGCTAAGCACTTCTCCCATGGCAAGAAAGATCAATCTAGTAGGCCAAACCAAACTGATAATTTGAAGAGACTTGCAAAGATAACTCAATCATACATAAAAGAATTCAGAGAAGATTCAAATATTATTCATAGATAAACTTGATCATAAACCCACAATTCATCGGATCTCGACAAACACACCGCAAAAAGTGTTTACATCAAATAGATCTCCACGAGAGAGGGGGAGAACATTGTATTGAGATCCAAAAAGAGAGAAGAAGCCATCTAGCTAATAACTGGACCCGTAGGTCTGTGGTAAACTTCTCACAACTCATCGGAGGGGCTATGATGTTGATGTAGAAGCCCTCCGTGGCGATTCCCCCTCCGGCAGAGCACCGACAAAGGCTCCAAGATGGGATCTCACGGATACAGAAGGTTACGGTGGTGGAAATTGTGTTTCGTTGGCTCTCTGGATGTTTTCGGGGTACGTAGGCTTATATAGGAGGAAGAAGTACGTTGGTGGCCGCCCGAGGGGCCCACGAGACAGGGGGGCGCGCCCTCCTATCTTGTGGAGGCCTCGGCTGCTTCTTGACTTGCACTCCAAGTCCTCCGGATCACGTTCGTTCCAAAAATCACGCTCCCGAAGGTTTCATTCCGTTTGGACTCCGTTTGATATTCCTTTTCTTCGAAATACTGAAATAGGCACAAAAAAAACAGCAATATGGGCTGGGCCTCCGGTTAGTAGGTTAGTCCCAAAAATGATATAAATGTGTAAAATAAAGCCCATAAACATCCAAAAGGGGTAATATAATAGCATGGAACAATAAAAAATTATAGATACGTTGGAGACGTATCAGGACCCACTGGTCTGTTTGACCTGGCTAGCCGTCGTGTTGACTGCTGATGTCACAGTGATGTCATGCTGACGTAGTATTTCTTTTCTAATAATTTATTTAATTCCAGAAAATGTTTAAACATGTAGAAATTCGTAGTAAATCAACCGTACCTCGGATGAAAATGTTTTCTATATGAAAGTTGCTCAGAAAAATCCAACGAATCCGAATACGCGGCCTGTTCATCTGTCAGATGCCTCTAACTATCTGAACATGGAACATTCCCTCTCCGGACATCTGTCTGACACAGTTCCGGTACCGGGAAAATCTTCCCGGTTGAATTCCCCCTTCATCTTTATCGTGTATCCATATGTTAGGTCACACCGGGCACATCATATTGCCACGTTATGCTTTGTGATGCTATGTTTGCTATATATTTAGTGTTTCTTCCCCCTCTTCTCTCCGGTAGACCCCGAGACCGATGTCGCCCTTGTGATCGACTACATCGACGACGACCCCTCCTTGCCAGAGCAACCAGGCAAGCCCCCCTTTGATCATCTCGATATCGCCCATTCTATACTCTCATGCTTGCATTAGATTTTGCTACTGTTATTGTTTGCTCCTATTCCGATGCATAGCCTGCTTATGTACCTGCTTATTTTTACCTACCTGCTTATCCTAAACTTCTTAGTATAGGTTGGCTAGTGATCCATCAGTGACCCCCACTTGTCCTTGTTGCCCCTGCTTCATCATCAACGCCTCGATCGACGTGATTGATGACCAGAGCCCGACACCTCACATCACATCACACCCATTTAGTTGCTTGACTCTGTAGAGCTATTATTGAGTGCCGAGGGTGATCCCTCATAATGCACTCGTGATGATAATTCTGTAGTGTAGCTATTCGGTTGTGGTCATTGTCGGATTTCGGGTTCCGGCAGACCCTTGAGGTTCGAACACTGGGGTGCGCACGGAGATTTAACCCTCTACCGGCTAGCTCCTCGCCGAATCGCTAGGATCTAAACTACCAAACAGAACAACACGAGAGACACAAGATTTATACTGGTTCAGGCCACCATTGTGGTGTAATACCCTACTCCAGTGTGTGGTGTGGTGGATTGCCTCTTGGGCTGATGATGAACAATACAAGGAAGAACAACCTCGCGAGGGTCTGTTCTTGGCTGGTGCTACTTGGTCCTGGCTCTTGGATTCTCGATCAGGTCTAGCTCTCTCTACCCCCGGGGTGGCTTGTCCTATTTATAGGCAAAGGCCCTGGGCCTCTTCCCAAATATTGAGCGGGAAGGGCGCCAACAATTGGCCATTTTGAAGGGGGACATCCGGTACACTTATCCTGACTAAAGTTGGTCCTCGCCTGTCAAAGGCTCTGGTGGTGACGCCTGCTTGGGCTCCACAATGACTTCTTCCCTGTCGTGGGGCTGGTCTTGGTCTTGTTGCACCGAAATGGATGCCTTTGCTTGATGCTCTCTCCTGCGCTTGCTCCCTTTGTACCAAAGAGGAAAGGAGGACACTGCGCGGGCTGGCGCACGACTGGCGCCCTTGGTCGTCATGGCTTGCGTCATGGGCACCTCACGAGGTACCCCGCCTTGAACTCTCCGCCTCCTCGCGAGCCAGTCCGACGAGGCTGTGCCTGAGGAAGCTCCTTGTTGTCCGCCCCGCGAGGCTTGGCCCCTCGCGAGGGTCTTGAGCTTGTGTTGATGAAGATGGGCTGTGCTGGGCCTCCTTTGAGCCACGCCGCAGGCCGCAGGCAGGCAAGTCTGGGGACCCCCATTCCCAGAACACCGATAGTAGCCCCCGGGCCCACGGTGCGCCTGTACTTGGCCGAGCAGAGAGGCGAAAGGGCAAGTGTGAAGCGTCACGGGCATTAACAGCCTACGGCCTTGGGCGCCGCGTGGCGGTTGATTGGACGTGGGTGGCACTGTTCCCCCACGCTTCCTTATTTTATGCCTTGCTAGGCGGACTCGCTGCCGCACACAGCCGCTCCCCTTTCTGCTGCTCGAACGCTCCCTGTCCTTTCTCCTCTCGAACTCCAGCTTCCGCATCCAATCCAATCTCGAACCTCCCCCCTTCCCTTTCTGCCGTCATGGCTCTGCCGAGGAAGGGAAAAGGGAAGAAGCCCGTGCCGCCGCCTCGCTCGTCGTCGACGGCAGCCCCCGCCGTCGATCGGCTGGTCATAATCAATCGAGAAGGCCTGGGCAAGGTCAGCTCGGCCCTGGCCACCATCTTCAACGAGTGCGGGAGGATGATGGCCTGGCCCGCGTCTCGCTTCTCCGTTGACAGGATTCCCACCGAGGTCCGGTACTTCGCCGACGCCCTGTGGGCGGGACTGGTTCCCCCCTTTTGTGATTTCTTCAACGTCGTGCTTTCCCATTATCAGATCCATATGATGCATCTGGGTCCTGAATCCATCACCCTTCTCGCGGTTTTCGCTTTCGTTTGTGAGGCAATGATGGGCATCATTCCTTCGGTTGCCTTGCTGCGCCAGTTCTTCTCTCTGCGCCTTGCCGATCCTACCCAACGTTCAGGGTGCGTGAGCTTCGTTGCTACGCCTGAGACAACGGCTTCTGGGATTGACTTCAGTCTTCCTCCGCCCGCGCCTGGGTTTCGCGAGCGGTGGCTGTATGTGGACGTAGGGGTGCCCAGCCCCCTGCTGACGGAGCCATCTTCGTCTGCTGTCCCCAACTCTGGCTGGGGCCAGGAGACGCTCGTGAGCCCCCGGCTCGCCTTCGTCTCGCGTCGCTTCGAGTTCTTGAAGGAGCTCGGCGTGATAGCGCCCAAGGTGGTGAAGGAGTTCCTGCTACGCCACGTCGCCCCTCTCCAACGCCATTCTCATCGGATGTGGGCCTTCAGCGGTCGTGGGGATCGTATGCGGCTCCAGGAAGAGGACATGACGCCTGAAGCGCCGCGGAAGGTGCTCTTGGTCTTGACTGGGGATCCCTCCCCCGGCGGCATTCGGCAAGGGGGGGCCTTGTTGTACCTCTGCTCGAATAGAGGTGACTTCGTGGGCCAGATGCCCATTTTCGATGAATGGGGGCCACGCCCTGCTGGCCTCCAAGGGCCTCGCGAGAACCCAGTGGTGGTGGTCGCCCTCGCAGCCGGCCTAGGCGACTCTTCCTCAAGTGGCAGAGCAGGGAGGCATGAGCCTCGGGAGGCCGAGGGTGCCCCCGCCGAGGCGGCAGTACTGGGCGGCACTCATGAGGGAGCGGCCCCTGAGACCCCTGCTGTCGTAGCTGAAGGTGGCAAGCGGCCGCCCGCAGTGCCTGCGGCCGAGGCCCTAGAGGCCCCAGCTGCTCTTCTTGGTGAGGCGACCGGCGGCGCGCATCAGGCGGACGCCCCCGACGCGGGTCGCCTCGGTGCTCCCTCTTCGCCGCAGTTGACCCCTGCGCTCAACTCTTGGGTCGCTTCCGAGTGGACTTTGAGGCCCTCCGGAAGAGGAGGGAGGCCCTGGGCGATGATTACCCTTGCCGCCTGCTTAAGTGTAGGAAGTACTTCGCCATTGATGAGTAAGCCTTCTTCCTTCCCTGTTCCTGATTCTTTCGTTGCTTGTTCTGATCCTTGCTCTCCAGGGCCCTTCCTTCCGAGCTCACGGGGGTGGATGAGGAGCCATCCCCCTCGCCTCCGCTCTCTCCGTCGTCTTCGATCGTTCCGAGCAGCCGGGCCCTTGTGGTGAGGCCCGTTGGTGAGACGAACCATCCTGAGGCGCTACACGGCCCTGCGCTCCCCGCGGTCTTCCTTCGCAAGCCTTCTCGTGGCATAGCCAGCCTGCCGTGGGCTTCTCGCCTGGTGGTGGACCGTGATTGGTTGGGGTACTCCCTGCGCTCTTCACCTGGAGATGGACTGGCTCTAGGTCGGGCTTCTGGCAGGGCGCGCCCGATCGCCTCAAGGGAGCCAGCCCCCAGCCCCCTGCCCGGAAGGGGAGTGCTGATCCGCGCCCCACGGCGCTCACTTGGGGCGGATGATGGTGTGGAAGACGTACTCGAGCGCGCCCGGGAGCGTCGCGCTCTTCGCCAAGGGTTTCTCCGGAGGGCGGCTGACGTGGTGCGCCTGCTTGGTGAAGAGCTTGCTAATGAGGACGCGCACCTTGAGGCTGAGGGCCTGTGCCTGGTGGCAGAGAGGCGCCAGCTGGAGGCGGCTGTCACCCTCGCGCGCCGCCAGCACGACCTCGACGATGAGGAGGCCAAGGCGTCGCTGGTGGCCTCTCAGGAGGCCCGTTCCCGGGCTGTCGAAGAGGCCCAGGAAGCTGACCGGCGGCAAGAGGCCGCGGAGGAGCGGGCGCGGGAACTCCTGGCCCGGTGCCGCTCGCTGGTGGAGCAGGTGGAGCTGCGTGAGGTGGACCTTGCATCGATGAAGGTGGCCTCCGGCGACCCAGCGGAGCTCCAGAAGCGTGAGGTGGCGCTGACGCTGGAAGCCGCCGAGCGCGCACGCGAGTATGAGCGCCTGGAGACAAGGGAGCGCTAGGTGACACAGGCGGAGGACGATGTCGCTGCGCGGGAAGCCCGTTTCTCGAAGGAGGTCGGACGTCGGGTGGCGACGGCGCGCCTGAACCTCGAGCGCGAGTTCAAGGAGAGGCTGGAGTTGGTCCGGACCGAGGCCGAAGGTAGGACCACCGTCCTGAGGACCAAGCTGGAGGAAGCGACATGGCGGGCTGATGCCTTGCGGGCCGCACTCGAGGCGGCGCAGGGGGAGTCAACTACTTCCCATGCCGAAGTGCTTCTTCTTCGCCAACAGGTGGTTGAGGCTGAGGCCATCGCCCGTCAGAATGCAGACGAGATGCATCAGCGACGGCTCTTGGAACACGAGCACGCCCCCATGCTCACCATGCTTCGGGAGACGGCCAACACGGCCTTGGGTAACATCTGCGAGGTGGCCGTCGGCGAGTCGCGTGCCATTAACTACGCCGGCAACCTTCAGTTCCATTAACTACGCCGGCAACCTTCAGTTCTTCACCGACATCGTGACGCAGCTGGAGGCGCGGTCGGTCCGTGCCAATAGGTTGGTGGAGGAGAGGAGCCGAGCCCTGCTCGGGCGCGCCTTTTCCCGCGTCTTCAGCCATCTTCGGAACATGGATCCTCACTTCGACTTTGATGCCGCCATCGCCCCAGTCCCCAAGGCCGTCCGAGATGACCTAGCGTACTGGGTAGAGGACAACGTGGACGCCCTTGTCAGGGCCTTTGCTTCAGATGACGATGGCGTGATCGTGGCCGCTGACGAGGGTGGCGTGGTGAACGGCCCTGACGCCGCCGCCGACAACGCAGAGGGCAATGGTGAGGCTAGCGACGCCAGTGATGGTTCAGGTGGTGTTCCTGAGGACGCATTGGGGGATTTATCCGACTGACAGCGAGCTGCTCCTGTTTCCTTACCCTGCATGAATAGAACTCAGGCTTTTGTCCTGATGGTTGTGAGAGCATTTTGGGAGGGGGTGCCCCTCATGTAAAACCAATGTTTTAGCGCACTAGTTAATGCTACATCGCCCATAGGCCCGTGCCAAGTGGTTGGCTAGGTGACGAGCCGGCTGGTTAGTTTACCTTTGTCCCGCGCGGGTCCTGAGATAATTTGTGGGAGGATGTGGTGCCTCGAATGCCTCCTGACCGAATCCGTAGGATCTGTAGTGAAAGACCTCCTGAGGGGATATGACGGCGGCAGCCTAGGCTGCACGCAAGCTAGGCCAGACCCGACTCGTGAGGGGCTCACGAGGGGAGGCAGCTGAGGCGAGGTTGTAACCGAAACGCGATAGATTGCTCAAACGAGACTAAGCACCCCTTCCCCAACACACGCAAATCTCAAATTCGAGTTCAACTTAAATCTAGCGGGGGAAAGCAACAACCAAGGGAAAAGCAATGAAAGCAAACAAAAGGCCGCGTCCGGCTCCTAGTCTAGTCTTGGACGTCTTCTCACCAGTGCGGAGCTAAGTGCTGCCACTGGGCGTGGGAGGGAGCCCCAGGGCCTGAGGCCGGCACCCCTGAGACTCCGGGGCGTGTACAGCCCCACTCATTATTACATGAGAGTGTCACGGGGCGGCGAGCTTCACAGGCACTGGGCCTTCTTCACAGGTACCGGCCTTGCTTCATATCGCCAGACGAGGGCCCCGCCTTGCACCACACTCTAGTGCCATCAACGATGACCGGAAACCAGGACGCTGCCGATGGGGTTGAGCGGTCGCCAGCGGTTCCCCCGACGACCACGGGTCCTCCGCCAGGGGTAGGCCCTGAGGCACCTCCCCAGCGGAGGGCCTACCTCCTGTGAACGCCTTGCTCCGAACACCGCGGTGGTGATGTCGGATCTCGGCCCCTCTCCTGCAGTCCCCTACGCCCTCCTCCTAAGGTGTAAGAGACTGCTGGAGCGGGACAGCTGCTCGCTGTGGCAACCTGCACCTCCTGCCACCCATGATTAGTGTATGCCTGCTCCTGAGGGATTAGTGGCACCCGATAATCGTCGCTTCCAGTGTGGCCGGCGGGGCCGTCCCTGGGTTCCTGGAAGAGCTCAGCTTCTGGCGCCTCGTCCCCCCAACTTGAGCTGAGGAGCGAGCCTTGTTCGCCCTCGCGCGGGTGCCCTTGATCCATCATCTGGGGCACGTACTCTTCTGGGGCCGTTACCCCGAAGGCTGTGCCATAGGGCTCCGTGTGCCATGCAGCTCTGCTTGACGTGCCAACCTGGTGATGGTAGCGCGGCGGCCCACGGGGGCCGTGGGTCGCGATGAGTCCTTCTTCACTGGCGGGGAGCGGAGTCGGTGCTGCCGCCGGCCCTGTGCTGACAGCTTCGCTGGTGTTGGAGTAGCCTTGGAGCCCGCGGTTGCACGTGGGCCCCCTGCGCGGGCCGCCTTGGGCCTGAGACGGGAGCTGAGTGCAGAAGGGGTGAGCCCCCGAGGCGGCGAAGCCCAGGAGCTCCGCCACCCGCTCTAGCAGCACGTCGCGGCCGCCTTCCATCAGCCTGCACTGCAGCAGCTCTCGGGCCATCGTGAGCGCGGCCCTTGAGTTCGCCTGCTCCCGGCGGGTGTACGGCGTCGTGGCCGCGGCGTGGTTGGAGGCCCTTGCTGCCGACCGTGTCTGCCGCAGTGTTAGAGCTGTCGAGGCATGTCCGCGTCGCCCATGGCCCGCAGCGCCCTACGGACCGCAAGCTGCCTGGGGCATGGGGTCACCCGGGGCGAGCGGCTCTGTGCGAGCGGGCCAAGCCACCCAGGGATCAGGGTTACCCGCCTGGTCGCCGGACAAAGCGATGATGATGCGACGGGACGCGAAGCGGCAGAAGGCGCATCCCGGCGCACCCCTACCTGGCGCGCCAAATGTCGGATTTCGGGTTCCGGCAGACCCTTGAGGTTCAAACACTGGGGTGCGCACGGAGATTTAACCCTCTACCGGCTAGCTCCTCGCCGAATCGCTAGGATCTAAACTACCAAACAGAACAACACAAGAGACACAAGATTTATACTGGTTCAGGCCACCATTGTGGTGTAATACCCTACTCCAGTGTGTGGTGTGGTGGATTGCCTCTTGGGCTGATGATGAACAATACAAGGAAGAACAGTCTCGCGAGGGTCTGTTCTTCGCTGGTGCTACTTGGTCCTGGCTCTTGGATTCTCGATCAGGTCTAGCTCTCTCTACCCCGGGGGTGGCTTGTCCTATTTATAGGCAAAGGCCCTGGGCCTCTTCCCAAATATTGAGCGGGAAGGGCGCCAACAATTGGCCATTTTGAAGGGGAACATCCGGTACACTTATCCTGACTAAAGTTGCTCCTCGCCTGTCAAAGGCTCTGGTGGTGACGCCTGCTTGAGCTCCACAATGACTTCTTCCCTGCCGTGGAGCTGGTCTTGGTCTTGTTGCACCGAAATGGATGCCTTTGCTTGATGCTCTCTCCTGCGCTTGCTCCCTTTGCACCAAAGAGGAAAGGAGGACACTGCGCGGGCTGGCGCCCGACTGGTGCCCTTGGTCGTCATGGCTTGCGTCATGGGCACCTCGCGAGGTACCCCACCTTGAACTCTCCGCCTCCTCGCGAGCTAGCCTGACGAGGCCGTGCCTGAGGAAGCTCCTTATCGTCTGCCCCGCGAGGCTTGGCCCCTCGCGAGGGTCTTGAGCTTGTGTTGATGAAGATGGGCTGTGCTGGGCCTCCTTTGAGCCACGTCGCAGGCCGCAGGCAGGCAAGTCTGGGGACCCCCACTCCCAGAATGCCGACAGCCATCGAGGGTGATTTCCTCTTTCACCATTCCCGATACGGCTCTGTCGTTCAACACCTCAAGTGTGAACCTCGAGGGTGGTCCCTCTTACGGTCATGTTGATGATTACATTGAGTGGAATCCACCGGGGGTGATTCCTCAAGATTTCCCCTTGATGTCTGGACACACAGTTACCTTGACTTTACTTGAGACCTTTGATGAAGTCGGGTCGGCCCTGAGGGGTACCCGCGAGTTGATGTGATACTCGGGCGGGCCGTAGAGCACCCGCGAGTTTTCCACATGGCACGGCCGGGCAGTATGGGCCCTTGCCGTATGTCCACGAGACAGGGCGACGGGGTCACCTTATCGTGAGTCTCTGCTTGTTTCCGCGAGCCCCCAATGCACTAACAGGTTTGGGTATTTGTTCTGAGTTGGCATCTGGCCTTTACGCACTAATCACAACACGATAATAGATATGGGCCTCGACGTCGCAGTATCAGCCGAAGCTTTGTCAGACGTCCACTTCAGCATCATGGGCCTGTCGGGCCAGTGCCATCTAGTATGAGGTGGTGCTCGTCTTGGCTCGTCGCACAACAACCCAGAGTGCTGCGGGCGATGGGCCCAAACCCCGGAGTGCATAGGAGGTAGACCGGCGGGGACCTCTCTGCTGAGCCTAGGTAGGGCTGCGACGTGCTGATCTTCCGAGGCCGGGCATTGACCCCAGAAAGGTGTGTCCGGCCAGAGTGATCGAGCGTGTTGGGTAACGTGGTGCACCCCTGCAGGGAAGAAATATATTCGAATATCGTGTCAATGGTAATGGACATTCAGACTTGTATCCGGATCTTATATAACTAGAAATGGATACTTGAGATATGTGATGGATATGTGGCTCCGAGATTGCATTCTCGCAGGGAGTCAAGGAAGGATCTCTGGGCGTTGATGCTACAACATGCTTGTTAAATATTAAAATGCGACTCTTTACTCTTCTACATGCTGCAAGATGCTTGGAGCTGCTTGAAGATACTAGTCTTTGATAGGCTAGGCCTTCCTCCTCTATTCTGGCATTCTGTAGTTTAGTCCACAGATACAAACCTTCCATTTGATACCAATGCATACTTAGTATAGATCTGATGCTTGCGAGTACTTTGGATGAGTACTAACGGTTGCTTTGCTACCCCCTTTCCCCCTTCTTTCTTCTTTCCGGTTGATGCAACCATATGGTGGATCCCTGCAGCCAGATGCCACCACCTACGGATACTACTACGTGGAGACCGCTGACGACCAGGAGTAGTTAGGAGGTCCCAGGCAGGAGGCCTTGCCTCTTCGATCGTTGTTGCTTTTGTGCTAGCCTTCTTAAGGCATCCTTGTTTAAGTTATGCATGTACTCAAATATTGTTGCTTCCACTAACTCTTGTGTATTGAGCTATGTATTCTATCCCTCGAGGCCGCTGGCTTGTAATATAAAGCTTGTATTACTTCATTTGTGTTTAAAGTTGTGTTGTGATATCTTCCCGTGAGTCCCTGATCTTGATCGTACACATTTGTGTGTATGATTAGTGTACGATTGAATCGGGGGCGTCACAAGTTGGTATTAGAGCCGACTGCCTGTAGGACCCCCTTTCCAACTCCTTGGCCGAAGTTGAGTCTAGTATTGAAAAACTGATTTACTAACATGGTTGTGCAACTTACAAGCCCACGTCGCCATTGGGTGGTACTAGGATCTTTTACTCCTCGTTTATACTCTGGAACTCTGAACTCTCTTCTATTTGGGTTAAATGATTTTGTTACCTCTAACTCTAGGATCTCGTAAATACTTCTTCCGAAGAGCGCCTTGCTGCAGATGATTACTTGGTGCACTAGAAGATTTTGAAGATACTCTCCAAAGTTTTCTAGAGACCCTTGTACCCTTAGCCATTGCGATCCCTACCACCGATAAATCCTTATGAGTAACTACCTACATTGTCGTTCATACCTTCATCACCAGTTGCTCTTGTTCTTACAAGATGCCCTGAAAAGCTATTTGATCTTTCGAAACTCCTCAGTAGCCTATTACTCTTGTTCCTCCTTACCTGCTTACACTATAGTTACTTCCATATGTCTAGCAATGCTCTTTAGCAACCTTGGTCATCAGAATTTTGAGCAATTGATTCGATGTGTTTGTGAATGCTCACAATCTTCAAGCAAAATTAGAATTCTTCCCATCGGCTCAGACGTCACTCCCGGACATGAGTTGGTGTTCGACAAATCAAGCCATGATTGATTGTTGATCTATGTCTATTCAAATTACTTGTCTTTGATCAGAGCCTCTGCTCCCGATCCACCGTTTTGGAAATCATAATTCCTTTGCATTTGATCTTTGAATTAGTCAGTTGTTTCTATAGTCTGATATCCTTGCATTCTTTCTTCTTCTGGGTGAGTATCGATACTCACATCAGATCCCTCGTGGACCACCAGATCCTTTGTTGGATTTTATCCGACAGCATCCTTCATATTCAATAACCTTGTGAGCCTTTCCCGGATACATAATGCCTTTGGTAAATTGTATCCCGCGCTCTTGTCAACCATGCTCTGCTTCCGAGCTTGAGTTATTTATTCCTAAAGTTTGTGGTATATGATCCTACGATGCCCATTTGGGTTGAATCTATGTCTTCCCTAAATATGCGTGAACTCGAAAGTTATGCGGGTTATACGCTACTGACTTTTCGCCAGGTAAAATTTCAACGCTACAACTTCTTCGAATGCGAGGAGTCAATGGAAGTTGTGCATTAGAGAAGTGGGAATCGACCTTGAACCTTTGTGTTCATGCCCATGGACTGGATGTGGAACTTATCATGGAAGCTTCTTGTTATAATAATAATCCCCCTGTGATAAGTTCATCCGGTATTTATATTTGGTCCGTTACAACTGTGGTTCCGACCATATTGCTCTTCTTTGATCCCCTTTCTCGGACAAGTTGAAGTATGTGTCCTCTGTAGATCTTTTTTACCTGTCCAACCTCTATCATGTTCTACCTTCGAGTATTACTATCGGCGTTCTGGGAACGGGGGTCCCCAGACTTGCCTGCCTGCGGCCTGCGGCATGGCTCAAGCGAAGGCCCAGTGCAGCCCAGCTTCATCAGCTCAAGCTCAAGACCCTCGTGAGGGGCCAAGCCTCGCGGGGCGGACGACAGGAAGCTTCCTCAGGAGCAGCCTCATCAGGCAGGCTCGCGAGGAGGCGGAGAGATCAAGGCAGGGCACCTCGCGAGGAGCCCGTGACGCAAGCCATGAAGATCGAGACCAGGCTGGCGCCGACATGCGCAGTGTCCTTCTTTCCCCTTTGGTGCAAAGGGGGCAAGCACAGGCCAAGGCATCAGGCAAAGGTTACCGCATCAGTGCAACAAGACCAAGACCAGCAGAACGGCAGGATGGAGGTCACCGTGGAGCCTAGGACGACGTCACCATCAGAGTCTTTGGTAGTCGAAGACCAATTCTAGTCAGGATGAGTGTACTAGATGTTCCCCTTCAAAATGGCCAATTGTTGGCGCCCTTCCCGCTCATTATTTGGGAAGAGGCCCAGGGCCTCTATAAAGAGGGCTAGCCACCACAGTAGAGAGGCATCGGATCCAGATCGCACATAGACTAGAGAGAGAGAGGCGACTGAACTCACCCAAGCAGTTCACTGCACCAGCTCAAGAACAGCCCCTCGCGAGGCTGTTCTCCCTTTGTATTGTTCATCACCAGCCCCTGAGGCAATCCACCACACCACACACTGAGGTAGGGTATTACACCACAATGGTGGCCTTAACCAATATAAATCTCGTGTCCCTTGTGTGTCCTTCTTTCTAGCCTAGATTCCTTGCGAGGCTTCGAGACATGAGTTGGTAGGGGAAAGATCTTTGTGCGCACCCCAGAGTTCGAATCTCAAGGGTCTGCCGGAACCCGAAATCCGACATTTGGCGCGCCAGGTAGGGGTGCACCAGAATCTTTCTTCCGATGTTCGCGTGTGATCTTCCGTCGTACCCCTGGCTGACGCTCGTCGGGCTCGCGCCGAGCGTCGGGCTGCTCTCACCACCCGCATCACCCAGACGGCGCCCGTCGGCGGACGCCCCCGTCGTTCCCCGTCGCCTGCCGCCAACGCCGCCACCGGCCCGGCGGGGAACAAGCAGCAGGCCTCGTCCCTGCATCCTTCGGTGCGGCGGGAAGGCCGCACCGCCACCCCATCACTGACTCCAGCCGGTTCGTCATCCCACGCCCGTCGCGCCCCCATGGATGCGCATGCCGCACTGCTCCTGGCGTGTGAGCTCCTGCACTACCATCGCGTCGACGATCTCTACGAGGACTAGCTCGCCCGCATCATCGAGCTCGTCAGCGCCGCAGGGGGCTCTCCTATGCCATCCCTCTCGCTGCCTCGCCCTCCATCCTGCGCAGGAGGCGTGGATCAAGAGGTGCCTCCACAACCTCCTACCCAAGAATGCGCCTTGGCTCCAAGGTGTGCGGCCCCAGGATGAGACCCACCGCGTCCGATGCCTGCACGACAAGAAAGGAGTTGCCAAGAAATCCCTCGCCCCCAAGAAGGTGCCCGCGCGCTCCCGGCACCGGTGCGCCATGACCGCATCCCTGCGCCACCACGTCAAGACCCCGCGCTGCTCCAAGCGGCAGCGCGTGGGAATTTCCAGGAGCAAGCCCAAAACCAGCAAAGGGCTCCGGTGGCCACCGTAGGCTGCAGCGCCTTCACCCCCGAGCTATGCAGTGTCGCATGGCCAGGCAAGTTCAAGCCTGACCTGCCCCCTCGCTACGACGGCACTACAGACCCCGCGGAGTCCCTCCGGCTCTACGAGGTGGGCATCGAGGCGGCCAACAGAGATGAAAAGGTCATGGCGAACTAGTTTCCCATGGCGCTCAAGGATGGCGCCCGCACCTGGCTCCTAAACCCGCCTCCCGGCACGATCTCCTCTTTGGACGAGATGCGCACTCGCTTCATCGCCAACTTCCAAGGCACTCGCGACCGGCCCCCGGCCATGAGTGACCTATGCCGCATCAAGCAACAGCCAGGAGAGACCCTGCAGAAGTACATCCAGTGCTTCAACAATGCTCGCCTCAAGATCCCCAGGGTGACTGAGGAAGCCATCATCTCAGCCTTCTCCGACGGTGTACGTGACATCAAGATGAAAGAGGATCTAGCAATCCATCAAGACATGTGCACATCCCTGGAGCTGTTCAACTTGGCGACCAAGTGCTCTAGGGCTGAGGAAGGGCGCCTCTCCCTCCTCGAGCTTCCGGCTGCTGATCCAGAAGAGATGAGGCCCAAGGTCAAGGACGTGAAGCGCAAGGGAGCTGTTGTGCTCGCAGAAGAGCCAGACACCAAGCGAGGCAGGGATCAGCCTGAGTCATCCAAGGGTAGCCGGTACTGCGTGTACCACGACCTCCACACCCACAACATCAACGAATGCTAAGAGCTCAGGGCCGTACGAGATGGGCGTATCGGCCGACGCCCCGAGCGCAACGATCGGAGCTATGGTCGAGGAGGACGAAGAGGTGCAGGACGATGGGAAGACCGTGGCCCTCGCCAAGGGTGGCGTGACCAACCTCGCGAGGACCGTTGACAAGACCAGCCTCGCGAGGGAGGTTGGAGGGATCAGCCTCGTGAGGATCGCCCGCACGGCAATGCAGGCCTCCCTCCTCTGCCACCACCGCCAAGGAGGAATGAAGACCAGCATCAGGACGAGGGGGGCTGGGGGCTTCCAGGAGCCGCGCGCAATCGCTTGCATCCTGGGCGGCGCCCAGGCCCCAGCCTCACAGTGCATCTTCAAGCAGTTTGCTCGTGAGGTGAATGCAGTCCTCCCCAAACTTGAGGCCACGCACCCTCTCAGGTGGTCTGTGTGCGCTATCACGTTCAGCTCAGCGGATCAGCTCAAGTGCGCAGTAATGGTCGGAGTCCTCCCAATGCATTGTTCCCCAGTCATCAGCAATGTACAAGTCACCAGGACCCTCATCGATGGCGGAGCAGGACTCAACATCCTGTCCGTCGAGACATTCAACAATCTCCAAGTGCCATATGATCAGCTTCAGCTGACCAAGCCTTTCTTAGGAGTCACTAATGGTTCCACCATTCCGATAGGGCAGGTTTGCCTCCCTGTCACCTTTGGGCAGCGCAACAACTACCGCACCGAGCTCATTGACTTTGACGTCGCCCACATTCGCCTGCCATACAATGCCATCCTCGGGTACCCAGCCCTGGCCAAGTTCATGGCAGTGACTCACCATGGCTACAATGTCCTCAAGATGCCATGAAGCGGAGTCCTCATAGTACCCTGTGAGGAAAGGGATGCAGTGTGTTCTATTGAGCGTGCCTTCCAAGCCGCGGCAATCGAAGACCCAGATCACAGGAGCGGGAGACTTCCTGAGGCGGTCCCTAAGAAGAAGAAGGCTTCGCCTGGCCCAAGCCATTAGGAGGAGGGTACCTCCGGAGGCGTTGCGTCCGGATCTGCGCCCGTTTAGGGGGCGCCACCCTCTGTCGCATAGGAAGGCGTGCCTGACGCCCTCCTCGGGCAGGGCTCAGGGGCTCTTTCTTGGAGAGCCATCGACTTTGCCAAGGTCACAAGGGAGGCGCTCGGGCACCACTTGGAGGCGTGCTTCAAAGCA
This sequence comes from Triticum aestivum, assembly GCF_018294505.1. NCBI lineage: Eukaryota > Viridiplantae > Streptophyta > Magnoliopsida > Poales > Poaceae > Triticum > Triticum aestivum. The sequence goes on from NC_057810.1 coordinate 341,855,659, forward strand.
CGTTTCCCTCAGGAAGGTATGAGGCAAGGAGGGCCAAACCCTTAGGAGTTCATCGCGAGAAACACTCAGGAGCTACAGGAGTCAAGAGTCATGCGCGGCAGCCGCCGCCTACCCGCTGCAGCCCCCCATCCAGGCGAGGATGGCGGGCTGCGCATCTGCATTGACGTGCCAGGGCTCAACCAAGCCGCCTCTCAGCAACGCCTCTAGCCTTCACGCGTGGGGCGCTGCGAGGGTCCACCTCACAACTACGTTCGCATGCCTTCCAGCCTGCCGAACACGGCCGCCGCTCATCAGCGCCTACTGAGGAGCATTCTAGAGGCTCAGGAGGTCAGGCGTTGCGCGGTCCTGGTGGAGATGTAGATGGTCCTCAAAGATCCACCTGTGCCCCCGGAGCCTCCCGAGGCTCCAGGTCCCGGGAGCTCGTGAGGGTCGGCTTCCTCACTGCGCGTCGTCCGCTACTTCAGCATCCCTTCATCTTCAACGGTATCAGGTGACATCTTTCAAAGTTCCATTTTCAGCTGGGAGCGCCCACAGGGCTGCATCATTCCCAGGTCGCGTGCGTCCGTCCCTGCGGCATGTATCCGTTTTGCTCATGTTCTCTGCTTACCTTGTTGGGGGCGCCCCTCGGGCTGCATTATCCCCAAGCTGCTCGGGCCTGACCCAGTGACGTTTGCTTTTGCTGCATCTATCTAAATGTATTTGCCCCTCCATGCTTAACCTGATTCCTGTGATTATCTTCTGCTGCCTATCGCAGACCTCTCCACTCTCATGCAAAGCGCTTGCACGCTAAAAGGGGGGTGTCTGAGCATCACGACTCATGGGCTCTTACTGGCTCTCCAGCCCTCACCCCCTGGCCTTGCCACACGGCATCGTGACCTGTCATACCAGCGGCGGCTGAGCTTGCTCGAGGGCCGGGACCTGAGGACGTAGAGCATTTGCATTCTAACCACCTTGCAGGAATATACCATTGATAAAGGCCCAGAGCCAGGTGCAACCCGCCATGAGGTAGGGCCTCGTGAGTCTCGCGCTGGCTCACGGATGCCCAGATACACCTCTCCTAGCCCTACCGTGCCGGCCACGTGTCAGGGCGGGGCTGTACACGCCCCGGGGGCTCCTCCCTGAGGGAACCCCTCCCACGCACCAGTGGAAGCACCATGCTCCGCGCTGGCTGACGACACTGCCGAGGAGCGGCTATGCCCGTACACATACGGAAGCATTATGCTCTGCGCTGGTGATAAACAACTGAGGGCGGCCCACGGCCGTATCAACCTCAGGGAGCCCGGAGCTTAGTGTCCGGCACCGTCGCAACGCCTCCCCTCGGGAGTGCCACGCGAGGGGGCTGGACACGGGGGCTGCGCGCGGGCCACGCCCGAGCGCACGCCACCCAGCCAGGTCCCTCAGACCTGGTCATCGCGCGCCCCTCCCCGAGCTGAGCCAAGGTATGAAAGCTCGTTTGCACGTCAAGGGGGACTCCTGAACATCGCGACTCAGGAGCCTAACTGGTCACGTAGCCCCTCACTCCTTAGTCCTGTCCTGGTTTCCTGTCGGGGCTAACGGCGGCTGAGGTATGTGCGGGGTTGGGCCCTGCCGACGTAGAACGACAAATCCACTCCTATGCCTCCCTTCCCTACTTGCCGTTTGCGCATCAAGGGGGACTCTTGAGCATCACGACTCAGGAGCCTAACTGTTCACGTAGCCCCTCACTCCTTAGTCCCTTCCTGGTTTCCTAGGTATGCGCGGGGTTGGGCTCTGCCGACGTAGAACACAAGCAAATAGGAGGAAAAAATGCAAGTTATAGGGAAATTCAAAAGCAAATATTACAGGCCATAGATTGTTTCACAGCGCCAAACACAAGTTTAAACACCTCCACGAGGCATGGTGCATGTTGCAGGAACTAAAACAGGACAGAAGCCGCGAAGGGATCACTTTCCAGTGGCGCCGCCGCCTGTGGTGGAGTCATGCTGCGCGGCTCCACCTCTTAACGCCGCGGAGCTGGTGGCATCGCGCCCGGGCAAGGTTCTCAAGGCACGGAACCTCCCCGGCAAAGCCTCGGCTCGGCCTTTCACGTCCTTAGCAGCAGCAGCGGCAAGGTCGCCGCTCACAGGTTCCAGCAGGCTGTCGAGGTCGACGTTGGGGTCGCGAAGGTAGACGTGGCTGAGGACATGCGTCAGCGCTGCAGAATACAGGGCACGCGCCTCGGCCTCAGCCGTAGTACCAAGGCCGTCCGTGACATCTTCAAGTGCACGGACCAGGAAGGGAAGCAGCTTGGCGGGGCCATCCTCTGCGCCAGCCAACGGCTTCTCTAAGACGCCCTCATAAAGCGTCTTTAGCGTGGCGCGAGCTTTCTCCTCCAGCTTGGCGAAGGCCACTCGATCCTCGGCCAGGACCTTTGCCTTGCCGACTAGCTCGGTCCTCTCCACCTTCAGCGCCTGCTCCAGCATCTCCAACCGGCCATGACGGTCATCAAGCTCGGTGTCCCGGTCCCTGACGGCAGCTTCCCGAGCCTTCATCTCCTCCTCCTTCTCCTGGCGGCCGCGGACCTCCTTCGCGAGCTCGTCACGCAGGCCTTGAAGCTCGTCCTCCAGCACCTTGCAGCGGCCCAGGGCATCCGCAGCGTCACCCAAGGCAGCATCGTGAGCAGCCTTGGTCAGGGAGGCGGCTTGCTTCTCCCCATCGGAGGCAGACACGGCCTGGCTCAATGCCACTCGGACGGAATTGGTAGAGCGGGCCCGGCCAGCGGCTAGCTCCAAGCGCCCGGCCATCAGGCGGGGGTCCGCGCTTCGAAGATCCTCCCGCAACCGGCTCAGTTCATTGGCAGCCCGGTCCAAGACGGCAGGGGAATCAGAAGAGACGGGAGCCGGTGGAATAGGCGGAGAGGACGGCAGCGTGATCACGGCTTGGGAGGAAGGAACCCCCTGGGACTTTGCCACCTTGGCGACAGCATCAAGCGCAGGCACCTCCAGAGTCAGCAGGGCCACGAGGGCTGACTCCTCACCGGAGCGTCCCTGCTGGCCTCGCGAAGACGATTGGGTAGGGGAGGCGCGAGCCTTGCCGCCTCCTTTCCCTGCAGATGAAGGCGCTACCCCGGCAGATGAACTCGCCCCAAGCAGGGTCGCCGAGGACCCTTTCAACCTTTTTGCTGCAGGCGCCGGCCTGGCCAAAAGGATGCAGACGTCAAGCCTTGGCAACGGACACAAAGCAAAACATGAATCGAGCACTTACTGGTCATCGTTCGAGGACTCAAGCAGCCTCCGGCCAAACTTGAAGCCCGAGAGCCTACAGCTGGGGTCAGCCTTGGGAGGCCTGGAAGCAGAAGGCGCGTCAGGAGGGCCAGAGCTAGCCTCAGACCGCCCCGGGACCAGAGCAGACCCTGGGGGAACTAGCCCAGGCCTGCCCTTCCTCGAGATCAAGGGAGAGTCCTCCCCGCCTCGCCTGGCACCGGCCTCGTCGTCGTCCGACATGGAGCGGAGGTCGCGGGACCTGTGCCGAGGAAAGGACTCCCTCGATTCCTCGCCGGTCGCCTCAGAGTCAGGCTCTTCTTCCTCCTCCTCTTCTTCCTCCTCACTCCCGCTGGAGTCGTCGGAGGACACGTTCACCATCGCCAACGCCGCCAGATCCACGGGAGCTTCTGCAGGCACCAGCCCCTCACCATTGAAGGTGGGCATGGCGCTCACCACCTACTCCCAGTCCTCACGAAGGAACAGGGGGACGGGAGCGCCCTCCGGGCTCGCCATGTCTCCCCCAACCAAGGAGTGGAGAGCCGCGGCCAGATCTTCATCGGCCAGGGCCTCAGAGCTTAGGTGAAGGGCGGCATCAGCTTCCCCAAGCCTCCATAATGGGAGCGAGTGCCCCAGGAGTGGAGCCACCCGGTGCTCCAGGAACTCCCTCAGGAGCGTAGCCCCGGTCAGCTTCGCCGCCCCCAAGTTGCCTGGCCTCAGGCCCGCGTTCACCCTCTTCAGCACCACCTTCGCGCGGGGATCATCAAGCTCCGCACGAGACCACGCGTCAACGGCCTTGGGCTATCCCGTAGGTAGCACCAGTCGAGGGTGGGTGCACCCAACATCCACCATGACACTTGCTCCGGAAGCCTTCGATCCTCTTCCCGGGCTTCGAGATAGCATTGGAGTTGGAGTATGCGATGAAGCTCGCACATGCGGTGATGTGGGCACCAGAAACCCGGAGGGAGAAGTAATGACGCAGCAAGGCCACTGAGGGCATCACCCCAACATGAGCCTCACAATAGTAGGCGAAAATCGCCAGGAGAAGAACAAAGTTGGGGTGGAGGTGCAGAGCTTGCAAGTTGTATTGGCGAAGAACAACGAGGAAGAACTCGGAAAAAGGAGGCACCAGACCTGCGATGATGGTGCTCACAAAGAGCGGGTAGAAGGTTCTCCCCTTGCCTTCAGGCTGGGCGGAGCTGGCCTTGAGCACAGTCGCCTCCTCGTTGCCATGCGCCACCGTCATCAGGCGCGTGAGGGCGAGATTCTTCTCCGACACATTCGGGGGATCCAGAGCCCGCGAGTACCAGGCCTCGGTCGGGGTCTTGTGAGGCACCATGGCTTGCCGGCTAGGAGGGATTGAGACAGATCTGGAGGATTTCGGGAGCAAGAAGGAGAAGAGCGAGAAAGGGGATCTGGAGCAAGGCGAACAAGAACGAAGCGAGTAAATCTGGCCCGGGTACCTTTTTTTGTCAGATGGACGGTTGCCGAGGAGTCATAGGGAAGCAGGGACGCCCACGTCCAATCAATCGCCACGAGGTGTCCAAGGCCGCAGGCTATTGGGGCTCGCGGTGCTTCGCACTTGCCCCTTCGCTTCTCTGCTAAGCCAAGTCCGGGCGCGCCTTGGGCCCGGGGGCTACTGTCGGCATTCTGGGAATGGGGGTCCCCAGACTTGCCTGCCTGCGGCCTGCGGCGTGGTTCAAGCGAAGGCCCAATGCAGCCCAGCTTCATTAGCTCAAGCTCATGACACTCGCAAGGGGCCAAGCCTCGCGGGGCGGATGACAGGAAGCTTTCTCACGAGCAGCCTCATCAGGCAGGCTCGCGAGGAGGCGGAGAGATCATGGCAGGGCACCTCGCGAGGAGACCATGACGCAAGCCATGATGATCGAGACCAGGCGGGCGCCAGGCGCGCGCCGGCCTGCGCAGTGTCCTTGTTTCCCCTTTGGTGCAAAGGGGGAAAGCATAGGCTAAGGCATCAGGCAAAGGTTACCGCAGTAGTGCAACAAGACCAAGACCAGCAGAACGGCAGGACGGAGGTCACGTGGAGCCCAGGACGGAGTCACCATCAGAGTCTTTGGCAGTCGAAGACCAACTTTAGTCAGGATGAGTGTACTAGATGTTCCCCTTCAAAATGGCCAATTGTTTTTTTTTTGAGGAATCAAAATGGCCAATTGTTGGTGCCCTTCCCGCTCATTATTTGGGAAGAGGCCCAGGGCCTCTATAAAGAGGGCTAGCCACCACAGTAGAGAGGCATCGGATCCAGATCGCGCATAGACTAGAGAGAGAGAGAGGCGACTGAACTCACCCAAGCAGTTCACCGCACCAGCTCAAGAACAGCCCCTCACGAGGTTGTTCTCCCTTTGTATTGTTCATCATCAGCCCCTGAGGCAATCCACCACACCACACACTGTAGTAGGGTATTAGACCACAACGGTGGCCTGAACCAGTATAAATCTCGTGTCCCTTGTGTGTCCTTCTTTCTAGCCTAGATTCCTTGCGAGGCTTCGAGAAGTGAGTTGGTAGGGCAAAGATCTTCGTGCGCACCCCAGAGTTCGAACCTCAAGGGTCTGCCGGAACCCGAAATCCGACAATTACCCTCTGGTATCTCGAGAATATCACGGAACTACGTAACTTCTTATGAGTTCTTCATTAACTATTATTTCTCACCGATTCAAATTTCCCATGCGTTTTGAGTTGTTAGACACTCGAGAACATTGATAACTGATTCGAGTCTACACTTTCCTTTCCATTGTTTTGTTTAACCTTTCTTGGTAACCGAACATATCTGAGCAGTGATAATTCCCTGCTTATGTAGATACCTCGGTGTAAAAACTCTATTAGTAAGACCTTGTTACTATTGTTGATGGCATTCCGGTAGCCACCGATGGATGAGAACTTTGCCTATTGGTCCACCTCATCTTAACGAGCAGGAAAATGATTCTCTTCGTCCCTCGCCCTTGGTACCAATGTTATTGCCAACATAACTGACAGGTTATTGTCTAACATACCTTGCTATCAAGATCATGCAAGATGACATCACCCTTCCTAATTTTTGTTCCACATGGTGAGCCCAAAACCCATAGTTCCACAGGATCAAAACCTGACTCTCCTTTACATCCTTGTTTCCCAAAATTGTTCCTCGCGCTTGGCTTCGTATGTAATTCACGAGCCACCTTCTTGTGATTTGTTCTGGTATCAGATGCAATACTTATTCTCGATGCTTTGAATCCCTTTCACACTCTGTTTCAGACATCGAGCGATTGTCCATCCGCTTGAAGCTTCTTATTGCACCTTCTAGCCTTGCTCTTGATGACTTTCTTGATTTTCAACTCGAGAGATGCCTCTATACCTTGTTCACTGAGATAGCCCCCACGTACCTATCTTGTGTTGAGCTCCGTCCTTCTCGAGTCTTTCCCCCTTACTTCACCCCTTAAATCTCAGGACGAGATTTCTTGTAGTGGAGGAGATTTGTAATGCCCGAATAATTAAGCTACAGTAATCCCCAGCTAATGGTGCCATGTCAACATATTACTGATGCTAATCCTCACTTGACCCAAATCATAATTCAAATTCAAGTCCAAAATTCACATTTTTATTTGTCATGTTGGAACCAACCTCTTTTGGATTCCCAAATTACCCCTGAGAATTTATTATCTGGTCCAGCAGTATTTAAGATGTCCTTTTCATTTTCTAAAAATGCTTGGACAACTCCTGAAGGCCCCAAACTTTTTGTGGCAGTGCAAAAGATTTCTTTGAAATTGTTTTGGCCAGTGGAATATTTTTACAAAGTCATTTGTGGCTAAAAGAAAATGCAAAACTAGTTAAAAAGGAAAAAGATGTCCCTGCCCCTTTGGAACTAACCCCCCTGGGCTTCGGCCCACCCGAGCCAGCCCATCCAGCCCAATCCCCCCCACCGGTCGCCTCCCTCTCCTGTACAGCCGACCGGGCACCCGCCCGAGCCGTTCCGGTCTGACCAGCTCACCGGCGCCGCCCCAAGGGGATAAGGGCGACGCCTCGAGTCCTCCCCCTCACCTACCACCACTCCCGCTTCTCCTTCCCCTGGCTCTCCCTCTCCCTCTCCCTCTCCTTCGTTTTGGAGAGGAGGCCGAAGCGCTCGCCGCCGTCGCCCGCTCGATCCCGCGGCCACCGTCACCTCTCCGCCGCCTCACCGTGCCAAAACGACGCGCCGTCCTCGGCTACTCCCTCTGCACCAACCGAAGTGAGAAGGGAGACACCGCAGCGAGCCCGGCAACCTCTTCTTCCCCTATGGCCGTCTTCGCCTTCGTCGCCGATCACCGTCGCCGTACGCCTCCGACAAGCCTCTCCGAGCATGCTGCCACTTCCCTACGGCTCCCGGTGAGTCACCGCGTCTCTCCCCTCGCTCCCCCGCACGGATCCATCACCATAGCCACTGCTGCCATCACCGCCCGAACGCATCTCCGCCGTAGAGCTCGCCGCCGTCGCTGTGGGCATCGTCATGTTCACCCGAGCACACGAGCGTGCTCAGGACCGCTCGCTGAAGCCACCTGTGCCACTTGCTTCCCTCCCCATTCCCCTTAGCACCTACCTCGATGAGCGCCCGAACGCGTCGCCGCCCCCGCTCGCCGTCGTCGTGCTTTCACCGACCAAATGGTCACGGGCTCGCGACCGTTGGCCTTGCCACAATGCGTACGTCTTGCCCAGCCTCTCAGCTCGCTCACGAATGCACCGCATCGCCTTCGTCATATCTCGCCCGAGCATGTCGCCGCCGGCGACGCCATAGCTCCCAGCTCCGGCCACAGCAGCCGCTCCGGCCACGACCATTCGACGTGCGGTCGAGTGGCCATTCAAACGCACCTAGCCGCACTCTTCCCCTTGCCCTGTAGCCTTTTTTGATGAACCCCGTGGTCGCGTTGCCACGTTTCACCTCGCTGGTGTTGCTCCGGCAACAGCGAGTGGCCGTTCAAACGCGCCTAGCCGCACTCTTCCCCTTGCCCTATAGCCTTTTTTTGATGAACCCCGTGGTCGCGTTGCCGCGTTTCACCTCGCTGGTGTTGCTCCGGCAACAGCGCCAACGTGGCACGGCCAGGCCCACCCCTGGGTCACTACAAGTGGGGCCCCTGGCCCCCTGTTGACTAGTTGACCTGGTCAACTGTGCTGACTGGGCAGGCCCCATCCACTGACGTGCGGGCCCCACCGCTTATTCCGCTAATTAAAATGTTTTAATAATTAAAACTAATTAGTTTAGCTCATTAGTCTATGACGGGTGGGGCCTACCTGCTAAATAACTCTATTTAGTTAGTTCTAAACTTCTGTTAGTCCACTGTCTATGACAGGTGGGACCCACTGGTCTGTTTGACCTGGTCAACCGTCCTATTGACTGCTGACGTCACAGTGATGTCATGCTGATGTAGTATTTCTTTTCTGATAATTTATTTAATTCCAGAGAATGTTTAAACCTTTAGAAATTCATAGTAAATCAACCATACCTCGGGTGAAAATGTTTTCTATATGAAAGTTGCACAGTAAAATCCAACGAATCCGAATACGCGGCCCGTTCAGCTGTTAGATGCCTCTAACTATCTGAACATGGAACATTCCCTCTCCGGTCATCTGTCTGACACAGGTCCGGAACCGGGAAAATCTTCCCGGTTGAATTCCCTCTTCATCTTTATCGTGTAGCCATACGTTAGCTCACACCGGGCACATCATATTGCCACGTTATGCTTTGTGATTCTATGTTTGCTTTATATTTACTGTTTCTTCCCCATCTTCTCTCCGGTAGACCCCGAGACCGATGCCGCCCCTGTGATCGACTACGTCGACGACGACCCCTCCTTGCCAGAGCAACCAGGCAAGCCCCCCCTTTGATCATCCCGATATCACCCATTCTATACTCTCATGCTAGCATTAGATTTTTCCACTGTTATTGTTTGCTCCTATTCCGATGCATAGCCTGCTTTTTTACCTGCTTATTGTTACCTACCTGCTTATCCTAAACTGCTTAGTATAGGTTGGCTAGTGATCCATCAGTGACCCCCAATTGTCCTTGTTGCCCCTGCTTCATCATCGACGCCTCGATCAATGTGATCGACGACCAGAGCCCGACACCTCACATCACATCACGCCCCTTTAGTTGCTCGACTCTACAGAGCTACTATCGAGTGCCGAGGGTGATCCCTCATAATTCACTCCTGATGATAATTCTATAGTGTAGCTATTCGGTTGTGGTCATCGAGGGTGATTTCCTCTTTCACCATTCCTGATACAGCTCTGTCGTTCAACACCTCAAGTGTGAACCTCGAGGGTGGTCCCTCTTACGTTCACCTTGATGATTACATTGAGTGGAATCCACCGGGGGTGATTCCTCAGGTTTTCCCCTTGATGTCTGGACACACGGTTACCTTGACTTTACTTGCGACCTTTGATGAAGTCAGGTCGGCCCTGAGGGGTACCCGTGAGTTGATGTGAAAGTCAGGTGGGCCCGGAGAGCACCCGCGAGTTTTCCACATGGCACGGCCGGGCAGTCTGGGCCCTTGCCGTAAGTCCATGAGACGGGGCGACGGGGTCACCTTATCGTGAGTCTCTGCTCGTTACCGTGAGCCCCCAATGCACTAACAGGTTTGGGTATTTGTTCTGAGTTGGCCTCTGGCCTTTATGCACTAACCACCACGCAAGAATAGATATGGGCCTCGACGTTGCAGTATCAGCCGAAGCTTTGTTAGACATCCAGTTCAGCATCGTGGGCCTGTCAGGCCAGTGCCATCCAGTATGAGGTGGTGCTCGTCCCAGCTCGTCGCACAACGACCCGGAGTGCTACGGGCGATGGGCCCAGACCCTAGAATGCGTAGGAGGTAGACCAGCGGGGACCTCTCTGCTGAGCCTAGGTAGGGTTGCGACGTGTTAATCTTCCAAGGCCGGGCATTGACCCTAGAAAGGTGTGTCCGGCCAGAGTGATCGAGCGTGTTGGGTAACGTGGTGCACCCCTGCAGGGAAGAAATATATTTGAATACCGTGTCCATGGTAATGGATGTTCAGACTTGTATCCGGATCTTATATAACTAGAAATGGATACTTGAGATATGTGATGGATATGTCGCTCCGAGATTGCTTTCTCGCAGGGAGTCGAGGAAGGATCTCTGGGCGTTGATGCTACAAGATGCTTGTTAAATATTAAAAATGCTACTCTTTACTCTTCTACATGCTGCAAGATGCTTGGAGCTGCTTGAAGATGCTAGTCTTCGATAGGCTAGGCCTTCCCCCTCTATTCTGGCATTCTGCAGTTTAGTCCACAGATACAACCCTTCCATTTGATACCAATGCATACTTAATTAGTATAGATCTGATGCTTGCGAGTACTTTGGATGAGTACTCACGGTTGCTTTGCTACCCCTTTTCCCCCTTCTTTCTTCTTTCCGGTTGATGCAACCAGATGGTGGATCCCCGGAGCCAGATGCCACCACCGACGGATACTACTACATGGAGACCGTCGACGACCAGGAGTAGTTAGGAGGTCCCAGGCAGGAGGCCTTGCCTCTTCGATCGTTGTTACTTTTGTGCTAGACTTCTTAAGGCACCCTTGTTTAACTTATGTCTGTACTCAGATATTGTTGCTTCCACTGACTCTTGTGTATCGAGCTATGTATTCGAGTCCTCGAGGCCCCTGGCTTGTAATATAAAGCTTGTATTATTTTATTTGTGTTTAGAGTTGGTTGTGATATCTTCCCGTGAGTCCCTGATCTTGATCGTACACATTTGCATGTATGATTAGTGTACGATTGAATCGGGGGCATCACAATGCCAGAACGGTCTATTAAATAAGCAGCATTCTTGAGGACACACGGGAATTTTATCTAGTCACTTTCATCATGTTTGTTTGATTCACATTTGCTACTTTGATAATTCGAAATATCTCCAACGTATCTATAATTTTTGATTGTTCCATGCTATTATAGTATCAATTTTGGATGTTTTATATGTCATTATATGCAATTATAAATCATTTTTTGGGACTAACCAATTAAATTAGTGCCCAGTGCTAGTTGTTGTTTTTGCATGTTTTTGGCTTTTCAGAATATCAATATCAAACAAAGTCCAAACGGAGAAAACACTTTGGATTGATTTTTTGGACCAGAAGAGACCCTAGAAGGTTCAGGAGGAGGCCAGAAGAGCCAGAGAGAGCGGCAAGCCTTAGGGGGGCGCCCCGGGGGGGCTAGGCTTGTGGGCCCCTCGTGGCACATCCAACCTAATTCCACCTCTATAAATACTCAAATATTCCCCTGACATCAGAGAGAGAGCCGAAATACTTTTGTCGCCGCCGCAAGTTCTACAACCACGAGATCCCACTGGAGGCCTTCTCCAGTTCTTTGTTGGAGAGGGAATCGATCATGGAGGGGCTCTACATCAACCTTGTTGCCCTTCCGATGATGTGTGAGTAGTTTACCTTCTCTCTATTTGATCTTCATACAATTTTCTCCTCAAGATTCTTGGAGATCTATTCGATGCAATGATATTTTGCGGTGTGTTTGTTGGGATCCGATGAATTGTGAGTTTATAATCAGATCTTTCCATGAATATTATTTGAGTTTTCTCTGAACTCTTTTATGCATGATTACTATAGCCTTGTATTTCTTCTCTGATTTACTGGTTTGGTTCGGCCAACTTGATTGATTTATCTTGCGATGGGAAGAGGTGCTTCGTAATGGGTTCGATCTTACGGTGCTCAATCCTAGTGACACAAGGGGACATAACACGTATGTATCATTGCTATTAAGGGTAAAAAGATGGGGTTTATTCATACACGAGTTTATCTTGTCTACATCGTGTCGTCCTTCTTAAGGCGTTACTCTATTTTCCCATGAACTTAATACACTAGATGCATGTTGGATAGTGGTCGATGTGTGGAGTAATAGTAGTAGATGCAGAATCGTTTCGGTCTACTTGTCTCGGACATGATGCCTAATATGATCATTACCTTGGATATCGTCATAATTATTTCCTTTTCTATCAATTGCCAAACTGTAATTTGTTTACCCAGTGTATGCTATTTTCAAGAGAGATGCATCTAGTGAAAACTATGCCCCCGGGTCTATCTTCTGTCATATGTTAAAACCAAACATACCTTGTTGCATTTTTATTTTGTATTTTTGTCCAATCTATCAATCAAAAACTATACATTTTAATCTTGCTCATAACCGTCAAGGGGTTGACAACCCCTTGTTCGTATTTGGTTGCAAGGATTATTTGTTTGAGTGCACGTGTTGCTAATGATTCGTTGCTTGGTTCTCCTACTGGATAGATAACCTACTATACTGCATCATCCTCTTCTCTTTGGTGAAATCCCAATGCAGATCACAAGTAGCAGGGTGGACCGGTGCTTGGGTGTTGTTCTTACTTGCACAAGCCTCCCGCTTATGATTACCCCCTCTCGCAAGCATCCGCAACTACAAAAGAAGAATTAAGATAAATCTAACCATAGCATGAAACATATGGATCGAAATCAACCCCTTACGGAATAGCGCATAAACTAGGGTTTAAACTTCTGTCGCTCTAGCAACCCATCATCTAATTACTACTCCACAATACCTTCCCTTAGGTCCACGTATGGTGAAGTGTCATGTAGTCGACATTCACATGACACCAGTAAAGGAAGCAACAACATACATGTCATCAAAATATCGAACGAATACCAAATTCACATGATTACTTATGACAAGAGTTCTTCCATGTCCTCAAGAACAAAGACAACTACTCACAAATCATATTCATGTTCAAGATTAGAGGGGTATTGAATGTCATTAAGGATCTGAACATATAATCTTCCAGCAAATAAACAACCTAGCATCAACTACAAGATGTAATCAAC